>NC_089249.1:60551138-60881138 GCF_963930625.1 Muntiacus reevesi | reverse complement strand
GAACAACTAAACAACTTTACAAGACAAGAACAAAGTAGAACAACTAAGATTCTCTGATTTCAAGATTTATAGCAGTAATCAAGACAACCTGGTAATGACAAAATATAGATCATCGGGACAGAAATCCAGAAATAGACCCAACAGACCCACATGCATGTGGGCCACCGATTTTTTCTAAAAAGATGTAAAGGCGATTCAGTGAAGAAGGATAATCTTTCTCACTAACAAGGTAGAACAAATGGATATGCATATGCAAAAATATGTACTTCATACCTCTCCCCATATACAAAAATAACTCAATGCACAACTGAGAACTGTAAAACTTATAGAAGGAAAAAACTCATGCGACCCTAAATTGGCTAAGTTTTTCCTTTGCTATGACACCAAGAGTAAAATCTAAAAAAGAAAAAAAAAGAAAAATTAAAATTTCTGCTTTTTGTAAAACACTTCAGAGAATGAACAGGTAAGCCACAGACTTGGAGAAAATATTTGCAAATCATATATCAGACACAAAGACATGTATCCAGACTATATAAAAAATTCTCAAAACTCAAGAAAATGAACCACCTAATTTTTTAAAAAGGCTAAAGTGTCAACAACAAACTCATCATGGAAGAAAATACACAGAGAGCAACTAAGCGCATAAAAACTTGCTCAGCCTCATCGTCATCGAGGAAAGGCAAACTAAAAGCCACAATGAGACACCACTGTGCGTATGCGAGGATGGCTAATAGGCTGACCTTCCCAAGTGCTGAGGATACTATGCAGGAACTGAAACATCTGGACACTGAAAGTGGAAACTGGAAAGCTGGCAGTTTCTAAAATGTTGAACTCACATGAACTGTACGATCCTGTCACTTCACTCCTAAGTATCTGCCCAAGGGAAAACGCAAGTGTGTGTCCAGAAGAATACTTGTGCATGGATGTTCCAGCATCTTCCTTTTGTAATATTCAGGAACACTTCAATCAAAGTGTTAAACACACACACACACACAAAAGACAAAAGAGGCTCCCCCAGGCCAAACTTGGGAAGATATCAACATCAAAGTAAATTTTGATAATGACATATTGAAGTCCCTTAAAAATTATAAGAACTTCTGAACCCATATAATCAGTATATACCAAGTGTATGTCAGTAGATATTATACTCATACCAATTAATTAATTAATCCGTTGTTATGTAGTAGAGAATTTTATGTTCTGTAGAAGACTGCTAAATAGTATATGTACAACAACATGGATATATTGTATAGCACAGAGAAATATAGCCATTATTTTGTAATGATAATTTTAAATGGAGTATAATCTACAAAATGATATTTCTCATATTCTCATAGCATCACCTTATAGAGTACTTACAAATCGTAAAATCAAACAAAAGAAAAGTAATATTGTAACCCTACAGAAAAAAAAAACATGCTAGATACTGTCTTAACTGAATAATTGTGACAAATTTAATATTCCAAAGATGCCTTCTACAACATCACCCATCTTACACTTTCTTCTTCTATGACCTTGACACCCCTCCAATTGAGTGCTGAGGTCTTTCCCCTCTCTTTGAACATGGATGGGTCTATGTGACTTTCTTGACCAACAGAGTGTGGTGGAAGTGGCACCTGAGACTAGGTCATTAAAATGCCTTGCACTTCCACCTTGCTTCCTTAGAACATGCACTCCAGGGAAGCTAGCTACCCTGTTAGGAGACCAGCAGTCCTAGAATGGCAGGCTCCGGGAAAGTCCAGATTGGTCTGATGCAAAGGTCCTGAGACCACAGGAGGAGAGAGAGAGAAAACTCCAGCCACCTCTCACTGCCCCCACACTCAGGCAGCTCAATCACTCAGTCGTGTCCGACTCTCTGGGACCCCGTGGGCTGCAGCACACCAGGCTTTGCTGTCCATCACCAACTAACGGAGCTTACTCAAGCTCATGCCCATTGCATCGGGGATGCCATCCAGCCATTTTGCCCTCTGTTGTCCCCTTCTCCTCCTGCCTTCAATCTTTCCCAACCTCAGGGTCTTTTCCAATCAGTCGGTTCTTCACATCAGGTGGCCACAGTATTGGAGTTTCAGCTTCAGCATCAGTTCTTCCAATGAGTATTCAGGACTGATCTCCCTTAGGATGGACTGGTTGGATCTCCTTGCAGTCCAAGGGACTCTTGAGAATCTCCTCCAACACCACAGTTCAAAAGTATCAATTCTTCAGCACTCAGCTTCCTTTATAGTCCAACTCTCACATCCATACATGACCACTAGAAAAGCCATAGCTTTGACTAGAAGGACCTTTGTTGGCAAAGTAACGTCTCTGCTTTTTAATATGCTGTCTAGGTTGGTTGGTCATAGCTTTTCTTCCCAGGAGTAAGCGTTTTTTAACCTCATGGCTGCAGTCACCATCTGCAGTGATTTTGGAGCCCAAGAAAATAAAGTCTCTCACTGTTTCCATTGTTTTCCCGTATATTTGTCATAAGTAATGGGACTGGATGCCATGATCTTTGTTTTCTGAATGTTGAGCTTTAAGACAACTTTTTCACTCTCATCTTTCACTTTCATCAAGAGGTTCTTTAGTTCCTCTTCACTTTCTGCCATAATGGTGGTGTCATCTGCATATCTGAGGTTTTTGGTATTTCTCCCAGCAATCTTGATCCAGTTTGTGCTTCTTCCAGCCCAGCGTTTCTCATGATGTACTCTGCATATAAGTTAAATAAGCAGGGTGACATTATACAGCCTTGACGTACTCCTTTCCCTGTTTGGAACCAGTCTGTTGTTCCATGTCCAGTTCTAACTGCTGCTTCTTGACCTGCATACAGATTTCTCAGGAGGCGGTCAAATGGTCTGGTATTCCTGTCTCTTTAAGAATTTTCCACAGTTTATCGTGATCCACAAAGTCAGAGGCTTTGGTGTAGTCAACAAAGCAGAAGTAGATGTTTCTCTGGAACTCTCTTGCTTTTTTGAAGATCCAGCAGATGTTGGCAATTTGATCTCTGGTTCCTCTGCCTTTTCTAAATCCAGTATGAACATCTAGAAGTTCACAGTTCACGTACTGTTGAAGCCTGGCTTAGAGAATTTTGAGCATTACTTGCTAGCATGTGAGATGAGTGCAGTTACGTGGTAGTCTGAACATTCTTTGGCATTGCCTTTCTTTGGGATTAGAATGAAAACTGACTTTTTCCAGTGCTGTGGCCACTGCTGAGTTTTCCACATTTGCTGGCATATTGAGTGCAGCACTTCCACAGCATTATCTTTTAGGATTTGAAATGGCTCAACTGGAATTCCATCACCTCCACTAGCTTTGTTCATAGGGACGCTTCCTAAAGCCCACTTGACTTTGCATTCCAGGATATCCGGCTTTAGGTGAGTAATCACACCATCATGGTTATCTGGATCATCAAGATCTTTTTTGTATAATTCTTCTGTGCATTCTTGCCACCTCTTTTTAATATCTTCTGCCCCCTCACTAGAGACTGCAAATCTGAACCCCCCACTGAGACTTCCCTGAATTCCTATACTGGTAAACCATCAGGATTGTAAAATGATTGTTTGATGCTGGTAAATGTTGGGGTGACTTGCCACATAGCTAAAGCTAAAGTGCAACATGATGAAAGTTAGTATCGTCAACAATATGACACCTGATAACATTCATAAGAAGCACATGGCAGAGATTGTGTCATGTTCTGGCTTAAGATACATAGCTTCGATCTAATCATGAGGAAATATCATACAATCTCAAATTAATGGACTTCCACAAAATGAATGACCTGTGATCTGAAAAAATATCAAAGTCATGAAAGTCAAATTAAGACTGAGAAACCATTCCAGGGAGGTATAAAGAGAGATGACAGGAGGCTGCCGCGCACAGTCATGGACTGGGTGTCTTTGCTACTGAAGGGCATCATTAGGCCTCTTGGTGAAACTTGCATAAGGTCTGGCAGTGAAGGGTACTATTTTTGCAACTTCTTTTTTGCAAGTGTGAGATTGTTTGAAAATTTTTTTAGAAAATGGAAAAAAGAGGAAAGAAAAGCATTGGCATTACTTGTGCTAAATACTGATGAAAGGGCTTGTGTGTACTCAAGGTTCTGAAAAGGTCATTTCTATCTCATTCAGGCTTTCTTCTCCCAGCCCTGGGGGTTCATCAGGCAACAACACTCCATTTAGACACTTGGACCAAACAGACAGTACAGCCCATTAGGAAGCTGACCGGGCCACAGAGGTCACAGCTGAGTCATCAGGAAGAAGGCATGTGGGGGACAAGGAGCCTCCTGAGGTCATCATTTTGCATATGGTTGTTAATAATGCAACATTGAGTCTACTAAACACAGTAAAAGGTAACGTTGGCCTGTGGGAAAGGACCATTATGCAAATTCAAGCAGAAGCAAGTCTTTTAAAATGCACATATTTAACTAAAGCATCCAGAGTTTTTGGTCATTAGTTTCTTTTAAAAACGTTCCCCAGAAAGCATTGTCTCCACCAGTTGCCATTGTTCGGGGAACTAAGGACTCAAATGAGCCAAGGCACCAGCTCCGTGTTGTTGCTTTATCCACTGTGCGGCATTGAGGATGTTGCTTGAAAGTCTCTAAGGCCCAGTGTCCTCACCAGCTTTTTGCTTTTTGTGTTTTTTTGCTAAATGCTTTTCAGACCTCATTAATGTTCTGGAATTCTGAGTGCAGAAGTGGCAGGATGGAGCTGTCCAGGGACTTTTGGTGCTGAAGCTCGTTGTTGCCAAGCCCTGGCACCAATGTGCCCTTCCTGAAGTGTGTCTCTAGGATCCACCTGTACCATCCTATCTGTGGGTGGCAGAACGTCTGCTCTGCAGCCATGGAAACAACTCTCGGAAAGGCAATTAGCGCACAGGTGTATACTTTAGAGCTGTGATGCTTTGAATTTATTTATAACTGTAAAAGCAATTAGTCTACATAATGAACTAATCACTTACTGGAATTTGGAGTTCTTTTGGATCTCCATGTAACACGCATGTATCCAGAAAATTTATTTTTCTAAATGCCAATAATTAAATCAACTCCAAATTCATTGCAATTAGATTGAGCATAACTATCATAGTAGATTTGGAAATTGCCTTGTGCTATTTTTTTTTTCTCCAAGCTACCTGCTGGTTTAAAAAGTTAAGTGAGGATATACTAAAGCAAATAATATTCCTTTGGAGAGCTTTCCATGGGAGAATGTATTATCCTTATTTTATAAACAAAGATCTTTTTCAGAAAGATGAAGGCTAACTTTAAAAATTATTAAATGCATCTTGTGAACCAGAAAATATATAATATATTATCTCATTTAATTCATATGACAAACCAAATACTTATTATCTTACATATACAAATGAGAGTTTCCCTAGTGAGCCAATGGTAAAGAATCTACCTGCCAATGCAGGAAATGCAGGTTTTATCCTTGAGTCCAGGAAGATCTCCTGGAGAAGGAAATGGCAACCTACTCCAGTATTCTTGCCTAGAAAACCACACAGACTGAGGAGCCTAGTGGGCTACAGTCCATGGGGTCACAGAGTCAGACACGACGTAGTGACTGAACAACAAAAACAGCAAAATACAGATGAAGAAACTTGGTGCCTGAGAGAAAGAAGGACTAACGACAAAAAAAATAGTTGCTAGCCATAAAATGAGTGTGTATGTTATTCTTTAGCATCTGCAGCAATCCTAGGTGAGAATTTACGTATTTCAGATGAGAAACCAGCAGTGCAGAGACATTAAGTAGCTCACCCAGATTTATCTATAATAAGTGACAGATCTGGGTTTTAGACCCAAAGGGGCTGACTCCAAAGCCTAGAATCTGCCCAGGACCTCCAGCAAACCCGGGCTGCCCCAGGGAGCTGGCCATTCTGTGCACCCACTTGGGGAACTCGGATTCCTCTTCCAGGATTCAGGTCTTGTCATCTCCTGGTTTCTCTTCCCCTTCACAGAGAAAACCTGATGCTGCTGTGTCCCTGGGCCTGGAGACAGGTATTGTCCTTGCCTGATATTCCGCTATCCTCCCCGCTTCCTCCACTGAGTACATCACTGAATTTCACGGGTCAGACTATTCCACCCCCCACTCCTCCGTGTTGAAGTCTTCTGTTTCTCCCCAGTCGCTCTCCCTCGAAGATCTCAATTCCTGCCTCCCTGTCTACACAGCTGATATTTCGTGACTCAGTCATAATCACTCCTTCAAATACACCCCCCACTCTCCTGACCCCTCATCCTCACTTGGGACAGATCGCGTCTCTGACCATCTACAACTAAATACCTACCACACTTGCACCTGCTCAGATTCGTGTAGCTGGGCGGTGGGCGGGGGAAGCATAATGGTGCTGATAGAGCCCACTGTAAATTCTTGAGCCCCTAATTTTAAGTTTCTCCAGGAGTCAGACATAACGTAGTGACTGAACAACACAGTAAACAACGTTAAATGGACCTTAATGCTGCTCGGGAATCTCTAGCACATTTTCCCAGTTCATTCTTTCTCCTACTTTCCCAGCTGAGTTTTCCCTCCCTTTTCTCCTCGTACACACAGTCAGTCAGTCAGTCAGTTCAGTCGCTCAGTGTGTCTGACTCTTTGCAACCCCATGAACTGCAGCATGTCAGGCCTCCCTGTCCATCACCAACTCCCGGAGTGTATTCAAACGCATGTCCATTGAGTCGGTGATGCTATCCAACAATCTCATCCTCTGTCGTCCCCTTCTCCTCCCACCCTCAATCTTTCCCAGCATCAGGGTCTTTTCAAATGAGCCAGTTCTTTGCATAAAGTGGCCAAAGTATTGGAGTTGCAGCTTCAGCATCAGTCCTTCCAAAGACACCTAGGACTGATCTCCTTTAGGATGGACTGGTTGGATCTCCTTGCAGTCCAAGAGACTCTCAAGAGTCTTCTCCAAACACCACGGTTCAAAAGCATCAATTCTTCAGTGCTCAGCTTTCTTCAGAGTCCAACTCTCACATCCACACATGACTACTGGAAAAACCATAGCCTTGACTAGAAGGACCTTTGTTGGCAAAGTAATGTCTCTGCTTTTTAATATCCTGACTAGGTTCACAACACATCTTCTAATTCTCCGTCTCATCCTATGGGCTTGCTTAGTACCTCCCTGAGACACCAGACGCTTTCAGAAAGATGTGCTGCAAGCCCCGACTATGTGCTCTGACTGTGGCTGAGTTTCTTTTTTTATTTTACTTTTTAATTAGTTGGAGGCTAATTACTTCACATTTCAGTGGGTTTTGTCATACATTGACATGAATCGGCCATGGAGTTACATGTATTCCCCATCCCGATCCCCCCTCCCACCTCCCTCTCCACCCGACTCCTCTGGGTCCTCCCAGTGCACCAGGCCCGAGCACGCGTCTCATGCATCCCACCTGGGCTGGTGATCTGTTTCACCATAGATAATATACATGCTGTTCTTTTGAAACATCCCATCCTCACCTTCTCCCACAGAGTTCAAAAGTCTGTTCTGTACTTCTGTGTCTCTTTTTCTGTTTTGCATATAGGGTTATCATTACCATCTTTCTAAATTCCATATATATGTGTTAGTATGCTGTACTGTTCTTTATCTTTCTGGCTTACTTCACTCTGTATAATGGGCTCCAGTTTCATCCATCTCATTAGAACTGATTCAAATGAATTCTTTTTAATGGCTGAGTAATATTCCATGGTGTATATGTACCATAGCTTCCTTATCCATTCATCTGCTGATGGGCATCTAGGTTGCTTCCATGTCCTGGCTATTATAAACAGTGCTGCGATGAACATTGGGGTGCACGTGTCTCTTTCAGATCTGGTTTCCTCGGTGTGTATGCCCAGGAGTGAGATTGCTGGGTCATATGGCAGTTCTATTTCCAGTTTTTTAAGGAATCTCCACACTGCTCTCCACAGTGGCTGTACTAGTTTGCATTCCCACCAACAGTGTAAGAGGGTTCCCTTTTCTCCACACCTTCTCCAGCATTTATTCCTTGTAGACTTTTGGATAGCAGCCATCCTGACTGGCATGTAATGGTACCTCACTGTGGTTTTGATTTGCATTTCTCTGATAATGAGTGATGTTGAGCATCTTTTCATGTTTGTTAGCCATCTGTATGTCTTCTTTGGAGAAATGTCTGTTTAGTTCTTTGGCCCATTTTTTGATTGGGTCATTTATTTTTCTGGAATTGAGCTGCAGGAGTTGCTTGTATATTTTTGAGATTAATCCTTTGTCTGTTTCTTCATTTGCTATTATTTTCTCCCAATCTGGGGGCTGTCTTTTCACCTTACTTATAGTTTCCTTTGTTGTGCAAAAGCTTTTAAGTTTCATTAGGTCCCATTTGTTTATTTCTGCTTTTATTTCCAATATTCTGGGAGGTGGGTCATAGAGGATCCTGCTGTGATTTATGTCAGAGAGTGTTTTGCCTATGTTCTCCTCTAGGACTTTTATAGTTTCTGGTCTTACATTTAGATCTTTAATCCATTTTGAGTTTATTTTTGTGTATGGTGTTAGAAAGTGTTCTAGTTTCATTCTTTTACAAGTGGTTGACCAGTTTTCCCAGCACCACTTGTTAAAGAGGTTGTCTTTTTTCCATTGTATATCCTTGCCTCCTTTGTCGAAGATAAGATGTCCATACGTTCATGGATTTATCTCTGGGCTTTCTATTCTGTTCCATTGATCTATATTTCTGTCTTTGTGCCAGTACCATACTGTCTTGATGACTGTGGCTTTGTAGTAGAGCCTGAAGTCAGGCAGGTTGATTCCTCCAGTTCCATTCTTCTTTCTCAAGCTTACTTTGGCTATTCGAGGTTTTTTGTATTTCCATACAAATTGTGAAATTATTTGTTCTAATTCTGTGAAAAACATCGTTGGTAGCTTGATAGGGATTGCATTGAATCTATAGATTGCTTTGGGTAGAATAGCCATTTTGACAATATTGATTCTTCCAGTCCATGAACACGGTATGTTTCTCCATCTGTTTGTGTTCTCTTTGATTTTTTTCATCAGTGTTTTATAGTTTTCTATGTATAGGTCTTTTGTTTCTTTAGGTAGATATACTCCTAAGTATTTTATTCTTTTTGTTGCAAAGGTGAATGGCATTGTTTCCTTAATTTCTCTTTCTGTTTTTTCATTGTTAGTATATAGGAATGCAAGGGATTTCTGTGTGTTAATTTTATATCCTGCAACTTTACTATATTCATTGATTAGCTCTAGCAATTTTCTGGAAGCGTCTTTAGGGTTTTCTATGTAGAGGATCATGTCATCTGCAAACAGCAAGAGTTTCACTTCTTCTTTTCCTATCTGGATTCCTTTTACTTCTTTTTCTGCTCTGATTGCTGTGGCCAAAATTTCCAACGCTATGTTGAATAGTAGTGATGAGAGTGGGCACCCTTGTCTTGTTCCTGATTTCAGGGGAAATGCTTTCAATTTTTCACCATTGAGGGTGATGCTTGCTGTGGGTTTGTCATATATAGCTCTTATTATGTTGAGGTATGTTCCTTCTATTCCTGCTTTCTGGAGAGTTTTAATCATAAATGAATGTTGAATTTTATCAAAGGCTTTCTCTGCATCTATTGAGGCTGAGTTTCATCTTTATCTCCTGTTCCTTCCTCTCCATGCTCCTAGCTACAGCAGCATCCCCACCTGCCTGATGGAATCCACAAATTCTTACCTAGAAAAACACAGCCTCAACAATTCTTCCTTCTCTCTCATGGACCATGTTTTTTCCCCTGTTCTACTGGAAGCAGATCATTCCCATCAGCACACAACAGGCCACCATTCAAAAGTTCCTCTTGATTTCGTTCTCCAGCCTCTCCTCCTTTACAGCAGAATTCCTTGAAAGAATTATCTCCAGGTGCTCTCTGCACTTCCTTCCTCCCATTCTTTCTCCTGAATTCTGCCCCAACGATGTGCTTCTCTTCCCATGAATCCAATATGAGCACCTTCATCACAGTCTACCCCGACTCTTATGTGGCAAGATCTAAAGCTCATTCTCAGTCCCCTTTGGCTTGCCCCCTCTGTAGCATCTATGGCTGATGGTCCCTCATTGTCCCTTCATTTGTTCTCTCCCCTTGGCTCCCAGGACTCCACAGCCCCTGGGCGGTCCTGCTGCTCCTGTAGGCCCTCCTACCCCTTTGCAGCTCCCTCCTTGTCTCTCCAAACCCCCTGAGTCGGGGTCCCCAGATTCACCTCTCTTCTTCTCTACTGAGGCTCACTACTCGAGTGACCCAACACAGTCCCACAGTTTCACCTTCTACCTACACACTCAGAAGTCTACCTTTATTTGTGTAGCTTTGCGGGTGCAGTATCTTGATGTGGTACATCCAGGGTAAAGGCCCAAATCCTGGTACCCAGCACCCTCATCCCTGCCCCTCCCATGGCTCCTCGTTCTCAGTAAATGTCACTCTAGCTTAGACACACCGTTTCCCCCTTCCAGTTCTTTAAACACCGTATTAAATCCGTCAGCCAATCCCATTGAAGCTGACTTCAAAACATAGTGCTAAGAATCCAGCCACCCACCACCACCTCTCTGACTGCCTCTTTGGTCCACTCCACAGCCACCTCTTTCTGGGGCGGTTGCACAGTCCTGCTTGCAGGTCCCTTAAGTTTATTTTCATCCATAGTCAGAGTGATGCTTTAAAAACGTTAACTCACATGACATTATCCTTTTCAAAGTCTCTTCAGAAACACTGAGCCTACCCCCTGGTCCCCCGGCTGGGGTGACCCGGCCCCTCACCCCCCTCCAGGCCCAGCCCTCCCTGCTCTGCCGCTCACCCACTCCGTTCACACACACTGGCCTCCTCAGTTCCCCTCAAAGCCTCGGGCCCACGCCTACCTTGGGGGTTTTGCTCTTGCTGTTTCCTCTGCCTGGAGCACTTCTCTCTCAGATAGCCGCTGGCTGCACTCCTTCACTTCCCTGAAGTCTCTACTCATAGACCACTGTTCAGAGGCTACCACAGCCACCCTGCCTAAAAGCCACCCCAACTCCCCGCTGCCTGTCTTCAGCCGTCTCCTGAAATGCATCTCAGCCTCCTCCATGCTCCGTTCCCTTTGCGGATGGTACACGTGAGGCCAGGGAAGTTGTCTGTGTCCTCAAGACCCGGGGCAGTGTCTAGCACACAGTAGGTGCTCAATACGGATCGAATGAGTAAACTCCTCCTTTTGGGCTAACATCACTAGCCCCTGTGTATAACTGGCTTAGAACATCTGTCACATTTTATTCAAATTCCTTGCTCCCATGTCAGCATTACCCACACCTTATTCACCTTAGTATCCCATTGGCTGGCTAGCAGCAATCAGGCAGAGGAAGAATCCAGCAAACACTGCTTAAGAGAATGAATAAATGCTGAAATCTGCTATGCAATTTACCACAGCAAGTCAGGTGCCCATGAAATTGATTTCTTGTACCCCTCAGAGATTTAGAGCTTCATTTGGCGTGGAGCTATTTGTCTCAGCGTGAAACGTGTGCTCGAGAACCCACGCACCTGCCTTCGCTCCCCTCCACACACCTATCTCATCGTCTCGGCGTCTGCCACCAGGTCTTCACCACCCCTTGACTCCGCCTCATCTTCTTCCCTAACGTCCTCCCCATCCAGCCCCCATCTCACAACCCTCATCACTCCTGGATGTGAAAGTCAGTGGAGGGCACACACAAGAAAGGAGAGCAGTGGGGTTTTTAATATTTATTCATTTGGCTGCACCAGGAGGGTCTTCGTGGTGGCATGTGGGATCTAGTTCCCTGACCAGGGATCAAACCTGGGTTTCCAGCTTTGGGACCATGAAGTCTTAATCACTGGACCTCCAGGGAGGTCCCAGACGATGGAATTTTGAAGTTTCTTTTTGGAGACATCACCCAGAGCTCTTCCTCCCCTTGTGTGGGTCTTGCACCTCAGCCCTTAAACTGCTCTGCACAGACCCAGGTGGATCCTAACAATCCAACACCTTGGACACAGTCCACTCAGACATCTATGTTCCCCCCTAACTCCAGGATTACCATCAGCATGTGCAAATGAGGCAGGCACTAGAGGTGCATAGAGTCTGCGCAGGAGAGTGAAGGTAGTGAATGTCTCCCTCGCTCTCTAGCAAGGCCAAGGGGAATTCAGGGTGACTGCAGGCAGAGGAAGTTAAGCAGGTGTAATAATCAAAGAAAAGCTTCAAAATGGGGAATTTTCCAGACAAAGGGGGAAAACAGACAGCGGCAAACCAGGAAACACTTAAAATCCTGTGTTTTTATTCTAGGCACCTAGCCTGGCTGCCCTCAATCCCATTCATTCCTTCTTCTTTTTTCAAAACATGTCACTGAAGTATAGTTGATTTACAATATTGTGTTAATTTCTCCTGTTCAGCACAGTAACAGAGTTATATGTATATATACATTCTATTTTTATACTGTTTTCATTGTGGTTTATCATCCACCAGTCCAATCGTGCCCTGTGGGCATGCCCAGTCATTCAGTCGTGTCTGACTCTGCGGGACCCCATGGGCTGTAGCCCGCCAGGCTCCTCTGTCCATGGCACTCTCCAGGCAAGAATACTGGAGCGGGTTGTCAGATCCTTCCCCAGGGGAATCTTGCAGACCCAAGGATTGAAGCCGTGTCTCCTGTGGCTCCAGCATTGCAGACAGACTCTTTTAACCGCTGAGCCGCCGGGGGAAGCCCACTATGGTTTATCACAGGGCACTGGATATAAGTCCCTGTGATATACAGTAGGACTTTGTTGTTTATTCATCCTGATTCTTTCTTCTTAATCCTACTGAATAAGCGTTAGTGTTGACAAGGGAAGTGATAAAATGGAATTTCAAGTAATAGCTGACACATGTATAAAGTTTTGACTGTCAAGGTAACTTTACAGTGATCATCCCATTAACCTGTCATAACACACATGAGAAAGCTGTTATTCCCATCACACTGAGAAGTGGAGGGATTTGCCCCAAGTCACCCAGGCAGCAGATGGGAAGCTGGGGTGAGCACCACAGATTTCTGACACCCAGCTAGGGCCCATTTCCCAGCTGACACCCCTTCACGTAGGACAGCACCTTACTGGAGAAACGGGGCGTCCACGGCCGGGTACCACTCTGCCTGCAGCCCTAACCCTGGAGAGCCACCGCAGCTAGTGTGCAGGCTCCTTCCCTTGACCCCCTTGTTTTCACAAGCCCCTCCATTAAAAGGAAGGTTAGATAAATGCTGTGCTTGGAGCGAGTGTCAGCAGCCCTTTCCTGCTCGTGGCGCCCCATCTCACTGCCTGCCCCGTGGGCACCCTAAACGCCTTTTACTGCTTCCTAACCACCCTGCACTCTGCTCCACACTCACCTTGCTATTTAAACTCCAATAAAAGGCAAAATAAAAACATCTTAATGGTCTAAAACGTGCTTTTTTGAACAACCTAAGAGGATATCTTACTCATAAGTGTAAGCGAGAAACAGAATTCCATTACTGCGGTTATGAAACAGATAAATATCTTCCCAGGGGTCCCAGTCCTGTCATCCAACACCCTGCCTGGCAACACTGCATACTCACCATGCTCCTTGGGCTCCAGGCAGTTTTCAATTGTGGGAGCGTCTGCTCAGACGGGGAGGGTGGGACTCCTGTCCCCCTGTGTGGGGTGGGGTGGCCGTCCCCTCTCTCCATCAGCAGAGGAGCGCCTGTGACATGTCAGGCCCTGGGATGGGAACCTGGGGCCGGCGCAGCCCCCCGCCTCCAGAGCTCGGAGGTGAGGACACAGTCAAAGTGCGGCACATCCAGATGCTACTGAGGAGGGGCCAGGTGTTACTGGGGCTCAGAGAAAAACAGTCCAGTCTGGGCATTCACAGAAGGCTTCCTGGAGGAGACTGGATTCAGGCTCCAAGAACGGACAGGATCATCATGGGCCAGAAAGAAGAGGATTCCAGATCGAGGGGAGAGTCTGAGAAAGATTGGGAGAAGCAGGAAGGCACAGTATGTCTGGGACCTAAACCAGTAGACGGAGGAGCAGGCTGGAGGGCAGACCGGATAGGGTGGCGGGTGGTGCAGAGCCTGAGACGCCTGGCTGGAGCACTTCATAAAAGCGGGACAGGCCTGGAGTGGCCCTAAGCACCAAGCAGCCGCCCGTGTAAACCGCTCAGGAGTCCACACACTCCCTCCCACCTCCCTCCCCCTGCTGGGAAGGGACACACATGGATAAAGGAGGAGAAATGGTTCCTTCCTCTGGAACAGCCTCTAGGCCCAGGACCACGGCTCCCGTATCACAAGGTTGGTAACACACAGAGGCAGACAGAGGCAGAAGCTGGGGCATCCGGGGCAGGTGGAGGCCTCAATGCCTCCCAGCAGGGAGACCTGAGCTCTTGCCTCATCCTCCCCAGCACGGATGCCGACCCGAGCAGACCCCTCCCTTGGGGCCTGCCCCTAACTGTGTTCAGCACGTCTGTGTTTCCTGAACCGGTAACAGGACAGGGAGAGCGATAAGGGGGCTCACCTCACGGCTGGGAGGTCAGATAGCCTGTTCTAAGAAAAGCTGAACACACAGGAAATGTACAAACTCAGACCTGGAGCAAGCCCTGGACAGTCCTCTGGTGGAGGGGCCCTGCAGGTGCCCTTGGTCTACAGGGAGGGCAAATCAAGGACGCAAGGGTCCGTGAGATAGGAAATGTACACCTGCTGGACAGGGATCGAGCTGGACCAGCACACAGGCTCCAGGACCACCTGCGTGCAGAAAGCGCCCCCATTCCCGGCCAGCCTCTCCTGGCTTCCTGAATCTGGAGGTTAATTGTGTGTGTCAGCTTGGTTGGGTTAGATGTTTCGTCCAATACTATCCTGGGTGCAGCTGTGATGGCATCTTTTTGAATGAGATTAATAATTAAATTTAAATTAATATTTAAATTTGAGTGAAGCAGATTACGCTCCATAATGTGGGTGGGCCTCATCCAATCAGGTGAAGAACAAAAGCAGTCTTCCTCCAACTAACAGGGAATTCTGCCTGCAGAGGGCCTTCGGACATGAGATACAACACTGGATTCTTGCTGGGTTTCCAGCAAGAATACATAAAATGCATAAAATGAATAACCCTTCTGATGACAACTAAACACACCGAATAAAATATTGTTCTAAAAATCTCTTTTGAAATATCTTGATGAGGGGCAAGAAAGAAGAAATCCTCAGAAACCAAGCAACGTTGAGATTGGGATTGCAGAGAGCGAGCGGAGCCCGGGAGCCAGTGGTGAGCCCAGCGACGTCCACGGAGTCCTGAAGGTCATGACCTTCGGCTCTGATGGTTGCACTGGGGTCCGGGGGACAAGACTGGGCCAACCCACGGAGGGGCGTCTCACACGAGAACCCCACAGGAAGCTGGGCCTCCAGGGGCTGCCCCTGCACATAACGGCGACCTGGAAAGACCTTGGGAAAAGACAAAGAATTGGCTCAAATGTGGTGCTGAGTGGATGGAAAATTAAAACCTCCCTTTAAACCTTGAAACTCCAAGCAAGTTCCCATGAGGTTTTGCAGCCTCAACTCACACCAACTGTGTTAGAAAAAAAAAATTCAAGTGAGAAATTACTTTAAAGTTGTCCTACCCTGAGCTGGTAGCAACCCCAAATCCCTAACAGAATCAAATACAGATTCTCTTCAGCAGAGTGCACCTTCAGCACAGGCCTCACGGAATTCTCACACACGAAATCATGAGAAAAATGAGCCTTAGTCAAAAATCACAAAATAAAGAAGCAGGTCACACGCTCGAGAGGGAGCAGAAACCCCAGGCAGCATTTGTCTAACCTGGAATAAAAAAGGGTGTGAAATAACGCTTCAAGAAATAACATTTTTAAAATGCATAAAGTACAAAAGCCTATAAGGTAGAATTGTGCGGATTTGAAAAACAGGCAGAAGTTCCAGAAATTCAGAAAATAAAAGATACAATAATTGGAATAAAAGAATGCAATGGGCAGGTTATAGCGGATTATGCACAGCTGAGGAAACGGCTATTGAACTGGAAGGCGGGATGTAGCGAGAGCACAGCTGACGAGACAGATGCAAAGACGGGTGAAGAGGCAGACAGTGGGGAGGGTACACGGTCAGAATTCTAAAAGCTGTTTCAGACAGAGGATGGGGCAGAGACAGTGCTTATTAGATGCTGTGTAAGAGTTTGCAGAAATAGAACAAAGGCCCCCGTCCTCAGGTTCAGATGGTTTAAGAAAACACAATAATGAAGCTTTATGAAAGAAATCCACACTCAAATACATCATAGTAAATTACGAAAAAAGCAAGGAGAATATCAAACAAAGAAAAGCTATTTAAAGAGATAAGAAAGAAAACAAATACTACCTGTGTAGGACTCATAATGAGACCAAGGATTGGTCTCTCAACAGACACCCTGGAGAGACGGTCCCTGATGGCGGCAGAGACTGGGGGATGCTCCTGCGATGGGCATAGACTGGACCGGTTTCCCGGAAGCTGAGGAAGCTACAAACACCAGAAGCAGGGCGAAGCGGGGCAGGGGTCTCCCCTACAGGTTTCAGGGAGAGTGGCCCCGCCGACACTTTGACTTCTGATCTCTAATCTCCAGGACTGTGAGAGAAAGTTTTGTAAGCACACAGTTTGTGGTCTTTGTTATCATAGCTCCGGGGAAGGAACACACCCTCCCTGCCCCAACTCAGATGCTACTTCTTCTGAAAAGGCTTCCTCCTGTCTTCACCGAATTCAGGCAATATCCCAACTGTAGCCATTTTTCCAAAATGGGTTTTAACTGTGCTCTTCATTTCTTATCCCTCCACTAGACAGCCAGCCCCATGAGGGCAGGCGTGAGGCTCTGGATGTCTCTGAAATCCCCAAGCTCATCACAAGGGACAAGTGAGTGGGAGACCCTAACCTGGGTTGGTGGTGATGGTTTAGTCGCTAAGTCTTTTTCAACTCTTGTGACCCCATGGACTATAGTCTGCCAGGCTCCTCTGTCCGCGGGATTCTCCAGGCAAGCGTACTGGAGTGGGTTGCCATTTCCTTCTCCAGGGATCTTCCTGACCCAGGAATCGAACCCAGATCTCCTGCATTGCAGGCAGTCTTTACCGACTGAGTTGTGAGAGGTCCAGCCTTACGCGGGCAGCCCCTTGACATTGCCCACAGTCCCCTGTGCCCCCTGCATCTCCAGGGCCACCCCCAGTCCTCCTGTATGGCTAATGCTCTGTCACCTTTGAATGGAAGGGACCCTTGAACATCACCCTGGAATTCACCAGGAACGTGAGTGGTTCATCATGAGAAACAGATCAGCTGGCCTGTGCTTGCCCCGCTGTCTGATTTTCCATGCTTCCCTGCCACCCGAGGTCTGCAAGTCTAGCCTCCTTCATGGAGGACACCCTGTGTTCAAGCCTTGCTGGACCACCCGCCATGGAGAGGCATGTCCAGCTCCTCTCTGATACTTGGCTGTGGGACGATTCTTGAAGACGCTCCATTTCCTTCGTCTTGTGACAGCAAACTTCTCCAGCAGACTGTTTCCGCTCCTTGTAAACAGTTTGCTCAGCTCCTCCCTCCTCATCGCGGTGGCCAGAAGCTGCTCGTTCCCTGCTGCTGCTTCATTCCAGAATGCAGCTCCTGTCCTGGCCTGCGTGCGCACAGATGCATCCTTGCTGCTGCAGTCTGGCGCTGCGGTTTCGTCTGATGTCAGCCACGTCACCCAGCAACATCTGGGACAGCTCCCCAACCTCCCCGCTCCTTGGGAGGGAGGACCGGACTGCTGCTGTGTCCCCTGTTCCGTCCTTATCCCTTGCGGAGGATTTCCTCCATGGCTCAGACGTTAAAGAATCTGCCTGCAATGCGGGAGACACGGGTCAGAACCCTGGGTCAAGAAGATTCCCTGGAGAAGGAAATGACAAACCCTCTCCAATATTCTTGCCTGACAATCTTATGGACAGAGGAGCCTGGCGGGCTACAGTCCATAGGGTCACAAAGAGTCCAGTGTGACTGAATGACTACACTTTCACTTTCCTTCACTAGGGGAGCTGAGTGTGAAACAGTCAGTCGTGTCCGACTCTTTGTGATCCCGTGGACTGTGGCCCACCAGGCTCCTCTGTCCGTGGAATTCTCCAGCCAAGAATACTGGAGTGGGCAGCCGTTCCCATCTCCAGGGGATCTCCCCAGCCGTGGATCTCCCCAGGATCTCCCCTGGATCTCCCCAGGGATCGAACCTAGGTCTCCCGCATTGCAGGTGGACTCTTTACCAGCTGAACCACCAGGGATGCCTAAGAATCCTGGAGTGGGTAGTCTATCCCTTCTCCAGCAGATCTTCCTGACCGGGAAACTGAATCAGTGTCTCCTGCACTTTACCAACTGAGCTACCAGGGAAGCCCCAGGGGAGCTGAGGAACTGAACTTTTTATTCTATTTCACATTAATTCATTTAAATTCAAATGTACATCGGCTCTTATCTTAAGATAAATGTACCTAGACTGCTGTGTTAGACAGGGCAGCGCCAGAATATTTCTGCTGAGAACCCAAGACCAAAAATTGATGAATTGAGCTGATGGCCCTCTGCCTACTCCAAACAGAGACACAGAGTAAATCCTAACAAAGAAAACTGTTTTATAAAACAAAACCAAACTCAAACAAGAGAGAAAACCCATCTGAGCCAGAAGACAAAGGACACAAAGCCAGACAGCAGCGGGAATTCCATAGAAGCCCACGGACAAGGGACGCCAGTGGGCTCCGGTCCATGGGGTCGTAAAGACTCCAACACGACTCAAGCGGCTTAGCACACACATAGAAACGTGGTCCCGAGAGCCTGTGAACGAGCAGGAGCAGGCAGCACGGGGAACACGGCTGCAGGGGCCCCACGCGTCCCCGTCTCCCTCTCTGAGCTGCTTTTGGGGTCTGCTGGGGGCGTGTGTGCCCACCCGGGCTCTGTTTCTCTCCAGGGAGGTATAAAGCCTTGCCTAAGAAATATCTATTGAGAGGTTTTTAAATTATTCTTTGGCTGGATCTTCCAACACTCTCATTTAATTTGCTTTTATTTTTAACAATGGGCTTCTTTGGTGGTTCAGACGGTAAAGAATCCACCTGTCAATGTAGGAGACCCAGGTTCGAGCCCTGGATCAAGAAGATCTCTTGGAGAAGGGAATGGCAACCCACTCCAGTATTCTTGTCTGGAGAATTCCAGGGACAGATGAACCTGACGGGCTATAGCTCATGGGGTTGCAGAGTCAGACACAGTTGAATGACTAAGCATAGTACTCTCTCTCTCTTGCTCGTAATAATGCCTTCTTGCACATTATGAATTTCTCTCTCTGTCCCTCCAGCCATGTTTAATTGTCAAAGCCCTGTTGGGACATCTATTGTTTTTAGTTCCTCGGGTGTGACTTCTCCGGCACGTCTTCTGTTGACTCTCCCCCATCATAACGGATTCTCTCTGCACTTTGTGCATCGTCAGCTCATCTCTCAGTGGGGTTTTCCTCTGACAGTTCTGCTCGGTCCTGAGAACAGGAAGATTCTTCTATGGGACAGTGTTTCAGAGGCGCTCCATGAGCTCACTGGTTTCAGACCAGTGTGGACTCCAAGTCCTCACTGCAGGGTTTTTGCACTGCAGTCCCGCATGGATTTGGACTCCGAGCTGCTGGGCCCTGGCCTCTCCCTCCTTAGGACAAGCCTTCGAAGCCTCGGCAACTCGTTCCTGGTCTCCAGACCAAAGGGCAGAGATACGCTGCTTCCTGTTGTAAATCAGATAGATTGTTCTTGTTCTGAATTTCTTGCAGAAAGCCCAGGTCTAGATTTTCTTTAAATTCTAAGTCCTCTAATGTCCACTCAAGATCCAAAAAGTAAAAATGAAACTGTTAGCTGCTCAGTAGTGTCTGACTTTTTAGGACCCCATGGACTGTTGCTCACCAGGCTCCTCTGTCCATGGAATTTTCCAGGCAAGAATACTGAAGTGGGTTGCCATTTCCTTCTCCAGGGGATCTTCCTGACCCAGGGCTTGAACCCTGGTCTCTTGCATTCAAGCAGATTCTTTACCATCTAAGCCACCAGGGAAGACGCAAGGTAGGCATTAAACCCTAGCTCTTAAGGTATCTGTCTGGGTCTAATACTCCAACACCCCTCACTGCTAGGCTATGCTTTCTCTCTTATTATCTAAATCCGGGATATTCTTCACTGCTGCTATTAAAACTAACTAGATGGGTTTTTTTAAGCACTTTATTAAATAAATAAATAGTTATGTATATTTTAACACATTTATATCTGTTTGGACAGGAGAGGAGTTTCTCATAAGGTTCATTTCTCTGTTTCTCTGATTTATTTTTATCCTCTGCTATATAACTAGCCTGCAAAAAAGAGAAAAAACTTAGTGGTTTGAACCATCAACAGACTTTCTTTGCTTATAAGTCCATGATTTGGACTTCCCTGGTGGCTCAGCTGGTAAAGAATCTGCCTGCAATGCAGGAGACCCCAGTTCGATTCCTGGGTTGGGAAGAGCCCCTGGAGAAGGGAGAGGCTACCCACTCCAGTATTCTGGCCTGGAGAATTCCATGGACTGTATAGTCCATGGGGTTGCAAAGACTCAGACATGACTGAGCGACTTTCACTTTCAGTGTGACGGCTTGTCTCTGTTGGGTGTGGTCACTCAGAGCAGCTCGATAGAAGCTGGAGGACCCACTCCCAAGACAGCTCCTGCATGAGGCTGGCAGGCTGGACTACCTAGGGGCTGGAGCCGGGCTGCAGAGGCTGCAGAGGGGGCTTTCATGTGCAGCTGGGCTTCCTCACAACATGGTGGCCCAGGGCCAAAGGCCGGGATTTCAGGAGACAGGAAATGAGAGCCGTCAGCCTCTGAAGCGGCCCTAGTGGTAAAGAATCTGCCTGTCAAAGCAGGAGACTCAGGAGATGCAGGTCCAGTCCCTGGAGGAGGGCATGACAACCCACTCTAGCACTCTTGCTGGAAGAATCCCGCAGACAGCAGGCTACAGTCAGTAGGGTGACACAGTCAGACACGACTGAGCGTCTGAGAACAGCTTCTTCAGGTTTGGGCAGGTCACTTTTGCCAGGCTTTGCTGTTGCATGTCCCCGAGCCTGGCCAGATTCAGGGTTGGGGCAGAGGTCAGGCCTCTAAAGGGGGGGCCAGCAAAGACCTTGCCACCACCTTTCGTTCACCATGCCTACAGGGACAGAGGCCCACCTTCCTTTCTTTCACATCCTAGATTTTTCAAACAATTCTCGCTGGAAATGCCCTTGAGAGTCCCCATACCCTACTTTCTTCCACACTTCAGGTTTTCTCTTTCCTTTTTGAAAGATGCCCAGAATGCCTAGAATGGAATCCTACCACTTTTCTTCGAATCAGCAAGCTTAAAGCAACTTTCCTGATGATCTCTGGCCCAATTCCCAGCTGACTTAAACTTCAGCATCCTTTATAACACATTCGTATGCGTCGACAAGTCCTATCCTTTCTTCCTCCCTTTGGTGGCAAAGGGGATTGTACTTTGAGGTATTTTAAGAACATTTTTTCACGTATTCTTCCAAAAGCATGTCTGGAAAAAAAATGTACTTCTGATAAATATGTATTAAATGTGAAGCATTTAAAGGCAGTTGGACCTGTTTTGTACCCTTATACATGTCTTTTTGAATTAATGTTGAATTCTTAAAGGGCTTCTTAGTCATTAATTACAATTAACTCTGTCCATTGCTATGCTCCATGCATCCTTGGCCCCCTCCCTGAAGCCTGGTCAGCCTGCATAACGGATGGCTCCTCGCCTGCATCTCTTCCCATCCTGGCAGCAAAAAAAGTCAGCAAGTCCCTGGAGTACCGGGCAACCACCAGGAGCCGCTGCCGGACTTGATTTTTGTGTTGGAATTTGCCCTCAGGAATTCCACCTTTTCACTGAAAGTCATTTTATACCACCCAGACAGGAAGCTAGGAGGTAGAGGAACATGAAAGTGTCAGTCGCTCAGTTGTGTCCGACTCTTTGTGACCCCAAGGACTGTAGCCCACCAGGTTCCTCTGTCCATGGAATTCTCCAGACACGAATACTGGAGTGTGTTGTCATGCCCTTCTCCAGGGGATCTTCCCAATGCAAGGACAAACCTGGGTCTCCCGCATTGCAGGCCAATTCTTTACTGTCTGAACCACAGGGAAGCCCCAGGTGGTAGAGGAGGCGTCACCAACGACAGGGTTAGGGGGCTTCCCTGGCAGTCCAGTGGCTAAGACTCTGCACCCCCACTGCAGGGGCCCAGGGTCCGTCCCTGGTGGGACCAGATCCCACATGCCCCAACTAAGAACTTGGTTCACATGCAGCAACTAAAGACCCCGCATGCCACAGCTAAGGCCTGGTATGGCCAAATAAACAAATGCTATTAATAAAAGGGAAACAGTCAAAAAACGATTGACAGGGACAGGTGCAAGGGCTAATGAGGAGCCGCAAGGACAGGGGTCAAAGGACTAGGAGAATGAAATCTATGCCCCCGAAGAAACTTCATAAACAGTTGCATGTTCATTCGTGAATCCACAAGGAAGCTGATCTGCCTGCCGTTGGCAAACCCACCCAGCCTTGGATGTGAAACGCAGTCACGGTCGGAGCCAAGCCGTGCATGGACTGCTGCCTCTGTCTCTCAGGCGTGTGTCCCTTTGGGGACTGGTCATGGAGCAATGACACAGCCCCCAGGCCCAGACTGAGCCCCAGGCCACGGGCCCAAGCCCCTGCCTCCCCAGGCCCCAGGCCCTCCACTTGCAGCAGAGCCAACAGCAGGCTCCTTGGAAGGGCGGTCAGAATCAGCCAAGCAGACGCCTAGGAAAGGCTTCGATCCGTGCAAGGACAGAGGAAGCGATGAGCAAATGCTTCCCGTTATTTTTATTCCCTCAGGCCCGTCTCCTTCGGGAGACCATAAACCCACAGGGGAGAAGGCAGATGGGGCCTTGTCACTTCTCTTCGCTTCCTTATCCTCTTTCCAAAGCCTGGAAGCAGCGCGTTCCTACACACGTAAGACAATGGCCTCAGAAATGGAGACGGAGGCTGTCAAGTCTGTCTTCCCTCCCAATGACCACATTTTCCATTCCTAGAATTTCCCTTCTGTTCTTTTTTTTAACCACCTGTTTAGTCTCTCCACAATGCCCTACTTTTGTCTCTGTGGTCCATTCCTTCATCTTGTTGAAAAACTTAAACACACTTATTTTTAAACCTTCTTCAGACTGTTCTGTCACCTGCAGTCCTGGAGCGTGTGTCTGCCCGGGCGCTGGATCGTCTCTGAACTTTCCCGCTCAGGGTGCATCTGGCGTGAGAAGTATCGTCCTGGGCACCCTGAGCATCCCACGTGCAGTGGTTCAGGGCCATGTCTTCTGCAGGCAAGTGGCTTCCGCCCGTTCCAGAGGTGTTTCTCGAGACCCAACTTGGACGTCTCACCTCGGCGCTCCTGGGTGTAAATATGAATCCCATCCATCCAGAGATAGTATTATCAAATAAGGAGCCCACAGCTGAAGGCAGGTACCCACTCGGTTGTCCCATTCACGGAAGTGACAGCGTTTGTCAGACCCCGACTTCACAAAGGGGACTCCGCCGTGCCAGCCCCCTCCTGTCCACGCTGGCGACCCTGCCCTTACACGCTCACCGCCACTCCGGCCTTGAGTCCCGTCTCCCGCTGGCGTCTCAGGCTTTCCCTTGCTTTCAAGTTCCGTATGCACTTAGAATTTCCTGTTAGAGCTCACCCATCCTTTCTGCATGTCTGAAGCAGGAGGGGCATCCTTCGTCTATTCAGTCTGCCGTGCTGACGGCAAGCCGTGGAAGCACGGTGGACGCCTGCGGCCTGGTGGGGCCCCAGCAGAGGCGGCCGCGCCTGCCGGGGGCCATGGTGTCACGTGGGGTTCTGGCCAGCTGTGCTATCGTGAGCCTCACAGCCGTCCTGGGGGAGAGGCATTCTTATCCCGGTTTGATCGATAAGGGACTCAGAATTCACATTTCCTTACTTCTCCAAAGGCAAAGGCTGGTATGGACCTCGTTCCACCCAGAACCGTGGAGAAGCTTCTGGAACTCCAGGCTTCCAGTATGACCAGCAACAGCGAGATGCAGCCAGGATCCAGAACTGGGGATGGGGTTAAAGAAGGGAGGTGTGGGGCTGGGAGGCAGAGAGAAGAGCGACTCCTCCCCCAGGTCCATCAGCCTGTCTGAGGCACGGCCTTGGGAGAGTAAGGGACCCCACCGGAGGCAAGGCTGCAAAGAACCGTCCGAGGCGGCCAGAAACCCCCGTGCAGGACTGACATCTTTGAGACATGGTCGCTCCCCTTTCTCCCCCTTTTCCAGCATCAGGAAAGACCCCGATGCTCGGAAAGATCGAAGGCAAGAGGAGAAGGGGGTGACAGAGGAACGAGGTGATTGGATGGCATCACCAACTCGATGGACATGAGTTTGAACAGACTCCGGAGGACAGTGGAAGACAGGGAAGCCTGGCGGGCTGCAGTCCACTCAGTCGCAAGAAGTCGGACACGGCTTAGCAACTGAACAACAACATCCTCCCCCAGGTAAAAAGAGCAAGGAAGGAGGGGCCGTGGTCCGTATGTACCCATCCTCCCAGAACTCCCATCCCAGGGGGATGGTCTCACTGTTACTGGTCCGGGTCCCTGGACTCCTTAATCTACAGTGACGAGGCCAGATGGGGAATTCCGACAAGGCTTCGCTGGACTCGGTTGCAGCGAACTGCAGCACAGGGGAGCAAGCAAAGTAACAGGGCCTCGCTTGCTCCTGAGCTGGCCCCTTAGGTGGGGGTGGGGATAGCGGTGGGAGGGGCCAGAGGGGTGGCTGAGGTGGTCTGCTCCCCCCACCTCAGCGGCACCCCGGGCAAGGGGCGACCCTGTCCAATACCCTGCTTCTGCTCTTCAGAAGTGGCCATGGTTTTTAAACTTTTTGTCTCTTACTGTGGATCATTTGCCCCATCTGCATGATGCAATTAATTTCAGTTTCTTCTGGTTTCTTCGGATCTTGTTGCTGGAGGAGACGTTTGTCTGGCTGCAAGTCCTGCGCGAAGGGTCCCAGGTCTGGCCTCTCTCATGAGAATGTGGGGACTTTAGGGTGGTCATGTTGGATGTAGCCATTGAGGCAGGGCCCTGTGAGAAGTCAGGGAGACCAGAGCTCTGTCCAGCCTCATGAAGTCACAACAGGGAGCCAGAGCGTCTGCACACGCACGGCAGGGACCTCACCAGTCTCCAGCCTTGCGGACGCCGATCTGTGGCTTCCAGCCTCCAGGTCTATGGAAGCCACTATGTGTGGTTTACACCCCAGGGATGCTCTGCCTAAGCAGCATCCCTCCCCAGCATCCCGGGTGGGACTGAAGGTTGATCCATGCCTGGCCTGGATGAGACACAGGACCACATGAGCCGAGGGGACCCCTCACTCCGGTGCATGCCCCACCTGGCCCTGGAGGGTGAGAGCCACACCCTCTGTGGCTCTGTGTGAGAGAGACATCTCTCTGTGAGAGAGCATCTCACAGCCCCCACTCTGCCTGGGACCAGGATCCATCAGGCTGTGTGTGCACGTGTGTGCACGTGTGAGCGTGTGCCCGTGCACGTGTGAGTGTGTGTCGGCCTATCGCGGATTAGAAAGGCGACACAAGGAGACTGATAGAGAAAAAATTGGTAACATGGACGTCCCCTGGAGCCCCCAGAATCACAGTCCTCATGAAGTTCACCATCGGTGAAGAGTGTCTCTTCCATAATTGCTGCTTAATGTGACCGAGTAAGAAGGGCAGAGCCCGGGGCTCCTGACTCGCTCTATGTCACGCTCCTCTTGGCTTCCCGGGGCCTCGGGGCCGGATGACCGCTGGCCACACCGCGGGCCCACACTCAGTCCCCACGTCCCGCACTGATGCCCTTCCCTTGAGGTTCACGATCGCCCGAGTCTCTTCCTGTTTGAAGGGCTCGCGTGCCCTCTCCCTCTGGGGTCTGTCCACAAGGCTCCACTCTGCCAGCGCCCTCCCGCGGGGGCCCTGGGCTGGCCTCTGGAGAAGCCCACGGCCCTGGAGGAAGGGGGCGGTGGGTCAGAGCCGCTGGCTGGGGCTGCCTCTCCTGTAAACTGCAGAGCCGTGAGGCCCCGGGCAAAGATCCAGCCACCACTGGTGTTGGTCTCCTATCATCAACGTGGTAGCAGACCCACATGCTTACTCTCTGGCACGTCTGGAGGTCAGAGTATGAAGCAGGGATCACAGGATGGGGGCTAACATCAACGTGTGGGCAGGGTCGGTTCCTCTGGAGGCTCAGGGAGGGCCCCTCCCTCACTTTTCTGGCTTCTAGAGGCACCTGCACTCCTGGCCTCCTGGCCTCCTCTGTTTTCAAAACCATCGAGAGCAGCTCAGCTCCCTTTCAGGTCGCTTTCTGCCCTCCTGCTCCCGTCTGTCTCCCGCAAGGACCCTCTGATTACACTGGCCCCTCCCTGACGATCCAGGGTCGTCACACATCTCGGGTCAGCTGACCGGAAATCCCGATTCCATCTGCAACCTTAAGCCCCCTTTGTCCTGTGGCAATTTACTCCCCGGCCATGAGATTGAGAGCATACACATATTCGGAGGTTTTATTCTGCTTGCCACACGGTCATTCGTCCTTTCCGTTTGCATCCAACAGCATAAAAAAGGGCTTAAGAGCAGAGCTTGAAAGCGTCGCTGTTTTTCCAGCCCTCTTGGCATCTACAACCCACTCTGCACTCAGTCATGCTTGCATGCTCAGTTGCGTCCAACTGTTTGCATCCCATGGACTGTGACCTGACGGGTTCTCCTGTCCGTGGGATTTTTCCAGGCAAGAATCCTGGAATGGGTTGCCACCTCCTCCTCCAGGGGACCTTCCCAACCCAGGGAGTGAACCCGCGTCTCCAGCATTGGCAGGTGGATTCTTCAGCACTGTGCCGTTTGTGGTTCCCTCAAAACCTGCAACAAGTAGGACAGACCTGCACTGGGCTGGGCTCCATGTGATGCCGGGGAGAAGGTCCAGCCCACCCTCAGCACCCCTGCCACCCAGGCGTGCATCCTCTCACGACCTAAGGAGACTCAGAGAGGTTCAGTCACTGTCCAGGGTCACACAGCCGGTGGGTGGAGACACAGATTCAAGTGTGGACTGCCTGGCTCCAGTGGGAGGAGAGAGACCCGGGTGATGATGGGTCCCAGGATCAGGAGGGCCTGCCTCAGTTTTTATTGAGATTCATGCTCTCTGAGGAGGGAACTGGTCCTCCTGCCCCCTGTCTCCTGCACTCTCAGGGCCTCATCTATCAGCTGGGATCACCGCACACTTGCCTGCAGGAGTTGAAAGGTCCAGCAGGACTGTGACGGGATCAACACCTTAAGGATCCCACAAGGACCTGGGATGAGAGCCAGCACCCAGCAAGGAAGGCCGGGCTCCTAGGGGTGTTAGCTTTGCCTGCAGATGCCTGAGCTCCCATCCGGGCTGAAATCCAGGGCTCAGAGCTTTAGGCCCGGCTCTGTCTCTCGGGAGATATTTTGGACATTTAAATCCCAGCTGCATCCCGATGTCCCCAAAATAACCACTGGCAGCCACTTCTGGAATCAGTCCCCATCGGGCTCGCAATCAAGCCTCCGCCATCTGACAGCTGGCCCAAAGCGGGGAGGCATGTGGGAGGCTCTAGGGCCTAGAGGACGTGGGTTCATGTCCAGGATCGGCCTCTGGCCAGCAAATGCCTGGATGCCTCTGAGCCCCCTTTTGCCTCATCAAATGGCCTCAGCAGTACTTCATGGGGTTTGTGAAGATACGATCAGATAAAGTCTTCAGAATCATGTTCAGGGCTTTGGCACTGGAAGCTCCTGATGAATGCTGCACTGTGACGGGGAAGGGGAAGCCAGGGTCCCTGAGCCGCAATTCACACTCAAAGACCAGGTCCAACCCAGCTGCAGACAGGACCTTCCAGCCACCTGCCGAGTCCATCTGGGCACGAGGCTGGCCCCTGGCATGGGCACCCCTTTCCTCTAGCCCACCCCAATCGCTGCACTGGGCTGACTCCAGGGTAAGCCTCAGCCCTCAAATCCAAGCTCACCTCTGCAGGGAGCCCTCCTCGACCCCTCCAGCTGGACGCCATGTCCCCCTTCCCTTCAGATCAGCCAGAGGATCTGGCTCTGCAGAAGGTCCTTCTGTTAAAGACAAGGTCCATGAGGTTCTGGCAGTCTGCTCCCCTATCCCCTCCTCCCAGCCCCTGAGCCCTCCCTGCCTGCTGTCCTCTGACCCTCAATGCCCCCCAGTTCAGCCCCTCCCCACCCTGCATCCCTGGGACAGATCAGAGCCTCCCTCTGAGGGTCAGAATTCTCTTTCTTCCCCAGAATTATCGACAGTGAGCGGAGAAACTGAGTCCTCCCAGCCCTGTCTGAGCTCAGCTTTTCCCTCCCTGGGCCCTGGTTCACACCACTTGTAAATTCAAAGACTAGGTAGAAAAGAGGCTCTTACCCCAATTACTGGAGAAGGCAATGGCACCCCACTCCAGCACTCTTGCCTGGAAAACCCCATGGACGGGGGAGCCTGGTGGGCTGCCATCTATGGGGTCGCACAGAGTCGGACACGACTGAAGCGACTTAGCAGCAGCAGCGGCAGCAACCCCAACTACACAGTAGCATCAAGTGAGGAACTTCAAGAAACCAAACCTCATGGTGACCTTACCTGAACCAGGACTAGGGCAGAAGCTTTGAATCTTGCACTTTGGATAGATCTTTTAATCACATTTGCAAATTATTGCCTCACTGAGTCACACGGGTCTTCTACATGTTGATGTATTTTGTTATCTGATACCAAGAAGGCACATTTGTTAATATCACCACGGATCTCATCAGAGAAGTCTTTAGGCGCTGGGGTGCTGGCAAGCTCATGGTAGCAGATGCAAGGGCTACTAAATCCTAAGTCTCATTTGAAGATTCAAAATTTATCAATAATATTATGATTAATGCTGTCAGCTATTTTCCTTGAGGTCACGGGCTCTAGTCGTTCATTTTTGAGAAAATGTCTTCCAAACACTCAAAGTTTGAATATTCCTAGTTTGTCCGCCACACCATTCTTTCAGGTAAAACCCATGTTCTGTGAAAACAGTGCCTAGTTTATTCTGTAACTCAGTGGAGTGAAAGTCACTCAGTCGTGTCCGACTCTTTGCGACCCCAAGAACTATACAGTCCATGGGATTCTCCAACCCAGAATACTGGAGTGGGGAGCCTTTCCCTCCTCCAGGGGATCGTCCCAACCCAGGGATCAAACCCAGGTCTTCCGCATTGCAGGCGGATTTTTTACCAGCTGAGCCACGGGGACGCCCTTGTTACTCAAATACCACCGTATTCAGCGTGCAGAATGCGCGTCCCGTGTGTGTTTCGCAACCGTTACACAGAATGCTAACGCAGCATGAACGCAAGGGTGGGGATTTAATGCAACTAGCGGCTCTTACTAGCTTTACTAGCGAGTGACCCCGGGGCGGGCTGCGGAGTAAGCGGCGGCGAGCTGCCCGCGGAGGCCTGGCCGCGCGGCCTGCGCGGAGGTCGGCGCGGAGGAGCTGCGGGGTCCGCGCGCGGATCCCCCCGCCTCGCGCGGATCCCCCCGCCGCCCGGATCCCCCCGCCGCGGCCGTCAGAGTCGCCGCCAGCGCCCACCTGGCTCCCCGCACCTCCTCCACCGCCTCCCGCTCGCTGGCCGCAGACCATTCTCTGCGCTTTGAAAGAAACACCGCCCACATGCAGAGACACGGGGCCGCAGTTTGGCAGACTCTTTACCAGCAGAGCCACCAGGGAACCAAGGAACAAGCGGCGCGGCGCCTGCGAGGACCGCGCAGAGGGGCCGGGAGGAGCCACTCCACGCTCAAGGTCGGGGGGCGCCTGAGGCGATGCCCGTCCAAGGTCAGGAGCAGCGGCCGCGCCTTGCTGGAGCAGCCGCGAAGAGATACCCCACGTCCAAGGTAAGGGAAACCCAAGTAAGACGGCAGGTGTTGCGAGAGGGCATCAGAGGGCAGACACGCTGAAACCATAATCACAGACAACTAGCCAGTCTGATCACAGGACCACAGCCTTGTCTAACTCAATGAAACTAAGCCATGCCGTGTGTGGCCACCCAAGGCGGCCGGGTCATGGTGGAGAGGTCTGACGGAATGTGGTCCACTGGAGAAGGGAATGGCAAACCAGGTCAGTGTTCTTGCCTTGAGAACCCCATGAACAGCATGAAAAGGCCAAAAGATAGGACACTGAAAGAGGAACTCCCCAGGTCAGTAGGTGCCCAGTATGCTCCTGGAGATCAGTGGAGGGATAACTCCAGAAAGAATGAAGGGATGCAGCCAAAGCAAAAACAACACCCAGGTGTGGATGTGACTGGTGATAGAAGCAAGGTCTGATGCTGTAAAGAGCAATATTGCATAGGAACCTGAATGTTAGGTCCATGAATCAAGGCAAATTGGAACTGGTCAAACAGGAGATGGCAAGAGTGAATGTTGACATTCTAGGAATCAGCGAACTAAGATGGACTATAATGGGTGAATTTAACTCAGATGACCATTATATCTACTACTGTGGGCAGGAATCCCTTAGAAGAAATGGATTAGCCATCGTGGTTAACAAAAGAGTCCAAAATGCAGTACTCATTGCATCTCAAAAATGCAATCTCAAAAATGACAGATGATCTCTGTTCATTTCCAAGGCAAACCATTCAATATCACGGTAATCCAAGCCTATGGCCCAACTAGTAACGCTGAAGAAGCTGAAGTTGAATGGTTCTATGAAGATCTACAAGACCTTCTAGAACTAATACCCAAAAAAGATGTCCTTTTCATTATAGGGGACTAGAATGCAAAAGTAGGAAGTCAGGAAACACCTAGAGTAACAGGCAAATCTGGCCTTGGAGTACAGAATGAAGCAGGGCAAAGGCTAATAGAGTTCTGCCAAGAGAACGCACTGGTCATGGCAAACACCCTCTTCCAACAACACAAGAAAAGACTCTACACATGGACATCACCAGATGGTCGACACCGAAATCAGACTGATTGTATTCTTTGCAGCCGAAGATGGAGAAGCTCTATACAGTCAGCAAAAACAAGACTGGGAGCTGACTGTGGCTCAGATCATGAACTCTATTGCCAAATTCAGACTTCAATTGAAGAAATTACAAAAAACCACCAGACCATTCAGATAGGACCTAAATCAAATCCCTTATAATTATATAGTAGAAGTGAGAAATAGATTTAAGGGATTAGATCTGATAGACAGAGTGCCTGATGAACTATGGATGGAGGTTCATGACATTGTACAGAAGACAGGGATTAAGACCATCCCCATGGAAAAGAAATGCAAAAAAGCAAAATGGCTGTCTGAGGAGGGCTTACAAATAGCTGTGAAAAGAAGAGAAGTGAAAAGCAAAGGAGAAAAGGAAAGATATTCCCATTTTGAATGCAGAGTTCCAAAAAATAGCAAGGAGAGATAAGAAAGCCTTCCTCAGTGATCAATGCAAAGAAATAGAGGAAAACAACAGAATGGGAAAGACTAGAGATCTCTTCAAGAAAATTAGAGGTACCAAAGGAACATTTCATGCAAAGATGGGCTCAATAAAGACAGAAATGGTATGGACCTAACAGAAGCAGAAGATGTTAAGAAGAGGTGGCAAGAATACACAGAAGAACCATACAAAAAAGATCTTCATGACCCAGATAATCATGACGGTGCGATCACTCACCTAAAGCCAGACATCCTGGAATTGAAGTCAAGTGGGCCTTAGAAAGCATTACTACGAACAAAACTAGTGGAGGTGATGGAATTCCAGTTGAGCTATTTCAAATCCTGAAAGATGATGCTGTGAAAGTGCTGCACTCTATATGCAAATTTGGAAAACTCAGCAGTGGCCACAGGACTAGAAAAGGTCAGTTTTCATTCCAATCCCTAAGAAAGGCAATGCCAAAGAATGCTCAAACTACCACACAATTGCACTCATCTCACACGCTAGTAAAGTAATGCTCAAAATTCTCCAAGCCAGGCTTCAGCAATACATGAACCATGAACTTCCAGATGTTCAAGCTGGTTTTAGAAAAGGCAGAGGAACCAGAAATCAAATTGCCAAGATCTGTTGGATCATCAAAAAAGCAAGAGAGTTCCAGAAGAATGTCTATTTTGTCTTTATTAACTATGCCAAAGCCTTTGACTGTATGGATCACAATAAACTGTGGAAAGGTCTGAAAGAGATGGGAATACCAGACCATCTGACCTGTCTCTTGAGAAACCTGTATGCAGGTCAGGAAGCAACAGTTAGAGCTGGATGTGGAACAACAGACTGGTTCCAAATAGGAAAAGGAGTACATCAAGGCTGTATATTGTCACCCTGCTTATTTAACTTATATGAAGAGTGCATCATGAGAAACGCTGGGCTGGAAGAAGCACAAGCTGGAATCAAGATTGCCAGGAGAAATATCAACCTCAGATATGCAGATGACACCACCCATATGGCAGAAAGTGAAGAGGAACTAAAAAGCCTCTTGATGAAAGTGAAAGATGAGAGTGAAAAAGTTGGCTTAAAGCTCAACATTCAGAAAACTAAGTACATGGCCTCCGGTCCCATCACTTCATGGCAAATAGATAGGGAAACAGTGTCAGACTTTATTTTTGGGGGCTCCAAAATCACTGCAGATGGTGATTGCAGCTATGAAATTAAAAGACACTTACTCCTTGGAAGGAAAGTTATGACCAACCTAGATAGCATATTTAAAAGCAGAGACATTACTTTGCCAACAAAGGTCCATCTAGTCAAGGCTATGATTTTTCCAGTAGTCATGAATGGATGTGAGATTCTGATGCTTTTGAAGTGTGGTGTTGGAGAAGACTGTTGAGAGTCCCTTGGACTGCAAGGAGATCCAACCAGTCCATCCTAAAGGAGGTCAGTCCTGGGTGTTCATTGGAAGGACTGATGTTGAAGCTGAAACTCCAATACTTTAGCCACCTGATGCAAGAGTTGACTCATCAGAAAAGACCCTAATGCTGGGAAGGATTGGGGGCAGGATGAGAAGGGGACGACAGGGGATCAGATGACTGGATGGCATCATCGACTCGATGGACATGGGTTTGAGTGGACTCCGGGAGTTGGTGATGGACAGGGAGGCCTGGCGTCCTGCGATTCATGGGGTCACAAAGAGTCGGATAGGACTGAGCAACTGAACTGAACTGAACTGAGTAGCTTTTACTGCTTCATTAAGGACACTCCCAAGTGAAACTGACAGATTTGTTTTACTGTGAATGTTTGGAAGCCCAATCTTTTCAACGAAAGGTCCTGGGAAAACTGGGTGTTCACATGCAGAAGAATGAAGTTGGACCCTTACCTAAAGCTACATAAAAATTAACTCAAAATGTATCAGAGACCTAAATATAAGACCGAAAACAACAAGAGAAGAAAACTTAGGACCAAACATTGATTAGGCAATGATTTTTTGGATGACACCAAAGTCCTAACCAACAACAAGCCAAAAAAGACAAACTGGAGTTTAGGAAATTTTAAAACTTTGCACATTGAAAGACACTATCAACAGAGTAAAAATGAAAACCATACAGTGGAAGAAAATGTTTGGGAATCATATACCAGGTAAGGGACCTATATCCAAAATATATAAAGAATTCATGAAACTCAACAACAGCAAACACAACTCAGTATAAAAATGGACAAAGGACTTGAATAGACATTTCTCCAAAGAAGATATGCAAATGGTCAATAAGCATGTGAAAAGATTCTCAGCATCCCCATCAGGTTAGGTTAGGTTAGGTTAGGTTTAGCCTCTCAGTCGTGTCTGACTCTTGTGACCCCATGGCCTATAGGCCCCTCTGTCCATGGGATTCTCCAAGACAAGAATACTGGAATGGTTTGCCATTTCATTCTCCAGGGGATCTTCCCAACCCAGGGATTAAGGAAGTGCAAATAACAAGTATGAGATACCACCTCACACCCATTAGGATGGTTACTTTCAGGAAACAGAAAACCACCACCACTGGATGTGGAGAAGCTGAAGCCCCCGTTCACCATGGCGGGAATGTAAAGTGGTACTCCTGCTGTAGGAAAATGGCGTTCCTCAAAAAACTAAAGTTAGAATTGCCACATGATCAGCAACCCACTTCTGAGCATAAACCCAAATGAACGGAAAGCTTGATCTTGAAGAGATAATTAAACACCCATGTTCACAACATCATGATTCACAACGTAAAGAAGCGACCCAGGTGTTCACTGACAGATGAACGAATAAACAAAATGTTACACTTGCATACAGTGGGATATCATTCAGGGTTTAAAAGGAAGGAAATCATACAGTATGAATGAACCCTGAGGACATTATGATAAATGAAATAAGCCAATCACAAAAGACAAATATCATATGATTCCACTTAACATAATGATACTTAGCGTAGTTCAAATCACAGAGACAGAAAGTCAAATGGTAGATTTCAGGGCCGGGGGAGATGGATGGGAGTTACCATTTAATGGATATAGAATTTGTTTTTCAAGATGAAAAGCGCTCTGGAGATGAGTGGTGGTGATGGCTTCATGACATTATGGATGCATTTAATACCACTGAACTGTACATTTTTAAACATTTTAGATGGAAGCTTTAATGTTTTATATATTTTATCAGTTCAGTTCAGTCACTCAGTCATGTCCAACTCTTTATGATCCCGTGGACTGCAGCACACCAGGCTTCCCTGTCCATCACCAACTCCCAGAGCTTGCTCAAACTCATGTCCATCGAGTCAGGGATGCCTTATTTTATGTTTTAAAAAGTAAAGGCAAAAAGTCAGTAGAAAACTAACAAAATAGTGAACATCAGCAGGCCAGGATCGTGGGGAAATGGAAACTCAGCCGATGTTTGGGGGAGCTGGAAGGCTGAACTCTGCCTTGCCTGCTCGTGGGAGTGGAGGTTCTGGTGAGCCCCCCTCCCAGCTTTGACCGGGACCCCAAAGGGCCTAAAGTATGCTAGAATCCAACAGTGGTGAGCTGGAAGAAAACAGACTTTTTCCGGGAATATAAATTACGTTTTGTCATCTTTCAATACCTGGAGTTGAACTGAGAAGCATGTTAAGCATGTAAATCAATTCTTTTAATTTTGAAGTATTAATCTAATCAGATTATCTAATTTTTTCTTGAATTAGTCTTTAGTTTGGGGTACATTTTTAATATATTAACATAAAGTTGTTTCTGCTTAATTATCATTTGAAATAATTGTACCTGTTAATACATTAGTGTTTTATAGTATCTCTGCATTTTCTCTTGCCATGAAAATATTAGTCATAGATTGTCTGTTTTATGAGTTATTAGTAAGAAAAATCACCCTTGGATCTGTCTAAAGTACTATTTTTTGTTTTAAAATGAGTTAATTTTTGAATAGATTCCTAAATATTGAAAAAATAGACTACAAGTTTGAAAAGTTTACCATGTCATGGTAAAATTTTCAATGCCCTAGGAAGGTTTAAAAATTCTAAATATATGTGCACCTAGGAACAGAACCTCTAAGAAGAACAGAAAATAAACATAGACCCACAAGGAGATAGAGACAAACATGGGTGTTTTGTTTGTCTGTTTGCCGTACTGAAGGGGATGTGGGGTCTTAGTTCCCTGACCAGGATAGAACCCCTACTCCCTGCAGCGGAAGCACAGAGTCTTAACCACTGGACCGCCAGCGACGGCCCAAGGGGTATTTTGATACATGCCTCGGGAATTAAAAAAACAAACAGAAAAATGTCAGCAAAGATAGAAAAAAATTTGAAGACTGTGACTTAAAAATGGAGCATGTGCAACAACTGCATAGCAAGCTCTATTTTTTAGGCACCCATATCAAACATTTGGGAAATGTTGGGGCATCAATCAAGTCTCAACAGATCTTGAAGGGGTAAAAAGACGTCTGATCTATTTCATTATGACGACTTGAGAAGACAACAACAAACGTCCCCCCGGGCAGAGCCTAGGTAGAAGAGGCGGCTGCGTGGACGGCTCAAGATGCGGTTGGCGAGAGGCTGCCCACCGCCGGGGTGTCGGCTCAGGACCGCTGGGAGCGCGAGTCACCCGGGGGTCTGCACCCCCAGGCTCTGTCCCCTGGGCACTCCAGAAGCTCCTGCAGGAATGCGTGAGACCACGAACAGCCACAGATAACAAGCTCTAAACACAGCCGGTGAGCACAAAGCCCCTCCCGTCCTCAAGGACAAGGGGAACCTGCTGCTCCTGGGGGAAGGGAGAGGCGCTTACTGCCGCTGTGGTGTCCACATTTGTGACCCCGTGGGAGGCAGCACGCCAGGCCGCCCTGCCCTTCACCGTCTCCTTGAGTTTGCCCAAACTCACGGCCCTCGAGTCGGTGATGCCATCCAACCATCTCCTCTGTCGTCCCCTTCTCCTCCTGCCCTCAATCTTTCCCAGCATCAGGGCCTTTTCCAACGAGTCAACTTACTGCTGGAGGGGGTGGTGGCAAAAAAACCCTGGGTCCTGAGCCCATGTGGATGCAAAGCAAAGGGTGGATCCACCCTTGGCTGCCGCTGGGGGAGGGGCTGGAGGGGCAGAAGCTGGGCAGCCTCCTTTGAAGGCAGACCCTGGCCGGGAGACCCAAGCAGAGGGCCTGTGACATGGTGACCCAGCCTCTGCGGGTGTGGGTCTAAGTGCCTTCTCCAGCAGAGGACCCTTGGAAATAGCCGACTGTCTGCTCGCCGGGGGCACTGGCGTCCCGACAATGCCACAGCACAGTCCTGGCCACTCACCTGCCGCTCGTTTAGTCTCCGTGGCCTCCGCTGGAACAGAAAATGCACACGGACGTCCCACTGAAGCCAGCCACGTGGGCACCCTGGGCAGACTCTGAAATCACCCGCTGAATGGAGCACTGGGAAGCCCTGGTACTGATCACAGCTAAAGAGCCATTTATGAAGTGCGTGCTGGTTGCCAAGCACTGGGCTCAACCTGTAACCCACACAGAGGCCCTGTGAGACGGGCATCATTACTGGAATCTGCAGGTGAAGAAGTGGGCACGGGGAGGCAGGCAGCGGTACTCCTGCGGGAAGACGGGAGGCTGGTAGCCAGGTCCCTGTGGCCCAGAACCCACGGGAGCTGCCCGGCCTCCCTGCCTCCAGGAGGGGAAGTGCTCCATCCATGCTCATCCCACAGAGCCGCCGAGGTTTTGGCCAGACCCAGCCCTGGGCCCAGCGCTCTGGGGCTGCCTGGTGACCGGGTGGCTGCTCCTCACGACTCGGTTCTGGGCTCTTTCCTCACCTCAACCGCTTGCTGAGGGCCTGCTCCTGAGCCATCAGATGAGGCCCCGTCCCACCAGAAGCCCCGGCCGGGCAGCCCAGGCGGGCCCTCCAGGGGCCTGGTATGAAGGGAGCCTTGACCACACAGCCCGCTCCGCCTGCAGTCATCAACAGTCCCGCCGAGGCCTTTAGGCCACAATTAGCGGCCCTGAGTTTACAACCCAGATAAGCTCCTCTTTAATGAGAACACTTTTCCTCCCATTATTTTATGGGCAGCCAGTTAGAGATGCTTAGTAAAAAAACCATTTAAAACAGTAATAAGTTGGCTGATGGGGGGAATATGGGGCCTGGGCCCCGAGCATCATTTAATGCTGTAAACTCAGCGGAGAAAGCTGAGGCCTCAGAGAGCAGCGTGGGAGTCAGGCCAGCACACAGCTGCCCAGGGTGCATGTCCAGAACCAGAGGCTCCAGCAGGGCCCAGGGCTGGCAGGGCTGGGAGGACGGCGGACACCCAGGTCCAGCTCGGGAGAGAGACCCCAGCAGAGCAAGGCCTTAAAGGCACAGCTCCTCGGTGGCTCAGTGGTAAAGAATCTGCCTGCAATGCAGGAGACCTGGGTTCAATCCCTGGGTGGGGAAGATCCCCTGGAGAAGGAAATAGTAACCCACTCCAATATTCTTGCCTGGAGAACCCCATGGACAGAGAAGCCTGGCTGGCTACAGTCCATGGAGTCCAAAAGAGTCAGACATGACTGAGCGACTCACTCTGTCTTAGTTTCCCTGCTGGCTCAGGTGGTAAAGAATCTGCTGCAATGCAGGAGACCCAGTTTCAATCCCTGGGTCGGGAAGATCCCCTGGAGAAGGGAATGGCAACCCACTCCAGTATTCTTGCTTGGAGAATCCCAGGGACAGAGGAGCCTGACAGGCTACAGTCCATGGGGTCGCAAAGAGTCAGACATGACTGACCGATGATACTTTCACTTTCTTTCCAGAGCTAAGAACAAGGGGAGGCAAGAAGAAGATGCAGTGAGAGGCAGCAGATACAGGGCCGCCTTCTGGGGCACAGGGTCCGCGGCGGAGCGCCAGAGTAACAGTGCAGGTGAGGGAGTTTCCCAGCTCGCGGTGACCATGACAACGACCTGCTGTGGATGGGAGCCTGTGCTCTGCACCCAGACCTCTGTGCCCTTCAAAGTAAGGATTATGCGGATCTCCATCTTACAAAGGAACAGAGGCCCAGAGAAGCATGAAGTTTTAAATCTTCCCCAAAGGCATGTTCAGGTGTAATGAGGGTCCTGAACTCGCCTCCATCTTCACCCCGTCTTGAGGACCCCAGGCAAAGCAGGGAAACTTGGTCCCAAATTCCATTTGGTCTTGTTGATCCCTAGCTGGGCAGGCTGTCTGAGAGCTAGAGCTTGGCTCCTGGCCCCAGATACCCCCAGGTCCGTCCCTTCCCTGCCCCACCCCAGATGCACCGCCAAGGACAGAGGCAGAGCAAACCCAGCATCCTGGCAGCCAGCCGGGAATCAGCTTCTGCAGGAAGGGGAGCCCGAGGACCACGCTCTGCCCCCAACGTCCTCAGGCTCAGAGCCCTTGCTAGCAAGCACCGCCTACCCTCTGTTGTAGCCAGGACAGGGACAGGTGAAGCGGGGCCCCAGGCCATGGGCAGAGCTTCAGAGCTGAGGCAGGGGGGCCTGGCACCCTGGGGAGGGGTCGGAAGGTGTGCAACCGGGAGCAGTTTACCCCCACGGAGACGACTGCAGATCAGAGGGACAGGCAAGCATTTTCAAACATTAAGGACTTTGGGAACTAAAGCCCCTGTGAGTCCTTCTTGATAAAAATCACTCAGACAAAATGCATCTGACCAAGAGATGAAGCCAGGAAAGAAACTAGGAATGGAGAAGCCACCTTGAGGGAGAGTGGAAGGGGGAGGGGAGGAAGGAGGGGAAGAAGGAGGGGGAGGGGAAGGGGAAGCGGGAGGGGAGGGGGGGAGGGAGAGGGGAGGGGCCATGCACAGAGATACAGACGTACACACACACACACATCAGAAATTGAGCTGAGTCCATATTAACAGGTAACTAAGACTTTTGAACAACTTAAGGAACACAGTCCCGCTGGAACGGTAACACCATAAACCTTGGCAAAAATAACATAAGCAACGAAACTTTGGCAAGGGGCAAGGGAGAACTAAAAAGAAGTGTAAAAACTGGAGTAACGGCATTTTTCTCCAGCCATTAGTCCTTACTGTCCAAAATCAGGAAAGAAAATTATCTTAAATAATAATGACTCTATACTTTAATGGTTTTTATAATTTATTTCCTTATTCTTAGAGAGATCATTTAGGAGCTAATATCTCTTGTGGTTAAAAAAATGACCTGAAGTTCAACAAATCTTTCCATTTTGTATCTTTTTCTTTTTCCTCTGTTAAATTCCAAAGGAGTAAAATTTATATTAATTCATAATTTTGAAGGCATGATTAACTAATGCCATTCTAACGAAAAGGTTTATATGAATCTACTTCTGTAGATTCTACACCTGCCATAGAGCTGATACCCACCCCCTTGTGAGTTGTATTCAAGCCTGAAGACTTGTCTGGAAAGACGGTCACTCGAGAGAGAGCAAATTTTTTGTGTGATTCACAGAAAGAAGATGTGTATTTCATACATTTTAACTGTTGGCTTCAGGATTGAAAATTTAAGTAGGTCATCGAGGACCCAATATTTTCCCATCTTTCTACACTGTTCTTCTCAGAATAGCTCACTCATGGTTGCAAAGTGGCTACAACTATTCCATTAATCACATCTAGACAGAAGAGCATCCAAGGAAAGAAAAGCTTATCTCTTCCTGTGTGTCTCTCTTTCAATAGCAGATGGAGAGTGAATTTTTCAAAGATGGACATGGTCATGTCCCCCGTCTCAAAAGCTCTGGGCCTGTGACCTTGATCGTCCCTCCCCCTGAACTGAGCTCGCCTCAGGCCCCCACTCCCAATGGAGAGGACAGGCCGTGACGCACAGGAGGCCGGAAGGAAGTCTGCAGCCTCTGGAGCAATCTCGTGGACACTCACTCTCCAGGTCCTCCCTTTGGAGCACCTCCCTCTGCAGACCCAGCCCCCTCACTGGGGGAGCCTCAGCTGCCTGGAGAGGTGGGTGGTCTTGGTGAGAGTCCCCACAGCCCAGGCACCAGACATCCACAAGGCCCTTCTGGAAGTTTCTAGCACCCGCCAATCAAGCCACTCCTAGCCAATGAAGTCTCCCCCGCTGAGGCCCCAGGTACCGTGGAGAAGAGATACACCCCCCAATCCCAATCCCTGACCCACAGAACCCAAGAACAAGGTGGTCCCTGTCTCACGCCCCGTGTGTGATGACAGACAGCTGGGGAAGTTGTGAACCGGGTGATTATTTCTGAGTAGCAGGAATTTAGGTCATTTGTTGCCTTGTTCTTGGTGTGCTCATCAAGCTCAGTCGTGTCCAACTCTCTGCAACCCCATGGACTATAGCCCAACAGGCTCCTCTGTCCAGGGGGTTTCCCAGGCAAGAATACTTCAGCGGGTTGTCATTTCCTACTCCAGGAGATCTTCCCGACCCAGGAATCGATCCCATATCTCCTTGTCTCCTGTACTGGCAGGCAAATTCTTTACCACTGAGCCACCTGGGAAGCCCTTCCCTCTTTATACATGGCTTGAACTAGTTTAATGAGTAGCTACAGCTCTTGTGAACACAACAATGCCATTACTTGTTGAAAATGACCTTCCTGTTGCATTATGCAATCCTTCAGAGAACTGATTTCACTTCAAGTTATGTCTGCAAATCTGCGTTTCCGCATCCCGAGTTTATTTGAAACTGCATTCAGTGGCGTGAGACTGCCACCTCCCCAGGGGCAGTCTGTCCGGGGCGGGGGAGAGTCACCCGCAGAATCAAACCCTTTGCAGCCGCTCCTGCCGCTGATGAGGACAGATTACCCAGTTTTGAATGCAAGTGGCCTCATTCTCCAGATAATCGTTTGCGTTCCAAACCACTTTGTACTGTGCTCCGTTGGACAAATGCGTCTTGCCTCTGCCAGTTTGGGTGAAGGGCTTAATTCCCTGAAAAATCAGCTTGGCGGGCTGGTGTATGTCAATGCCCTTCCCCGGGAAAGCGGTCCTGGCTCCTGTTATTCAAGAGCCGCTCTGTCTCTCAGCACCAGAATATCATCCTAATTAAAAACCTCTCTGCTCCAAATAGCTCCCTTTACTTAAGGCTGTTTCTTTCCCTAATCACAGCAAAGCTGTTCCAAAGTCACTTTTTTTACATAAGACCCATATGTCTGCACTCTAGCCCGTTAATGGGACCGACCCAAGAACAAAACAGAGAGAAAACGCTTAATGGCATGTAACTGCAAGTTCTCAGAGTGAAGGAAAACACCATCAAAGTCTGTTTACCAATATGTTTATCAATGGGTCAGGTGCATTAAAGAGACGCATGGTAATCATTGGGAAATTTGATAAATGAGTGGAAGATAAAGGAACCGAATGTAAATGGAACTTGTTTGATGTTTCAGGGCATTTTTCGGCAGGCTGGAAAAATTGTCCTTGGCAGAAAGCACCGAGGCTGAAATCTAGGATAGGCTGTTGCCTGAGAGCCTGGGCTGTGGAGTCAGATGGGCTGGGTTCATCCAGGCGGCACCTCCTCCAGGCTGCCAGACCTCGGGGGGGTTACGGACCATCTGGGCCGAGGGAGGGAACCCTGAGGCGGTGTGGGTGATCACACGAGGCAACCTCTATAGGGCACGGGGCAGGAGACTGGCTCACACCTCACACAGTGACTGTTGGCTCACGTTATCCGACCCACATCCACGGTTAGCCAGCGGTGACCGAGTTCCCCATCACGGGAAGACGCCTAACCAGGGGTGGGCTGGAGCCAGCTTGCACAACTCAAGGTTATCAGCGCCCTTCCCAGCTCAGCATCCAGTGGCACATGGGGGTGCCTTGAAATGGGCCATAGTGGAGTGTCTACACCAGGGGAATCAGCGAAGAGCGTAAACCAAGGCTCTCTTCCCCGTAGGAGGTGAAAAGTGAAAGTGTTAGTCACTCGGTCGCGTCCAACTCTTTGTGACCCCATGTGCCAGACTCTGTCCATGAGATTCTCCAGGAGACAATACTGGAGTGGGTAGCCATTCCTTTTTCCAGGAGATCTTCCCCACCCAGTTATCGAACCTGGGTCTCCCGCATTGCAGGCAGATTCTTTACCGCTGAGCCACTGGGGAAGACTGTCTCCCCATAGGGTAGCCATTAAATATTAACTGGCTCATCTTGGCCCCAACAGAAGAGAGATGGAAGGGAAGCACTGGATGTTGGCAGGGGCTTCTGCATCCAGCCACATGACCTTGAAGAGTCACCCCCTCGACCTTCAAACACGGCGGACGCCTCAGAACACTGGGGACAGGGCGTGGGTGGTAGTGTCAGAGCTGCAGCTGAACTCACCCATTCTAGAGACGGGAGAGCGGAGGCTGGAACCTGCTCGGGACAGGAGAGCCAGGACTGGAGCTCAGCCCCTCCTTGGCTCACGGTCTCTGCCTCTTTCGCCCACCAGGGAGCCCCTCTTGTCTGCCCACCCTGCACCCAGAGGCACCGAGAGACCCAGAAGATGTCTGAAGAGCAGTGGGACCCAGCTGGTGGTGTACCCAGGACACAGCGGGACAAGCTGTGGGGCCTCGATTGAGCTTCTGGTCTGAGATTTGTGTTTTTCCACGAGAACTACAAGAACCAAAGCAAACAGACGCTGGAAGCCCCAGATGAACCCATGTCATTAAACCCCACTGGAAAACAGCTTAAAAAGAAAAAAGATTCCATTGATTTCCGTATTCATTTGCACAGGCTGCAGAGCCTCTTTCTTTTATTTTTATCAGGGAACATGTTGAACCAGCCCTCCAAATTAAGGAAATAACTTTATGAACTCCAGTTTTATGTTTTCTTATTTTAGAAATATTCATTGCCTTTCTATGTGTCCCCCATGTACTTATATAAAAGCGTTTTTCTCTCCCATTTGCCAATTTTTAATGATTTTTCTTTCCTTCTACTTACAACAAAGCCATCATTTCAAATTAATTAAGTTTTCATTAAAATGTATGATTGTAATGTCCCAGGTACTGAAGAGTGATTTTGTTTCTGGGAGAACAAGCCTGCAAGAAAAACACTATAAATTCTGCAAGTTGACACTTTCAACTCCGTTCCTTCCTTCAGCATCTGGCACAGGGAATTTGTACACAGTAGGTTTCAAATAAATGCTTGGGAGAAGAGCCAGTGGGAGTTGTAAGTATTAGAATCGTTAATAAAGAGGGCACATTTATAGAGGGTTTTCAGCAGCGTGCAGCTCTTCTGCATACGCCATTTCATTTTGTTCCAGCCCTTCTCTGATTGTCATTGTTCAGTCGTGAAGTCACGTCAGACTCTTTGTGACCCCATGGACCGCAGCACGCCAGGTTCCTCTGACATAGACCCATATATGTCTTTTTTTTTTTTTTTTTACTGTTTAATGTGAAAATCAAGACCTGGAATGTGAAGTCATTCACCAAAGAGCACAAAGGATGAGAGAGTTGCCACTTGCACGGGGGTCTTTCCACCTCTAAGTGCATTTGAGTAGGGGGCTGAAGGAGGGGCGGGGTCTCGGTACCAGAAGTGAGGCATCTCTTGGGTAAGCTCCCAAGACTCACTCCCAGACCACGGTAGTCCTCAGCTTGGGGCATGGATATTTTCTTTCTGTGACCAGCAAGCTTGATTCAAAACCAGAGTCAGTTTCATGTTTTAAGAATATCAAGGAGTTTATGTTAAGACTGGAGGAAAAGCAATTCCCATATTATTTAGGAAAGATGGAAATGGACTTTAATTTTGAGGACCACTAAACCTTCTGGTATTTGCTCCCTTTTAGTAAGACTGCTTTCGCGGTACTGATGGGCAGCCAGGTGCCATGATGGGAATGGAGACTTGAGTGAAACCTTCAAGTGTTCTCAGACACTTGGAGTCTCAGTGGGAAAAAAAAGGCGGGAAACAGTAACCTGGATGATTGAAGGGATTACAGATGTTTCTGTCTTGGCATCTTGCAGACTTGGTCTTAAACCTCCTTGGGTGAAAACTCTGAGTCTTAGGAGCATTTCTGTGGCCAGCAGCCCAGCCTCGTGGCTGGTAGGAAGGACACAGGAGGCCAATCTGAGTTCTTTGATGCAAATATGACATAAATTTCTGCTTTGTTCATTTTTGAGTTTTATGCTCTCCTTCAGGCACCTGTCCTCACTTCTGCCTTATTCAGCTCCCCAGGCAGAGTGGACACTCACATCCCCGTCTCATCCTGTTCTCTGAGCTGACCGTTCCTGCCAACAGGTCTGTCTTGGGGATCTTCAGAGTCCCACCAGCAGGACAATGGCCGTCTCTACCTCAGCAGCCTGGAGGTGAAACACTCCAGGAGGCACATTGGAGATGCCAAAGCTGCCTGCTGGGCCGGCCGGCCTGCCCCAAGCCCACTGCTTGTAGCGCGACCTCCAGCTAGACCTCAGAGCGGCATGGTCGGTGGGGAGTGCTGTGGCAGACAGGCCGTGGGTCCAGCACCCCAAATCCTGCTTGGGTATTGCACATTGTCTCACCTTGGTCACAGTTAGTCCTCTGGCTCCACGGGTAATGCCCGTAAGATGCCATCTTGTAGGCTCTGAGTAACTCAGTGAAGTGGCACCCTTGTAGGGGGCACCGTGGAAAGTGTGTGCCAATGGCAAGACCCGCTCCGATGACAGTTGGTCCACACCAAAGGGACGAGGCAGACGTTTTGTTAATACAGCACGGCCTGAGTGGGCTGGGGTGGGCTCCCTGACCTTCCCCAGGGGACGTGGAATTGAGCCCAAGAACAGTCTGTGTCTTCCAGGAGCTGGACTTGTACCATAAGGTCAGGGGCTGCAAGAGGCCAAGGGGCAGGGACACAACTGCAGAGAGGTGCATGTGGACACCAGGGAGAAAGTGAGGAGGGACACCGGTGCTTCTCCCGATCTGACCCCGATCTGACCCTTCCCGTTCCCAGGGTCCAGTCCACACTCCTCCCTGCATCACAGGAGACACTCAAGAATCCCCGTAACCAGTTCCTGTTTCTTCTTTATGGTGAGCTGTGTGCCTCTGTTATTTGCAAGCAGATGACTTCACTTGCTGCCATAAAGAAAGCAGCCGGGGGAGCTCGCATCTCATGAGCTCACCTCCCTTCCCCCCACCACCCACTGCAAGCAGGCCCACCCAGCAGATGACCTTGCACCCTAAAGTAAACCATCGCCCCCTCCACCCCGAGCAAGGCTGCAGGGGGCGGGCCCGGAACCCGCTCGGAGCCCTACTAAGCTCTGGAGAAGCCAAATTCTCGTTGCAGGAAGCCCCAGGGCCCTCATTAACATGTGCATGTTACCCTAAGGGAAGCTGCACCTGCATGGGGCAGGCGGAGGAGGTGAGGGGGGCCTGGGCATCGGGCCCGAGGCTCAGGCGGCTGCCACGGTCGTGAGCTGCAGGACACTTGCCAGAGCCCCCTCCCCACCCCGCCTGCTGCTGCCCAGGGGCACGGACACCCCCTGCCCCAGTCCAGCCTCCTCTGTGCCCTGGGCGTGGCCTGTGCTCCAGACTCCAGCTCCCACTTGCCCGCTGCACGCAGAGCAGCCAGGTCAGGATGCCAGGCTACTGCAGGTCAAGGTCAGAGCCCGGGACACTGCCCCCTCCAGATGGCGCCGAGTGTCAAGACGTCCCCCACTCTTTGAAGTAACGGCTCGTTGGCTGGAATGAAACCCACAGAATTTATGCTTCTTGATTCCTGGTGACATTATTTAAATTGCCTCTGATTTATCACTAACTCAATATGCATTGTCATTTTTAAGTAATTACAGAAAATATTGTAATCTAAGAGCTGTTACATCAGGAGCACAGCTCCAGATAAACACCGCCTCTGCCTTCAGTCACCGTGGTAATATGGATCAATACCTACCGATTTTCTCTGCCTTGAACGTGGTGCGTGGTCCTGGAAGCCCCTTTGCTGGGGTATAAATCCTCCTTCACTGGTAAAGAATCCACCTGCCATGCGGGAGACCTGGGTTCAATCCCCAGGTTGGGAAGATTCCCTGGAGAAGGGAAAGGCTGCCCACTCCAGCATTCTGGCCTGGAGAATTCCAGGGACTGTGTAGTCCATGGTGGCAGAGTCAGGCATGACTGAGTGACTCACTTTCACTAGGGAACACGGGCCGGCAGCAGCTCCTTACCCCCACACGCTTCTGTAAGGGCCTGTCTTCTCCGGGGCCTGCACGGGGCCCTTTGGGCCAGTGCCCCTGGGGGTCTGCAGGTACAAGGCCCCACAGGATGGGTTCCGCCACAGCCCTGCCTGAGACACAGAAAGCCCACCCTCCCCCGGGTGCCTTTATCAAGCATTTCATTTGTGTCACTACATCTCATGCCCAGGCGTGTGCCACATCCAAGGAAGGATACCAGGAAAGAAGATGTGTGGAATTCCCTGATGGTCCAGTGGTTAAGAAGCCACTTTCTAACTCAGGGGACATGGGTTCAATCCCTGGTCAGGGAATTAAGATCCCACATGGCTTGGGCCAACTACTGAGCCTTCTCACAGCAACAGAGAGCCCGTGTGCCAAAACTAAGACCAACAGAACCAGAAAAAAAAAAAAAAAAAGGGATGTGACCCCTGCCTAAGCAATGTACTGAGTCCCACCTGAAGAGTTTGATGCAGGTGTTTAAATAATGAGATGGTTTGATGTGTGGTTCTGGTCTGCTTCTTACTGACTGGGTGGCCCTGTGACAGTCCTAACCTCTCTGAGCCTCGTTACCCTTGAAAACCAGGACCCCTATCTTCTTCCCATTGCAACTGCTTGAAATGACATCTGAGTTGATGAAAAAGAAAGCATTTTCAGGTTGCAAAGTGCTATAGAAGAACAAAGAACTGACATCATAGCAGGAGGGCCCTGACTCGAAGAGAGTCCATTAAGGGTCAGAGGAGCGAGAAGAGCTCTTCATAGAAACACAGCCGTCCCACTGACCTTCTTGAACACGACAGTAGAGCTCATAAAAGCACTTAATATAAACAACAATTTAAAAATGGGATCTGTTTCCACAAAAGTGTCATGGAAAGAAGGAAACAGAAGATGGGACAGAGGTTGGTACGATGCCCAAAAATTCTTGTTGCTTGAACGAGCAAGAAGAGAGAACCCCTGAGCCCAGCGAGAAGCAGATGGCCAGAGACAGGAAGAGAGAGAGAGGCACCAGAAGGAGAGCCCCCAGGACCTGGGGGGGCGGTTGGAGGGCGACTGGGACCACCAGAGACGCTCCGGGGTGAGGGACAAAAGCTGAAGAGTGGGACTGGGTGAGAGCCAAAACTCCCCTCGCCCACAACACAGGCATGTTCTGATAACGAAATCAATCCTCAGAACACGAAGCGACGCCAGATGAAGCTAATCGCATGGAACGAATCGGCCACAACTAAAAGCGTTACGCTTAGGATGCTTAAAGAAATAGCAGAGCTGAATGAGGGAGAATGTCCCCTTACAAGCCCACAAATATAGAAAAATGAAAAAGGCACATAAGCAGTAACAACGGACTTTTTAAAAAGTAATTAGAAAACGAGGAGGGGAAATTTAAGTTCTTGAAATAATATATATATAAATATATAACACATTTTGGGCAGAACACAGCTGAAGAGAGAATTAGTTAATCGGAAAGGATACTGAGGCATTCACCTTGAATACCACCTGGAGAGACATGATTTATGCGGATATGCAGATGTGGACAGTATGTGCACCCACACACAGACACACACACTGCATTTCATCAGGTCCATATGCAGATTTTCATCCTTTAACATTTCTGAAATTGGAATTCCTGTTACAACTGAAGGTCACTTACAACCACTCTTGGTCTAGATGGGAGACAGCTCCCAAGAGAAGATGCGTTTGCCCTGCCAGGCTTGGAAAAGGAGTACTGACCCACACCCACCGGAGGTTCACGTGTATGGCTAAGACTTGAATGCAAGCAGCAAACCTAAGTGCAGACTTGATTTAAAGCAGTGTTCCTTGCTCCCTCCTTCCACACAGTGGGTTTCTTTCTCATTTACATCAAGGCTGCAGCCCTTTGGGGTCCCATCTTTATGCAGATGTCTCCAGACTCTTTACCTTGGGTGTGTTTTTTTCTTTTTGGTGGCACATGAAGGAGAAAGCGCACCAGTGCCAAGGGCGGAGACGGACACCTGGGATGTCGCTGGTCCCAAGATAAGCATCACTTCAGGAGGTCCATGTGGATGCAGTGTCAAACAGAGGCCTTGACCCTCACTGTGATGTGATGGGAAGCTTAAAAGAAGGAGGAAATAGCCACTTAATGTCTCCTAGCTACTGCTGAGTCACTTCAGCCATGTCTGACTCTTTGTGACCCCATGGACTGTAGCCCGCCAGGCTCCTCTGTCCATGGAATTCTCCAGGGAAGAATACTGGAGTGGGTTGCCATTTCCTCCTCCAGGGGATATTACCAACCCAGGGACTGAACCCACGTCTCCCAGTTTCCTGCATTGCAGGTAGATTTTTTCCTGCTGAGTCACTGGGGTGGCCTGAAGTCTCCTAGAGCCCCGTGTAAATAAGTTTATGAAAGTAAACATCAAGGTAAGAAGTAAGACTGCATTTAGCACTTGTTTCATCCAAAAGCACTGAGCAATTCCCCTGAAGATCTATTAAGCCCCCTTCCTCGGAAGCCTCAACAGCAGCCCCTAAATTATGCAGAACCCTTCACAGGTCTCCTGAGTCTGACGACTGTCCCAAAGACCCTTCCTCACCTACCCCTCTGCTCACGCCTTCCACAACCAGGACATACAATAGCCGCTTCCACCCTCTCCCACCCCTCTTCTCAGCTGACTTGGAGTCTCAAGTCTCCACCTCACTTGGGGAGGAATTGGTCTTAAGTTTTATTAAGAATTGTAGTCTGCATTTTTCCAACAAATGTATTTATTTCTGTGTGATTTGCCATGCTATGTGGCAAACATAATGTTTGTGGAACAGCATATAAACGAGATATATTACTGCCTGCAAAGCAGCGGTTTGTCAACAACCATAGCAAGTGTTGGTGATCTGGAAGCAAGGCTTAAACATTTTATACTCTAATACATTAGGTTTTTAGTTTTATATAGGCATTTTTCTAGGTTTTAGATACAGTCTAGGAAATTGGTTGAGAGTTTGGGATGGATATACAATGCATTATAAAATTTTCCCTTTTCAAATGGTGGGAAATAAGCTCCTGGTGAACACATTTACACAGAGCTGATTTTCAGTGGTCACAGGGGGCAGACAGGAGAAAGGGAAGTCTGGATCAAGTGTCTGCATTTCCTTAGAAAAAATGCCAGTTAAATATTAATATTTATAATTTTAAGGAAAAACCACTAAGATCATACAATTAAAATATATAACCTCCAAACCAACAAAGAAAAAACCAAATTTATAAAATACTATTAATCCCATAGAAAGCAAAAAGGGAAAAGAAAAGAAAATGGTTAAAAACAAAAGAACACAGAATAATCTTGATATAACTCTAAACATATCAGGAATCACAATATATGCAAAATGATTACAACCATGGAATAAAAGTTCCAAAGTATGATAATGGATTTTTTATCATAACTCGTTACTGATTACAAGAAATATGCATGCACTCCAAGTATGTGTGTGCTAAGTCGCTTCAATTGTGTCCGACTCTTTGCGACCCCGCGACTGTAGCCCTCCAGGCTCCCCTGTCCATGGGATTCTCCAGGCAAGAATACTGGAGTGGGTTGTCATGCCCTCCTCCAGGGGATCTTCCCAACCCATATAAGAAACATATCAGAAAGCAAGTCACACAGAGAAATTGAAAATAAAGAAATGGAAATATACACACAAGAAAAAACACTACATAAAAGGAAGGAAAGTAGCAAGACAAAGGGAATATTATTTAAGCCAAAAAAATTTAATGGGGATTAAAAAAGGAACATTACATAGTAAAAAACAAAATAAGCCTAAAATAATAAAAGCCATGAACTTGTAGGAAAATTTTCCAAATCTAGTTATTATGAGAGATTAATTTATAAGGAGTTAATAAGATACTGGCTTCGAGCATGCTTTTCACAGCTTCTAGCAAGTAACAGGCTTCCACGGTGACACTGGTGATAAGGACCCTGCCTGCTAATGCAGGAGATGCAAGAGACATGGGTTCAGTCCCCGGGTTGAGAAGACCCCTGGAGAAGGAAACAGCAGCCCACTCCAGCATTCTTGCCTGGAGAATCCCATGGACAGAGGAGGCTGGCGGGCTACGGTCCATGGGGTCGCAAAGAGTCGGATATAATTTAGCAACTGAGCACACACACAATATATCAAACAAAATTTAATAAGTATTTGAAATGTATAGAAGTGGCATAGGAACTAGAATAGCCAAAACAACTGTGGGGAAAAAAAGAACAAAGTCAAAAGGTTCTCACTGATTTCAAAATGCACTATAAAGCTGCAGTCATCAGGGTGATTTGGTATCGGCAGGATAGACATTTAGATCAACGGAACAGAGTAGAATCCAAAAACCGATCCACATGAATGTGGGAAACTGATTTCTGAAAAAAGTGCAAAGGCAATTCAGCCAATGGAGGGGAGCCTTTCCAACAACTGGGCATCCATCCAGATGCCAGAGGAGAGGATGAGACGGGAGAGAGGACTTGACCCACGTCTGTACCTTTTACAAAATTCAACTCAGGATGTATCAAAGACTTGCATGTAAAATGTCAATTACAAAACTTCTCCAGGAAAGCAGAGGAGAAAATCTCTGTGACCTTAGGTTAGGCAGAGAATTTTCAGGTATCACACCAAGAGCAGAACCCACAACAGAAAAAATACGTAAATGAAACTTTTCAAAAATTAAAAACTTTTGCTCTGGGCAAGATGAAAAGACCAGCTCAGACTTGGAGAAAATATTTGCACATCACATAGCCCACAAAAGACTTGTATCTGTAATACATGAAGAGCTATGAAAATTCAGCAATTAGAAAAAAACACCAAAAAATAAAAAACTTTGATCTGGCATTTCACCCAAGAAGATACCCGCGTGGCCCACGAGCCCACAGAAAGGGCTCAGCACCATGGTTCACTAGGGAAAGGCAAATGAAGACCACGAGGCAATAACGCTTTCATCCACTAAAACTATACAACTAGGACAAAACCAACAACAGCTACAAGGCCAGAGGACAGTCAGGATGCAGAGAGAGCAGCTGAATTTCTCATTCACAACTGGTGGGAATGTCAAACGGTACACCCACCATGCAAAGAGGTGTTTCTTATAAAAAGGCCATTTCTTGTAACATTCACTATACAGTCACCAAATGACCCAGCCAATGCATTCTGTGATGTCGGAAGAAATTGCAACTTAGCGTCACACAAAAATATGAACGTAAGAATTTATGGCAGTCCCAAGCTGGAAACTGAAGCCCCAATACTTTCACCACCTGATGTGAAGAGCTGACTCATTTCAAAAGACCCTGATGCTGGGAAAGACTGAAGGCAGAGGGAGAAGAGGATGGCAGAGGACGAGATGATTGGATGGCACCTCTGACTCACTGGACATGAGTTGAGCAAACTCTGGGAGACAGTGGCGGACGGAGCAGCCGGGCGCGCTGCAGTTCACGGGGCCACGAAGACTCAGATGCGACTTGGTAGCTGAGCAACAACAAAGCCAAAAACAACCCAACGTCCTCTGGCAGACAGACAAAGAACCTATCTAACGTGGTCAAGGTTCAGAAACCTACACCGAACCTGAGAAGCCACTTCAGTGGAGACATCGACTACATCTGTACAAAGAGGCACACCCAGAAACAAAAAATAACCAGCTCTTGACCCACAGCACCACGTGGCTGACAGAACCACATTCTGCTAAGTAGCAGGGGTCTGACCCACAAGGCTACGGGCAGCATTCCATTTCAGTGACATTCTGAAAGAGCGACGTTTACGGACGGAGAACAGATTCGGTGTGGCCAGGCCTTGGGGGCAGGGAGAGGACCTGATCACGGAGGAGCCGCGGGGGGCACCCAGGATCTATTGCAAGCCCTCTGTACCTTCACTGTCATGTATAAATGGCTATTTGTCAAAATGCCTTGTTCTATGCAATAAAATTTAATTTTACCGTATGTAAATTTTTATTTTTAAAAAAATAAGGAAATGCATTCAACTCAGACACCAAAACTGGATAAGACAGTATAAAAAGAGAAAATCATAAAGCCATCTTACACAGAAATCCAAAAAGATACCAGCAATTTGTATGAAGCACTGTATATCATTACCAAGTATTTCATGGGAATTCTGAAGCAGCTCAACATCAGAAAAGCTATTACTGTGATACCCCAAAGATAACAGAATAAAAAGAACAAATACCATAACCTAAATAGATACCAAAATGGCATCTGATAAAATTCAGTGCCCATTCAGGACACAAGTGCTTAGCAGAGGGTAGAAGGTGATGTTTTTAGGGTGACCCAGACTTTCAGGAAACGTACTGCAAACTGTAGAAGTCTCTTCGTTAGAGGCAGCAGCCGGAAAAGGAAGTTCTTTTTCATTGCTTCTCTCCTATCTTGTACTAGACAGCTCCACAAGGAGGAAAAACAAAAAACAAACCAAAACAAAGGAAAATGATCAAATACAAACATTACATTATGAAAGTGAAAGAAAGTGAAAGTCGCTAAGTTGTATCTGACTCTTTGCGACCCCATGGACTGTACAGTCCATGGAATTCTCCAGGCCAGAATACCAAAGTGGGTAGCCTTTCCCTTCTCCAGGGGACCTTCCCAACCCCGGGATCAAACCCAGGTCTCCTATGTTGCAGGCAGATTCTTTACCAGCTGAGCCACAAGGGAAGCCCATGGACTGTAGTCTGCCAGAATTCCTCCTCCATGGGAATCTCCAGGCAAGAGCACTGGAGTGGGTTGCCATTTCCTTCTCCAAGGGATCTTCCCAACCCAGGGATCAAACCTGGGTCTCCTGCATTGCAGGTGGCTTCCTTACCACTGAGCTCTTAGCTCAGGCTGCTTTAACCAGAGACCACGGACTGAAGCCTAACCAGCCGTTGCTCTGCAGGCTGGGAAGTCCCTCGTCGGGGTGGGGCTCTGGTGCACTGTCTCCCTGGTCCTCAGAGGTGGAGAGAGTCATCCTGCGTCTCCCATCTTCTCTTACACGGGCACTCACCCTGTCGTGAGGGCCCCATCCTCATGACCTCATCACTCCCCAAAGCCTCACCTCCAGACACCCTCCCCTCAGGGATTAAGGCTTTGAGGTACAAATGGGGAGGGGATACAAACATCTAGTCCCCAGCACTGACAGCCTATTTACTAAGGAAGCTGCTCCATTTTGAGATTCTACCAGTACTGCCTGAGGACACCAATTTCTCCACATTATCCCCAACATTTGTCATCATCTATCCTTTTTTATTATACTGTCCTAATGGGTTTGAGGTGGTAACTCGTTGTGATTTTGACGGGCATTTTTCTGATGACTAATGATGTTGAGCAGCTTTCCATGCACTTATTGGCCATTTGTTTATCTTCTTTGGAGAAAGGTTTATTCAAATCCTTGCCCATTTTTAATTGGGCTATTAATCTTTTTACAACTGAGTTTAAAAGTTCTTCATATGTGCTAGATACAAGCCCCTTCTATGGTTTGCAAATATATCCTTTCATTCTGCAAATTGTCTTTTCCCTTTCTCGGTGATGTTCCATGTGGAATGAAAGTTTTTGATTTTGATGAAGCCCAACTAATCTGTTTTTATTTTTTGCTTGTGCTTTGATGTAGTAGCTAAGAAACCACTGATTTTTCTAGTCCAAGGTCATAAAGCTTTACACCCACATTTTTTTTTCATAGTTTTAGCTGTTATAGTTTCATAGTTTTAGCTCTTACAGTTAAGAGCTAATTTTTATCTGTCTTAATTTTGAGTTGATTTTTATCTGTGTTGTGAGGTGAGGGAGTAACTTTATTCTTTCACGTGTGGATATCAGTAGTCTCAACATCAATTGTTGAAAAAGGTATTCTTCTCCCCATTGAATTGTCTTGCACTCTCTTCAGAAATCATAGACACATGGCTTTATTTCTGGATGCTCCAATCTGTCCCACAGACCTTCCTGCCTATCCTTATGCCAGCACCACACGGTCTTAGTTATGGTAGCGATGCAGTTAAGTTTCAAAACTGTAGAAAGCGAGTCCTCAAACTCTGTTATTCTTTTTCAAGAGGGTTTTGGCTATTCTGCATCCCTTGACGTTGTGTGTGAGTTTTAGGATCAGCTTATCTATCGCTTCAGAAAAGGCAGTAGAGACTCTTACGGGGATTGTGCTGAACATTTCTATCTATTTGGGGAGTACGGCCATCTTCACAATATTAATGCTTCCAAACCAGGATCATGGGGTTTCTTTCTAGTTATTCAGTCTTATTGAAGTTATCAACAGTGTTTTGCATTTTTCAGGTATGCATTTTGTGTTTACTGCTTAAAATTATTTTAAGACATTTTATTACTTTAATGCTGTTCGGACTGGAATTACTTTCTTAGCTTTATTTTTAAATTGTTCTTTGCAAGAGTATAGAAATAAAATGGATTTTATATATTGAGTTTGCATCCTGAATCTTGGTGAACATATTTATTAGTTTAATGATTGGGGGGACTCCTTATGGTTTTCTGTGCAGAAGTTTATATCATCTGCAAGTAGAAACAGTTTGAATTCTTTTTTCCCATTTTGGATGTCTTTTATTTATTTGTTCTACCAATAACTTCCAGGACAATATTGAAGAGATCTGTCAAGCACAGACATCTTTATCTTGTTTCTAAACTTAGAAGGAAAGCATTCAATATTTGACTGTTAACTGTGATGTCAGCTTTTCCATAAAGTCTTTTATCAGGTCAAGGAATTCCTCTTCTTATACTAGTTTCTTGAGGTTTTCCTTATAATTATGCAACAGTGTTGAATGTCGTCAAAGGCTTTTCTTGTGTCTGTTGAGATGACCATGTAGTTTTTGCTCTCCATCTCTTATTCTACTGACATAATATATTATATTATTTGCTTTTCAGCTGTTTAACCAACCTTTCACTCTTGGGACAAATCCCATTTGGTCATGTTCTGTACTTTTATATGTTGCTAAATCTGGATTCCTAGTATTTGTTAGAATTTCTGTGTCTATATTTGGAACATAGTTTATTTTTCATTTGATGTCTCTGTCTGGTTTTGGTGTCAGGGTAACACTGACCTCTAAATAAATTGGAAAGCATTTCCTCCTCTTATATTTTTTTTTGGAAGAGCCTGTTTAACATAAAACCTCACAAATTATCTCAACTTCTCTTATCTGATATATTACGTCTGGCTCTGAACAAGAAAAACAAAAAAAGTCACACTAAACGATAAGAAAAAACACAAAACAAGGCTAACATGTGACAGAGATTTTTGAATAATGAGATCAAGAATTTAACTATGGTTAAATAACTATGTATTTAGTTATTAAGGTTAAGGGCTTTAATGGAAAAAGCAGACCATATGCAAGATCATATGGGTGCTATAAGCACAGAGATGAGGACTCCAAGAATGAATCAAGGGGAAATGCTGGAAACCACACGCAATGCAACAGAAATGAAGGACACGTCATCAGTAGACCAAACACAATGAGCGGAGAGACAGTGCGTTTGAAGACAGGCAACAGTGAAGTAACTTGTCAAACTGAAACGCAAAGGGGCGGGGGGGAGAATGAAAAGGATAGAACACCCAGGAGGTAGGGGATCATATAAAGTTGTGAGGTACGTGTAATGGGAATATCGAGAGGAGAAGAAAGAAAGAAGCAGAATAAATATTTGAAATAAAAGAGGCTGAGAATTTTCCAAAGTTAATAACAGACATCAAACTACAGATCCAGGAATCTCAGAGAAACAAAGCAGAATACACAGCACAAAATCTCCACCAGGCGTATCTTACGCAAAATAAAAAACAATGAAAAAATTTTGAAATAAGCCAGATAATAAGCACTCTTTACCTTTCAAAGAACGTGAACAGTAATTATATCGAATGTCTCACCAGAAACCAGGCAAGCAAAAAGAAAGTGGAATGAAATGTTTGCAGTGTTGAAAGAAAAAGCAACCTAGTATTCCAGGCAAAGAAATTATCTTTCAGAAGTGAAGGAAAAATAAAGCCTTTTTCAGACAAACAAAGACTTGAAGAACTTCTTCATCCCTCTATCAGTAAAGGGCAGATCCAGCCGGCAGAAAATCAGTAAGTATATGGTTGAACTAAATAGTTCCATCAATCAATTGTGTCTAACTGGCATTGATAAAATAGGTCATCCAACACAACAGAGGCACATTCCGTTCAATCTCACATGAAACAGTCACCAAGATAGATCCCATGCTGGCCCATGAAACACACTTTAAGAAATTTAAAAGAATAGAAATCATATGGACTCCAATTAGAAATCAATAACAGAAAGCTGAAACATCTCAAAATATTTGGAAATTAAGTAACTTTTATGTTACTTTTGAGTCTTCCTCAAGAAGTCTCAAGAGTCATTTTAAAATATATTGAACCAAATGAAAATAGTTTTTGAACTGTAGGGTTGGAGAAGACTCTTGAGAGTCCCTTGAACTGCAAGGAGCTCAAACAAGTCCATCCTAAAGGAAATCAGTCCTGAATATTCATTGGAAGGACTGATGCTGAAGCTGAAACGTGAATACTTTGGCCACCTGATGTGAAGAACTGACTCACTGGAAAAGACCCTGATGCTGGGAAAGACAGAAGGCAAAAGGATAAGGGGACGACAGAGGATGAGATGGTTAGATGGCATCACTGACTCAATGGACATGAGTCTGAACAAGCTCCAGGAGTTGGTGATGGACAGGGAGGCCTGGCGTGCTGCAGTCCATGGGGTCACAGAGGCGGATAGAACTGAGGGACTGAACCGAACTGAAGTGAAAATAAAAGTACAATGTAACAAAATGTGTGGGATATAATTTTAAAAAGTGTTTAGAGGGAAATTTATGGCATTGATAAGTATTAGAAAAGAAGGAAAATTTTAAATGAATAGTCTAAGCTTCTGCCTGAAGAAACTAAAGAATGAAAAGCAGCATAAGCCTAAAGCAAGAAGAAATCAAACCTAAAGCAAGGGGGAAAATTAAACAAATAAAATTTAGAGCAGGTATCACTGACATTGGAAATAGGAAACAAATAGAAAAAAAATCAATGATTTCAAAAATTGGTTCTTGAAAAGATTATTAAAATGATCTAGCCAAGAGTGTGGTGAGGGAAGACATGGAGTTCGTGCCTCCGCATGACTAGAAGGCTTACCAGGGGTTAGTGGGGGACAGCCAGAGGCCAGGCAGACGGGAGAGCCCCAGGGGCGACCAGGGCTTGTTATTTTACATTCCTGATTTTTTGTTCTGCCTTTTTTTTTCTTTCTCTCTTTATTTTTCATTTAATTTTTTCCTCCTTTTCCTCCCTTGTGGGACCCCGGTTCACAGGCCAGAGATCAGGTCTGAGCCCCTGAGGTTAGAGCACTGTGTCTGCACTGCTGGAGTAACAGGGAACCCCAGGACCCGAGAAATAGTTACAGTGACGAACCCCAGAGGTCCACGTCCCTACGCCAAGACCCGCCTCTACCCAACTGCCCGCAACTTGCACAGCTGGAAACCTCAGGTCAAACAACTAGAAAGACAGGAACACAGTCCCACCCATCAAAAAAAAAAAAAACAATGGAAAGACAAAAAAATATGTTACAGATGAAGGAGCAAGGTAAAAAACTATATGACTACCTAACAAATGAAGAGGAAATAGGGAAACTATCTAAAATGATCTAGTGAAGCTGACAAAGAAAAAAGAGAAGACACGAACCACTAATATCAGTTATGAAAGAGGAGTCATCACTATTGATCCCAGAGACATAAAAGGATAATAGAGGAACATTACAAGCAACTCTATGCCCACAAACTTAATAACATAGATGAAATAAGCCAATTCTTTGAAAGATAAAAAACACCAAACCTCACGCAAGAGGAAATAGACAATTTGAATCTAAATCTATTATAATAAAACGCATCAATAATTAATAACATTCCAAAAAAGAAAGTAGTAAAGCCGCTTGTTTCACTAGTGAATTCTACCAAACACATAAGCAAGAAACAATACGCGTCCTCGCCAAGTTCTCCCAGGAAATGGAAGCGGATGACACTTTCCTATATAGTGTATGACGCTACCATTGCACTGAGGCTAAAACCAGAAAAAGACATTACAGGAAAGGACAACTACAGGCCAATATGCATTGTGAACAAAGATAGAAAAACCCTCAACAAAATATTAGCAAACTGAATCCAACAGTGTGAGCGGCACAGTTGAGTGGCATTTCTTTCAGATAAACAGTGATATAAGTCACTGCATCACTGGTGTGATCGATGATCATATCGATAGATACAGAAAACTCTTTTGACAAAACTCAACCTCCATTCATAATAAAAACTCTCAGTAAACTAAGAATAGAAGGAAATTTCCTCAACTTGATGAGGTATATCTGCAAAAGAAAGTTTATAGCTAATATCATACTTAATGCTGAGAAACTAGATGCTTACCCCCTCAGATCAGGTCCTAAGCAAGAATTTTTCCTCTCACACTCCTATTTAGCACTGTGCTAGAATTGTAGCAAAATCAGTAAGACAAGAAAGAAGCCAATCTGAAAATGTTGTATACTGTATGATTCCAACTATAGGACATTCTGGAAGAGACAGGCCTTGCAGGTAAAAAAAAAATGGGGGAGGGGCCACAGTTGCCAGGGGTTGTATCAATATGAATTCATCTAGTTTGTCTAGTTCCCCAACCATGGATCAAAACCCACTGCACTGGGAGTGTGGAGTCTTAGCCTCTGGACCACCAGAGAAGTCCCTAGATCCCACATGCCCCAACTAAAAAGATCCTATATGCTTCAACTAACAGAGAAGGCAATGGTAACCCACTCCAGTACTCTTGCCTGGAAAATCCCATGGATGGAGGAGCCTGGTGGGCTGCAGTCCATAGGGTCGCAAAGAGTCGGACACGACTGAGTGACCTCACTTTCACTTTTCACTTTCATGCACTGGAGAAGGAAAAGGCAACCCACTCCAGTGTTCTTGCCTGGAGAATCTCAGGGACGGGGGAGTCTGCTGGGCTGCCGTCTACGGGGTCGCACAGAGTTGGACACGACTGAAGCAACTTAGCAGCAGCAACAGCAGCTTCAACTAAGACCCAGGGAAACCAAATAAATAAGTATTTTTTAAAAATATCTATGGGTTAAAATATATATATATATATATATATATATATATGGGTTCATCAATGGTAACAAATGTATCACACTCACACACCATTACAAAGATAGGGATGATGGGGGAGAGGTATACGGAAATGCTCCATACTCTCTACTCAATGTCTCTGTAAAACTAGAGCTGTTTTTAAAAATGAAATCTATTCTTTTCTTAAACGTGTTATCAGGATGCTTAAGACACCACGATTAAGCTGGAAAGAGTGTTGTGTTTGTGCAGGGGAAGGGTCAACATCAGGAAGATGTCACATCTCCACGGCCAAGGCTTTTATCACAATGATCCAACTCCAACGGGGTGCTTTGTGGAATCTGATAAGCTCTCCCCTTAGAATCCATCTGGAGGAAGAAAGACTCAGAACCAACTGAGGAAATCCTGAAGTAGAAAACAAGGGATGGGCTTTATCCCGCCCCAGAACAGAGCGATGTTCACACAGGGACAGAAAATAAGCCAGTGGGACAGGACACACTGCAGAGAAACAGACTCACGTGCCAAAGAAAACCTGAAATTAACTGAGGGATGGGAATCCCTTCCTCCCAATACTTGGGAGCAATAAAGAGCCAAGCCATCCAGGAACGAGAGCCCAGCTCCCAACCGCAGTCTTGGAGAGAGAGGAAGGAAGGACCCTGGGCTCCAAGGACCCCTGTTCCAGCCAGTAGCTTAGGACATCTTCTCCAGAAGAAGATGATAAAGACCCCAGGCTTAAAACAAATTTTACAGCTTTCCATGTACAACACCCAACATCCAATCAATATCAGCCCAGTACACAGCAAGGGAAAGCACAGATCAGTAGGAAGCAAATGAATTATTCCGCAAATGTTGCTGCGTTGAGTGTTCATGCACAAAATATAAAATAAAATCTGAGCCCGGACACAGTCCTGAAGAGTCTGGGGCTGGAGGCTTTGGCTAAAACAGTTTATGGCAGGAACAGGTTGCTTTTATAAGTTCAAATAATAGATATATCCTCTGCTAATGCTGCAGCCAGCCAGGCTGCGCCGTGCGTACTAAGCGGAAATGCAGGCCTCCTGCTTCTTGGCTGGGGACACACTGGGCCGGTGGCGATGGTGGCAGATGGCGTTGCTGTCTTTCCAAAGAGGAATCTCCGAGTTGTCAATAATCTCCTCATAAAGGCCTTTTATGCCTTGACGGGCTTCCCTGGTGGCTCAGACGGTAAAGGTTCTGCTTGTGATGCAGGAGACTCCGGTTCGATCCCTGGGTCAGGAAGATCCCCCGGAGAAGGAAATGGCAACCCACTCCAGCATGCTTGCCTGGAAAATCCCTTGGTCGGAGGAGCCTGAGAGTTTACAGTCCTTGGGGTTGCAAAGAGTCGGACACGACTAAGCAACTTCACTTTAACTTTAAAGGCCTTTTAGGTCCCCAAACTCGCCACGCTGAAATCTCAGCATAAATACCCTCTACGGTTGATGAAGATCTACAGGACCCAGTCCAGAAGTGGGCATCCCCTCGTGGGCAGTATTTTCCTCCATGACCAAGCCCACCGGGCTGCACTCGCCACATCACATGGAAAGCTGACCAGAAACCCAAGGCACACGACTCAGGGACGTGAGCGCTGTGCATCGTGTGCGTCAGCAACCCCAGGAGCGGCTGCTCCCACGGGTCCTGCACGTCCGCTTCTGCTGGACGAAAGGCCTCTGTGGCGAAAGAAACCTGCAGAAACTTTAAAAAGAAAATATAGGAGGATATCTTCAGGACCTAAAGGGAGAGAACCCCATAGGTTCTCAACAAGTCCTTCTAGAGCAAACTGCAGGCGTACAGCGGGAAAACTCTGAGTCAGGATGCGGGCTCCAGAGCCCCATCCCCCGGGGCTCTGCCCAGCCCCTCGCCCTCAGGGTTTGCCCGGGAACTCGGGGCACCTGGATGAAGAGGGGGCTGGGAATCCCCGGGAAAAGAGCTTCCACGAGGACCTTGGACCGGATGACGTGGGGCAGGCGGCCCATCGCCCCGCGGGACACAGCTGGAGGTCGCCTCCTGGCTCCTGGAGCTGGGGGGGACGCGGGGATGGGGTGGAGGGCGTGGGGGAGCTCGGAAAGAAGCTGCCTGCCTGGCTGCCTTCTCACCCAAAGGCAGCCCCGCTCCCACGCAGGGACGGGCAGGGGGCAGGGCCCTTGACGAAGGACGGCGGGGACAGGGAGGAGTCCTGCTGGGGAGGGCTCGTATCTGAGCAGCGGAGCCACACACCAGAATGACCGGCAGTCAGGGGCCTGGGCCCGGAGCCAGAGACTGAACCCAGGCAAGATTTATCGTCCTGCCACGCAGCAAAGGCGCTCACAGTACAGCCGGACATCGCAAGAGTTTCTGCAACTTATATTCACTCGTTCTCCTGCTCCGGCTTTGAGGCCGATCCGTCTCTGTGTGCACTGCGTGAACAGGCAGCCTCCCAGAGCCCGGGGGCCGGGGCGGGGGGGCGGAGCCGGGGTGGGGCCAGGGCGGGGCAGGGGCGGGGCCTGTGTGGGGCCGGGGCGGGGCCGGGGCGGGGGCGGGGCCGGGGCGGGGCCTGGAGCGGGGCTGGGGCAGGGAGGGGGCGGGGAAGGGGCGGGGCCAGGGTGGGGCCAGGGTGGGGCCGGGGCGGGGCTGGGGCGGGGCCGGGGTGGGGCCGGGGCGGGGCCGGGGGGGGCGGGGCGGGGGCGGGGGGCGGGGGCGGGGGCGGGGCAGGGGCGGGGCCTGTGTGGGGCCGGGGCGGGGCTGGGGCGGGGCCAGGGTGGGGCCGGGGCGGGGCCGGGGTGGGGCCGGGGGGTGGGGCCGGGGCGGGGGCGGGGGGGGGGGGCCGGGGCGGGGGCGGGGGGAGGCTGTCCCCTCCAGGCCCAGGAGTCAGGGGGCGACCACCAGCCACCCAAGCCCAGGGCTCAGGGGGTGGCCCCCTTCTGACCTGCTGGTTAAACGGGGATCCTCTGGACAGACCCGTGGAGGTGAGGGGCCACCCCAAGCCCCACAGCCCTCCGTGGATAGGCTGTATGCACCTCCTGAGCTCTAGCCTGGCGTCTGGATCTATTTGTACAACTGAACCTCTCTACTGTACCCCTGAAACTAACCCAACATGCTAGTCACTCGACTCCAGTATTAAATAAAAATTAATAAAAAAAAAGAGTATGGGAAGTGGGTCCAGGCCTTAAAAAAAAAATGAAATTCAGTGTACATTAATTACAATGTCGGACTGACATCATAAGTAAATAAGCTTCTTCGTTCTTGGCTTTAGAAAATTATTAAAAAGAAAAGAAAACATTTGATGCATAGAAAGGATCTATTTTTGAAGAGTGCCCCAAAGTAAAGGTATCTGCAGACAGCCAAGTAAATAAATAAAGTAATTCGGGTCCCATTCTACAAATGAGAACACTGAGGCTCGGAAAAGATGAATAACCGTCCAAGGCCATGCAGACAGTTCACTAGCAGAGTGGAGGTTTGAAGCCAGGTCCACCTGTCCCCTTCCTCCAGGGCCACGCTCCTGCCATCACACCGGGGACCCCATGGCCCGCCACTACATGCATGAGGGACCATCACAGACGTGGGCACTTGGCCTGGCCCAATCTCCCCAGGCCCATCAGAGGGGCCTCAGACTGTCCTCCGCAAGCCCTGCCACTCTTCACCTCTGCCAAGAAGCCCCCGCGCCTCGTGCCCGCCCTCCCTCATCCCGACACCGTCAGCTGCTCCTCTGTGGCCCCCAGGTACAAGCTCCCCGTCTGGCACCAGAGCCATGGACTCGGTGTTGGCCACCCGGCACCTGCAGGGGACGCGGCAGACCCAGGAGCCCAGGCTGGCGGCTGACCCAGGCACGGGGCACAGAGGGCAGCGGGGACCAGGAGGCGCCAGGCAGCACTGGCCCTCCCCACGGAAGGCCTGCTCCCTCCCCTGGGCTGTGCCCCACGGACAGCCAGGCCGAGGATGGCCAGCTCTCTTAATTTTTCAACAGAAAGACAAGTGGATATACAGAGTTCTGGTGAATCCTCTCGGGGTTTGGACACTGGTTTGAGATCTTGTGAAAATACTCAGTAAGGCTTGTCGGCAGGTGGACACCGGCCCTGAGCAGCCTCCCCTGTGAACGGGGCAGTCAGCCAACCATGGGAAGGGCGCAGGGCAGAGCAGAGTGGTGGCCGTGCCTGAGCAAGCCATTCCTGAAGGCGCCCTCACTCTAAAGAATGCTTCACCAAGGAAAGGCACTCCAGGGAGGCAGGCCAGGGTGCACAGAGGTGGGGGACAGGGCAGGTCCTGAACTCAGGTCCTCAAGGGGAGGAATCCCCTCGGATCCACTTGCATCTACACTGCACGCACGTGGACCTCAGTGACAGGACCCATTGCGTGGCAGCCAGTGAGTAAACACTCTCACCTGCTCTTTTCTTCTTTTTATATTTTTGAACAAATCTTTTCTCCAGTTGACGTGCAAAGCTCCTGTTTTCTAGAGAAGACTGCGTGAGAAACCCTCCTGGCTTAGGCACGGAATGGCCTTTCGAGATGAAGCTGTTTATCCCTGCAGCACTTCCGGACCTCGGCCAGGGCTCCCCGCAGAGCTGGAGGAGCCCATGGACAAGGGGGTCCGAGGGAGGCCGGCTGAGCTCCCACGGGGGCTCTGAGCACCAGCCCTGACAGGCAGCTTGGGGCGGGGGTCTCGAGCTGGAGCACACGGCAGCCCACCCAGAGATACAGACCTCAGGCTGTGACCCAGAGCTCCCGATGCTGCCCATCTGGCTGGGGCCGAGGGTCTGCATTTCTAGCAAGTTCCCAGGGCGGTAGCGCCCTTGGCGAGCAAGGCCTAGGACCTGCGGGTGAGCCCGTCCAGCCGAAGCCTCTGGTCTCGGCGGCCGTTACGGGAAGCAGCAGGCAGGTCCCTGCTGGACGGTGAGGGCCGGGCCCGGTGGGCACCTCCTGAGCCTCCTATGCAGCTGCGACGCCCCTGTCATGGGGCTGGAACCAGGGGACGGCCCCACGGGGCTTCTGCAGGCAGTGGGCACCTGATGTCCCGCAGCGCTGCCCCGGTCCCACTGCCACCTGCCCTGCCGCTCTCACAGGCTCCCCCAGAAGCTTCTCTCAGACCCCCGTCTCCCCAGAGCCACAGCCCCCAGCCTGTACCCCGGACACCCTCGTGGCCTGGACAGGTCTGGCCCACCACATCCACACCCGGCAGCCCCGCCTGCAGCCCTCCGCCTCTGGACCACAGTGCCCGCCCCTCCTTGCCACCCGCCCGGGGTGGGGGGGGGCGCTGAAACCAGCTGGGCTGAGGGCCCGCCCTCTCCTCTGGGTGACCACACAGCGGGCAGAGAGAATGCCCAGAAGCCCTGTGAGATGGCGGTGGACACGTGAGGAGGGAAGGGAGAGCGCAGGGGTGGGCACCTCCTGTGATGGGTGTGTGTGCGGCTGTGTGTACACTGCGTGTGCGGCTGCCTTGCGTGTGACAGCGTGTACACCGCGTGTGCAGCTGCCTTGCGTGTGGCTGCATGTACACCGCGTGTGCACCGGAGTGTGTGCCTGCCATGTGGGTGGCTCACTGGCTGTTTTAGGGCCTTGAGTCGTCAACTCGTCACAAAGTTGGGGCAACAGGGAGGGGAGGGCGATGCTACTGCAGTCTGGAGACGTGGAGACAGAGGCTCCGGAGGCTGAGCGATCAGGCACTCGTGGTGGGGACGAGGCGGGGCCGTGTCTGTGTGACCCCCAAGGACGCGTTCTCCTCTCGTTCCACCGCCTGCAGACGCGGTTCTGAAATACTCGCCTGCATCCCTACCCTGCTCACTGGCCGGAGCATCACCCCAGAAGCCTGACTCCCTGCTCCTAGGGCTGAGCCACCGGACACTGAGGGGACCTGGCCCTGTCCTGAGAGCCTCAGTGTCCAGAGCCCAGGGAGCCCCCAGCCTCACCCCTTTCTGGAGCACCCCATCTGGAGTAGGTGGAACAGCGGCCCCTAAAATAAAACGTGTCCTGGTCCCCGGGCCTGTGAACGTGACCTTAGGTGGAAAGTCAGTCTGCAGTGTGACTAAGTCCTGGGTTTCTAGGTGGACCCTAAATCCAAGGACAGGTGTCCTTATGAGGGACTAAGAGACACACGGGGTGGGAAGAGATGGCCACGTGGTGACCGAGGCAGGGACTGACGATGCGGCCTCAGCCCAGGAGCACCTGGAGCCCCAAACCTGCAGGGGACAAGGAGGGACCCTCCCCCAGAGCCTCCAGCGGGAACACAGCCCCCGCCACCTTGAAAGTGGGTTCCGGCCCCAGAACCAGGAGGGACCCAGTGCCTGGCGTGGGAAGCCCCCGGTCCGTGGTCACTTGTTCCAGCCCTACCTGCCCCTCCCTCCATGGACTGTACCTCGAGCCTAGCATCCAGGCGGGTCTGAGTTCAAACTCCTGCTCCTGGACTCACGGCCTCTGGGACCCCGGTGGAGACAGGGCTGCTCTCACCGTGAGGACTGGACAGGACGAGGGGCAGGGGGAGTCAGCACAGGCCGTGTGCCCAGGGGACGCTGCAGGGCGGAGGGACCCGGGAAGAGTGGGGGGCCAGGCGGGAGGACACGGTCCCTGGTGAGTGACACAGTGAGGAGACCAGCACTGGCCTCCAGGGCTGCCCCAGCAAAGGCCACCAGCTCGGCCACTTCAGGCACTGACCCTTGGTCTTGAAGCTCTAGAAGCCTGAGTCTGACCCAAGTCTCGCTAAAGTCAAGGTCACACGGGTCTGGCTCTTTCCCGAGTCTCCAGGGGACACAGCCTCCCTGCCACCTGTTCCTTGCCTGGTACCCCTCCCCGCATCCTCAGAACCAACAGCGCATCATCTGCAAGTCTCTCTGCCTCCCTGACCTCTGCCTCCATCACCACATCTCCTCCTCTGATGCTGGCCCTCCTGCCTCCCTCGTGGTGGAGCCGCCCTGTGGCCCAGGACCACCTTCCCATTCCAAGATCCTTAACTCGGTCACACATGCAAGGTCGCTTTTCTGTGTAATGAAACACTGCCCGTTCCTGGGAACTAGGCTGTGAGAATTTTTGAGGTCCTTGTTCTTCCCACCACAAGCGGGCTCCCCCTCCTCTCTGCCTCTAACTGATATGTGATCCTGGGCAGACCTTGATCTTCTCAGGCTTCAGTGGTGAGGACTGGGGCCATGAAAACATGGACCCAGCACCTCTTTGGCTCTTCACATCAGGTGGCCAAAGGACTGGAGCTTCAGCTTCAGCATCAGTCCTGCCAGTGATTATTCAGAGTTGATTTCCTTTAGGGTGGACTGGTTTGATCTCCTTGCTGTCCAAGAGCTGACTCACTGGAAAAAACCCTGATGCTGGGAGAGACTCAGGGCAGGAGGAGAAGGGGGCAACAGAGGATGAGATGGTTGGATGGCATCATCGACTCAATGGACATTTGAGCAAGCTCCAGGAGATAGTGAAGAACAGGGAAGCCTGGCGTGCTGTAGTCCATGGGGTCGCAGAGTCGGACAGGACTGAACAACAACAGTGCCTCTTCAGCCTTGGGCAGAGTGAGCTGGAGCAACCCTGGAGGATGAGGGGCGGTGAAACTGAGGAAATGGTGGGGTGCCCAGCTTCGGAGGAAACAGCACAAGCAAAGCTGCAGAGGCTCAGAAGAGCCCCCATGCCTCCATCTCAGCCGAAAACTAGTGACGAGGTTGCCCAGGGTCTTCTGGAGGCTGTAAGATTCAGGTCTGTCTCAGTGCTAACTGCTGGTCAGGAAGCAGGGATTCCTGCAGGGATCATTAGGTGGCCCCAGAGATGGTGCAGGAGAAAGCCAAGACCAGCATCCCGGGAGCTGTGGACACCCTCGAGACCCTCCCCAAAGGAGCTCAGCACGTCCCAAGAACCAGTCAAGGGGCCTCCACTGAGCAGCCTCTCTGATGATCTTTGATGTCAACATGGCAAGGATCTGGCCATCAGTTCCAAAGCCAACAGTAACCCTACGTGCCAGCCAAGCTCCCTCTGAGTTGCTCCCCAAAAGGGTCTCAGAGTTACCTGGAGTTCCATGTTCGGCAGAGCTGTAATAGAAACCTGGGAGTTATGAGGCCCCTTAGAAGGTGGATCCGGTGGAATCTCTGTCTGCGGTGACCCACGTGAGGACCGACCCATGCACACAGGCCTGGCACTGCCTGCCTCCTGGAGCTTCTCTCCTCGGCAAAGCATCTTTGAGAGAGAGGACACTTTCAGGTACGGCTTGCTGAAGCACAGCCGTCACTCTTCACGGTACCCTTCACGTCGTTCACAGCGGGGGACACACAGGCCACTCTCCAACAGCAAACAAGCCCCACCAAGTGTTTTAGCCAATCTCAAACACAGGAGTCAGACGGCAAGGCAAGCAGGGCCCACCAGAGTGGGAAGGAAGGCTGGCTGTGCCACCGGCGCCCACTGTCCTCTCAGAGAGGCGCTCGGCCCGCTCATCTCTCGAGAAAGCGAGACAGCACTCGCAATTCTGGAGGCCCCGAGGGTCTCATGTTCCTGATACACCGGCTCTTCTCTGCCCCCGTGAATATCGTGACTGCCCGCACCGGCCCAGGACTCCACGGATACAGAGAACGTCCATCCCCATGGCTAAGTGAGCATAAAAGGTGCCTGAAGCTCAAAAGCCAGGGAGCACTTGGGACAGACGCCTCCCCCCGAGCCTCTCTTCTCCGACCCGTCCCAGGCGGCCCCCACCCCACGAGGCCTGCCCTCCGTCGTGCGACTCCCCTGGCATCCCGACCCCGGGGACTCAGAGGAGGAGCTGCATTTGGCTCTGCACTGTAAGCCCTTCGGAGGATACATTACAGGAAACAAATCCTTCTACGGAAATAAAACCTCAAAAACATGTTTAACAAATGGGCATCACGTCTCTCCTGGCGACGGGCAGCGCGCCTCTCTCAGCAAACCTGAAGCCGTAATTCATGCACATTTCCCTACGTCGCACGGTGATGATCCTCAGAGGATCCCCTGGAATAATCGGCCCATTCCACTTGTTAGGACGCGGTCTTTAAAACTGAGTTATCCCTGAACATCTTGGAAAATTGGGGCTCTCCATCTCACCAATTATGAAATACAGCAGACATGGTCTGCAGTCGGAAGGGAGGATTTATCGCCAAGTCCGGGCGAGGCTGCCGCCCCAGCACCATCATTTTCCAAGGAGCCTCTGGGGAGGGTTTCAGCACTCGGCAGTCGGGGAGGATGCGGCCCCTGGGTGCCCCTGACAGAGGAGGGAGTGATTGACGGGGGTGCCCGCCCGGGTTTACGGCCTGAGCGGACGGGAGCCCACCCTGCCCCTCCCCCGGGCAGGAGGCCTCTGAACACCTGCCTGCCTCTGGCCCCGGCCGGGATGCAGGGCGCCTGGAGGTACCATGGGGCCGCTGATGGGCCAAGTCTAGCAGGGCCCACCCGTGCGATGGGGAGATGGGGTCTCGCCAGCAGAGGAGGGGGGGTCCTTGGGTGATTTCAAACCAGCAGTGGCACAGCCAGCTTCTCTGTGGCCGCTGCAAAGCCGCTGGCCGAACGGCACGGGGCTGGACGACCAGGGGCAGGCTGTGGTCAGTGCGGACTTGCTCACTGGCCCTGGGAGGGGGGCAGAGCCGTGGGGGCTTCCGCCGTTCACAGAGGAGACCTGCGCTGCGGAGCTCAGAGCTGGAAGGGGCCCTGTGGCGGGCCAAATATCGGCCCCCAGACCTGGGGCTCAGAAGGCAATTCTTCTGGGGAAGAGGAATTTTCAGATGTACTAAGGCTCTCAAGACGAGGTCCTTCTGGATCAGGGTGGCCCCGAATCTGATGACGGGCATCTTCAGGACAGACAGACGAGGCGACACAGACGGGGAGCAGGTGACAGAGGACAGAGGGAACTTCCTCTCTGACTGACCTGAGATCACAGAGGAGTCACAGGGAGCTCCCAGCAGGAGCCCCGAGAGCGGGGCCGCGGAAGCGGGCGGCCTGGCCTTGGTGCTGCCGTTTCGGTTCGCCTGTGCCGGCAGGAAGGGCCACGGAGTGCCCGGCGCTGGCGTCCAGGCCACAGGGAAAGTTCTAGGCTTAGTGTCCTCTACAGCACAGATGCCTGGGGAGAGGGGAGTCCACAGTGGGAGAATCTAGTCCACGTGACATGCCATACCGACAAGGACACCCAGGTCCGGGTGGGCGTGCTACACAGGTCGGCTCAGGCACCTGCCCTGGATCCAGCTGGCCGAGTCCTGGCCCGGCCATCCCAGGGCGGCTTGATTCGATCCGGGCCCGGGGGACGGGGACGAGGCCCGCCCAGTGCAGGCTCCGCAGCCAGCGGGGCAGGAGGGGCAGGGCCGGTCCTCTCAACCCTCCGCTCCCAGCCGCCCAGGCCGCTCCTGCCAAGGCTTGAATCACACTCGTGTGAGAACTGATGTATTCCCTCTGGCTGTCATAAATTAATTGGTAAGCTCTGCAGTGATGGGGAAATGGTGTCCTTTTCCTCAAAGAGCCGGTTTGATGCGGTCCTAAGCCCCCTTCTCGTTGGTAACAGGGAGCCTCGTGGGACCTCTGTCTCGGATCTTTCCTACATCCTGATGTTTGAGGGGTGGGGGGGTTTGGAGGAGAGTCCAGCACAGATGGGGCGTTTCCCTTCTCCCTCCCTTCTGCTCTACTGTAAATTCGTGGACCATCATGTTCGAGATGATTCGAGACAACGTGTTCGAGACGTTTCTAATGCAGACGACAGAAGCTTCAGTGGGCCCCTTGGGGTGTGGCCACCCAGCGGGGCGTGCGCCTCCATCAGGCGGGGTTGCATCAAGTCATCAGGGTTTCCGCACACACACTGTCTTGGTGGAGAAGAGTCGGAGGAGGCTGAGTGCCTAGCGCCCTCCCCACTCTCTTACCGAGGCAGGTGTCAGCAGAAAGCGGAGGAATCGGTCACACACATGGACTCCATCATTCAGCTGAGAACGGGCCCTGCCAGCCCCCTCCTCAATCCTGCACCCCACCCCAGCCTCCGTGGCCTCTGCACTTCCGAGGAGCAGCCTCAATTCAGGCTTTTCTGCACACGCTGCCGGAATCTGCGGTCCCACACCCCCCTCCACCCTCCAACAATCCTGACCAGGTCCGCACGGGCACCAGCAGCCTCATTACCCAGCCCCTGCCGGGACACAGCCCTGGTCTTAGACCCCCACGCGGTGTCCCTGACCCAGGAGTGCCTGTCTTCCAGCCGGATGGTGATCCCCGGGAGCAGGGCCCCCTCGCAGCCCAGACCCCTGACCCCCAGCCTGCATTCCAGGGCCCAGCACAGCCACCTCCCAGGCCCTGCTCTGAGCACAGGCAGGCCCCAGGGTCCTGGCATCGCGCAGGGTCAGCATCACGCATACGGGCTTCTAGGCAAGGTGGTCCTAGACATGTGCGTTTGCGGTGGGGTCACGGAAGCCACGCAGCAGGCCACAGCAGACTCAGCGGTGTGGGACTCACACCCCACAAAACATGATCAGGGGTGGACGCCAGGGGGCGATGGGGATGTGAGACGCAGGAAACACCCCGGGGAAGGCGTGCTCCCGCGGGGGCGTCAGGCGAGACCCAGGCAGCGCCTACCACAGGGACAGCAGCACGTAAACCCCCTCAGCTGCCGTGGGGACCGGAGACACGCACGCGTGCTCAGAACAGGCGAGCCCGGGGAGCAGGCGCTGCGCCGATGGTCAGGTCTGCTGGGGTCAGGAGGCAGGCGAAGATTCCCAGTGCAAGCGTGAACTCAGGAGCTGGTGGAGGACTCTGAGAGTTTTCACCTTGAGCCTCGAGGCCCTCCGTTGCAATGCGGCCCGTCCCCTGCGAGGTCAGAGAGCCGGGAGGCAGGGAGCCCAGGGCAGGGCCTGTGTTGGCTCAGAGTCAGGACAGAGAGGGGGAACCAGGACCAAGGGGTGAGGACGTCCCCGGAGCCCCATCACCTCCTCAGCAAGGACTCAGAATGTCGTGGAGGGTGTCATGAGCATGATGGTGTTAGGTTGCTTCCAGAAACCTGTATTTAAGGCTTTCGGGTGTGGATTAGTCACTGTGAGCTCTCCTGCGGCTGCTGTCTTTACAGAGGCTGCCTGAGATGAACTCTATTTGCTGTTGAAAGTGCCTCTGTGGTCAAGGAGAAGCCCTGGAGTTCTGTTTCCAGTGTGGGAAGTATTAGGTCCATCCCCTTGGCACATTGCACTTTATTATACTGAGCTTTCTGTAAACTCATTATTGAGAATACATTATCAATATTCAGCTTCACCAATAGTCAATGCAATGCAAATTGAAATAAAAATCAAAGCAATTTTTAAATGACAAGGTTGAAAGACAGTGGTTTCCTCCTCCTTTTAGAAATTAACCAGAAATCCCAAAAGAAAATAAGAAACGGAAACATATCAACAGTCCTGAACCTCAGCATCTGCAGAAGGGCCGCCACGTGCGGTAAAAGTTACGTGAAAGGGATGCCCAGGCGTCCAGTGGTTGGGACTCAGCGCTTTCACTCCCGAGGGCCCAGGTTCAACCCTGGTCGGGGAACTAAGTTCCTGCAAGTAGCACGACATGGCCACAAATAAAAATAATAATAAAACGAAAGTCACACAGACACATGGAAAGGGGCCAAGAAAGGTTGTCTGTGAGGACAGATGTTGGTGGTGGGGGTACTCAAAACCAGCGTGAAAGCTTTCCACTCAGTTTTGGACAAAATGGACAGAACTCAGACCTGTGACAGGAGCATCCATGGGCCAAGTTCACAGGCTTCCAGCAGTAGGAAAAGAACTGAACCAGGGATTCCCCTGAGATGCCATTTGCAAGAAGCCATCATTGGAAGGACTGCTGCTGAAGCTGAAGCTCCAGCACTCTGACCACCTGATGTGGAAAGATGACTCAACGGAAAATATACTGACACTGGAAAAGATATATGCTGACACTGGCAGGAGGAGAAGGGGGTAACAGAGAATGGGACGATTGGATGGCATCACTGAATCAATGGACATGAGTTTGAGCAAACTCTGGGAGATGGTGACGGACAGGGAAGCCTAGCGTGCTGCAGTCCATGGGGTTGCAAAGAGCTGGACGTGACTTAGCAACTGAACAACAACGATTTCTTAAAGAGCTGGAGAGAGAAGGGAGGCTGTGCAGTGGGCTAAGTGATAGCCCAGTGTGTCCAGGAAGAAGTAAAACCCAAAGAACACACCTGCATCCTTAGAGATTTTCTGCCGCTCTATAGTTCATACCACATATTTCATCACAATCAGGAAAAATGTGACGTTTAATAGAGTCTGTTCTACAAATACAAGGTCAAATCAGAGATTTAAGTATCGAGAGAATAAGAAGATGTGGATGAAAAAGTGACAAAGCTCAGAGAAAAAGTGGAAGGAAAACATAAAACCACACCTGAAATGAAAGCCAGCTGAACGTGGTCAAAGACAAATAAAAATATGAGGGAAGCACAGTGACAGACGTGAGAGACAATTGAGAAAAGCCAGTAGGTGAGGTGGAAGCCCAGGACGACCGAGAGGATGACGGAGAAAAGCTCAGACGTGGAAGACGGAAAACAAACCAATCAATATAACAAAATAAATCGTCCAAGAACCATTCTCACAGGAAAAAAAGGACACGGTCCACAAATGGAAAGGTACATGTTGCAGAAAAAAAATTAGCAAAGGGTGCTGGTAAAGTAGCTCAATTTTAAAGATAAAGAAAGAATTATTTCAGCAGCCAAAGGGAAAAATCAAGTCACATTAAAGGGAACATCATTCGTCTGGCCTCAGACGTTACCATGACAACAACCAAGGCTGGAATCCGGACACCGAAGACCTGCAAAGCCTTCAAAAAGAAAACTGGAACCCAAGAGCTTCACAGCCAGGCGGCTCACATCTTTCAAACATAAAGACAAAAGACAAGTGCGTTTTGAAAATTCAAAATCTAGAGGTAAATCCTTAAAGTGAGCTCATCCTGAAGAAAGGACCAGAAGACAACTTTGTCCAACCACGAGACGAGAAAGTGCAGAAAAAGAACCAGCAGTGAGTGTGATCACACTTATAACTATAAACAAAACCGCAAAACAAATACGGTGTTTTAGTTACCAGAGGAAACTGAAGGTTAAACATGAGAGCAGGTTAGAAATATTGTAACTCTCAAAAACTGGAAGAGAAAGGACACCTTATTCCAGAAGTGGGATAGGAACACCCATTTCTTCATCCATCGTAGCCAAAAGCAAAAATGTATTTAAATCTGACAAATCAATTATTAGATGTATACAGATGTGGGAAAGTGTAGTGGCAAACTCCGAGATCTAAAAAGAAAACCAAGTAAAATTCACAGAGGAAGTTGAGGTGCGCTTGTTCTAGAGCTTCTCATCACGTGGAGACGGTAAAAGATTGAGTCGAATTATAAAGCTCCAACTATAAGATGGTCACTAAATGCACTTTCACACAATAAAAATAAACAGATATAACAGAGTAAAGGACACCAAGAACGTAGAGTGAAAAATATTCTTAAGGCACAGTCAAAAGGGGAAAGCGTAACAAAGGGAACCTCAGACATACCAGCACTTCGCTAGAGGGTTTGACTTAACCAGGAGGAGAACCCATCTTCAGGACTCATCTGGGGATTATTCCAAGATCCGGTGACCGGAAGTCAGAGACATGCACACAAGACAGACACATACAAAGTGCAGGAGCGACAGAAAGGGCTTATGTGGGGACAATTTCAGTTCAGCCGCTCAGTCCTGTCCCACTCTTTGCATCCCCAGGGACTGTAGCCCGCCAGGCTCCTCTGTCCATGGGATTCTCCAGGCAAGAATACTGGAGCGGGTGGCCGTTAATACGGTCTAAACCTGGAGATACCTAGGGGAGCCCATGGGACCACTGGTGGTGCTGCCTCAGCCACATCAAGGGTAGCACAAAAACCAGAAAAGAAAACAAATTCAGTCACATGAAAATCATTCAAATCATCATGTCACAAAATGTATAAACTAAATCAAAAGACAATTATAAACTGAAGAAAGGGTTTGCAATTTTTGTCATAAACAATGTCTATTTCTTTTAAAAAAAAAAAAGTTCTTTGGATCCATAAGGAAACCAATAGACAACAGAAAAATAATTCAAACATGAACCCAGTTTACAGAAAAGGAAATACAAATGGTGCATGCATGCTAAGTCACTTCAGTCGTGTCTGACTCTGGACAACCCTATGGACTGTAGCCTGCCAGGCTCCTCTGTCCATGGGATTCTCCAGGCAAGAATACTGGAGTGGGTTGCCATTTTCTTCTCCAGGGGATCTTCCCGACCCGGGGATTGAACTCCCATCTCTTCCGTCTCCTGCATTGGCAGGCAGGTTCTTTTCCACTGGTGCCATCTGGGAAGCCCAACACAAATCGTACTGAGCATATAAAAACTGCAACCTTTAACACACAAACACACGTACACACACTTCTGGAATTAAAACTGCAGTGAGATAGCGTTTTCAGTTTGACACCAGCAAATGTGGACAACATGTTGACAAGTACTCTGTGGTTAGGACATGAAGCCACAGGCGGTGATACCAAACCCTGCTCTTCTGGGGGAAAGAGACACATTCTAGGTGCCTCAGCGAGACGTGGTTTCATGCAGACAATTAGAGGCTTACAGAAACTGTCAGGAAGAGTGAGGGTTAGGGAGGGAAGCTTCTGGAGTTCAGGAATCTCAGGTCAGAAGCTGCAGGGAATCCCCGCGGATCTCAGCTGTGCAGGCATGGGATTTGCAAGAAACAACACCTGAAAACCACCGGCAGGCTCAGCCCAGCTTTTATCGAAACTCACATCTCACACCCGTGCTTCTTCCATTGGGCTTCTGAATCTCGTACCAGGGGTCTTGCTGGCAGATACTAAACAAGATCTCTGCGGCCAAAGGATGTGTGGAAAGGATCTGCATGTTGCGACCCTGCAGTATGAGGGGCAGAGGGAGAAGGAAGGAGGATGAGGAGGAGGTAACAGATGATCAGGAAGCGGGCTCATTGGTTCAGTCTCTGTAACGGCAATAGCAACTCTAACGACACCCACCAAACTTACCCTTCGACCTGGTAAGGACACCACCAGGAACTTAACCCACTGGTATTCTAGCACAGGTGCAAAATGACACCAGGATAACAGTCCTGGCACTGTTTGCAGTGTCAAAAGGTTGGAAATTCCATGAAAGCCCCTTAGTTCATGTCTGGTAAAATCAGTTAGGATGCATTCACGTAGCAGAATACCGGGTGTGCATGAAAAGCAGTGAGGCAGCTCTCCACGACACGTGGTTCCATCTCCAAGACGCATTGTTGAGCGAGTGAAGGAAACCCAGTGAATGCCCTGCGCCACCATTCGTGCTAAAGGCTCAGAGGTGTGCGAAAATTAAAACAGTGATGTGCACATAAGCTTATATGTGTGTATATATATATATGTATATATATAAGCTTGTCTGTGCACAGACTTCATTTTCCAAGACTCACAGGAAACAGCGAGTGTCGTTACATCTGGAGAGAAGGACACAGGCTGGTCAGGAGGGTCAGCCATCTCTGCACGTCCCATCTGCTTCCCCACGTGCAGCCTCAGCACAAGTGCAGACACTGCTTGTGTCCGTCGAGGGCCAGGCAGAGAAGTAGAGCCAGTCGGTATAGAGGTGGACCTGGACTTGGACACAGTGATGGAGACGGAGGGGGAGATGGAGGGGGAGGAGGAGATGGAGATGGAGCTGGAGGGGGAGGAGGAGGTGGATTTGGAGATGGAGATGGAGGGGGAGATGGACATGGAGATGCTGATGGAGATGGAGGAGGAGATGGACGTGGAAACGGTGATGGAGATGGAGGGGGAGATGGAGGGGAAAGGGGAGATGGAGATGGAGATGAAGATGGAGGGGGAGGTGGACAAGGAGATGCTGATGGAGATGGAGGAGGAGGAGGACATGGAAACCATGATGCAGATGGAGGCTGGAGGAGATGGAGACAGGTTTGTTACAGGAATTTGACCTCACACAAGGGTGGGCGCTGATTAAGGGGTCTCTCCAGGGAGCCGACCGCCCAGAGGGCAGGCAGCACGGAGGAAGGCCGGCTGTAGGCGGGGGAGCCCAGAGGAAGGGCAGAAACCACATCCTCTGGTGTCTCTGACCTTGGCACCGTGGGTGAACTCAGGATCCAGCCTTCATCACGGACTTAAACATGCTTGCTCGGGCCAGAAGCTGGAGGAGCTGGAGGAACCAGGAGCCGTCCCCGCGCTCCAGAGTCAGGGCAGCAGATAAGGCCACACGCATGAGCCCACATTTGTCCCCACGTCTCCTTCCACGGCTCACGTGAGACCCCCTCCTCCCTCCACACTGCCCTGCCCGTGACCCCGGGAAGGGGACTCTGGGAGGTGTAGTTCACCCAGCCAAGCTGACACATCACAAAACCAGCACACTTTTGAAAAGAATAGAGCGGTCGTATTTCACATCCACTTTTTAAAATACTGAGAAATGCGTCTTGATCCTGGCAAGGGCTCAGTAAAGTCAATGCTGTCATATGTCCTTGGTGTCAGTCCAAACTGCTCTGGACTCAGGAACAGCCATTTGCAGACAGGATGGGGAGCAGTGGCATCCTCACCTGGACACAAGATAATCACCCTCCAGGACTGGGGGAAGGAAGTCCCCATCGCTCTGTAGGAACGGGACGTCCAACAACGAGAAGCCAAACTAAACACCAGAAGCTTACCTGGCGCGCGGTCTTACTGTTCCCAGCTGCCACGTGCTTTAGTGCTGCGAGCTCCAGCCGGGTGACAAATGCCCGCACCGCAACGGGAAATAAAGCAGAGCACCAGCGCGCCCGTGCACCTGGCAGTGTCTGCAGAGTGGAATGAGCCACATGAGACCCAGGGCCAGCAGGCAGCTCCGTGGAGGTGCCCTGCACCAGGGCCAGCGGCCCTGATGGCTCTGCGATCACCAACCCTTTTCCAGGACGGGGTGCCTGTGGCCGCCACGCATCCACATGAAAGTCTGCACACGTGTCACTGACGACGCTTCCAGCAGCCCCAACAAGGCAAGCCTCCTCAGCCCCGTGTCAGCTCTGAGCAAATGAAGGTTCAGGATGTTTAAGCCCAAGACTCACCACTCAGAGCGGCCGACTAGCCTGGGAGCCCTGGCCCCTCTCTGCACAAGACCACATGCCCTCTGTCCTCCTGGCGACCTCAGCAGGGGGCACGAGCGCCTTCCGACAGCTCTTCTCAGGCGAATCTGATCTTCGTCCTACGCAGAGCAGGGCTCTGGCGGGGTTCCTATCCCCTGTCCGTGTCCGTTCATGTTCCATGGACAGGATTTCCAGCTGATTGAAGAGCCTCCCACCTGGGTGCCGGTCCCGGCAGGCTGGACATGCTTCCAGCTCAGCTCCTAGGTGACTTGACAGGTTTTGGAACAGAGCCGACTATAGGAGAGAAGCTTCCCAGGGGATGCTGTGGGGAGATGGTGCTCAGGAATGAAGGGGCTAGAGCGGCGGGTATAGAAAGGGCCTGGCCCTTTTCCGTTCCCACGTGGAGAGGGTGCCCACATCAGGGGGTGGGGGTGGTGAAGCCCAGCACCCTCCGCTATCTTGCAGGAACTGCTCCCCCCCACCTTTATTCTCCTTCCTCCTATGAAGAAGGACCAGATGCTCGTCTGACTGCTCAACCTGGGTGGTCCCAGACTGGGCCTCTGGTGGATCTTCTCCAAAAATAGTCCCACCGACTCCCCCCGAGATCTGTGCTCCTGTGTGCATGACTCTCAGCTCCTCTTATCAGGAAGTGCAGTTTTTCTCCACCCGCTGGTCTGGGCCGAACGGTAGAACATGCTGGAAGGGATGGACAGTGCCCCAGTCTGAGCCCAGGCCCCAAGCGGTCACTTGTTCTTCCGGAAACCTGCTGGTGGCTGGGGGCACAGCAGGGCCAGCCTGCCAGTTAAGAGAGACATGTGCCTCTACTGCTCCAGCCGACAGTCTGCCGGCCCCCAGGAGCAGGGCCACCCTGCTGACCCGAGGCTGACCACCAACAGGGGAGGGAGAAGCCCTGAGAGGCCCAAAGAAGCGGAACCCAGACAGCTGACACGCTGCCGCGTGGGCTCAACGTCTGCTTTGCTTTAGGCTCTAACTTACAGGTGCTTGGGGTAGACGGAGAGATTCCTGCAGATGTACTGATGGGGGAGGTCTTCTCTCCTAATTCTACCTGTGCCTCCTTGCCCCTCCCCTCCAGGCAGAGGGAGGGGGCTGAACCCAAGCTGGCCCGAGGCCCAGCCCCCTGCCTTTCTCTGCCCAGTCCGCCTCCCCACTCCGTGTCACAGGAGCCTTGCCTCGGGCCCGGCCTCAGCTCAGCGGCAGCCGTGGCCACGGTCAACCCACCCTCCTCGCAGGCGGGCCACCGCCCCCAGGCCACCTGCCATCCAGGTCTTCCCCGGTGGCTCAACTGCTAAAGAATCCGCCTGCAATGTGGGAGACCTGGGTTCCATCCCTGGGTTGGGAAGATTAGCTGGAGAAAAGAACAGTACCCACTCCAGTTCTGGCCTGGAGAATTCCATGGACTGTATAGTCCATGAGGTCACAGAGTTGGACACAACTGAGTGACCGCTTCGCCTACCATCCAATGAGGAATCCTGAGGAGGGAGGGGACCCAGGGACCCCTATCAAGTCTCAGACCTAAGCCTCAAACCCCAGTCTGGACTTCTGTGGAAGGTGATCCTAGACACTCGCATTTGGGGTGGGGGTCACAGAGACCAAGCCTCAGGCCACACAGTCACCTCTTCCAAGGGAGCCTCCTACTCTGCTAGCAGGGATGTAAAGAGCAGCCACTACGGAGAGCAGTGTGAAGGCTCCTTAAACACCTGAAAACAGAGAGATAGCGCTACCACACGATCCAGCAATCCCACTCCTGGGCGTGGGTCTGGTGTGTGGTGTGTGCTCAGTTGTGTACGACTCTTTGCAATCCCGTGGACTGCAGCCTCCTGGCTCCTCTGTCCATGGGATTCTCCAGGCAAGAATCCTGGAGTGGGTTGTCATTTCCTCCTCCAGGGGATCTTCCTGACCCAGGGATCGAACCCACATCCCCTGCATTGGCAGGTGGAATCTTCACCACTGCACCACCGGGGAAGCCCCGTATATCTGGAGAAAACTATCATTTAAAAAGAGCACAGCCCTGTCTTCTTCCCTGGAGAGCCTCACAGAGGGCCCCAGGCAGATCAACCCTACTCACCAGAGTCTCATGAAACTGCCCGAAGCTGGAAGACCATCATCCCTACTTCACACTCAGGGAATCTGAGCTTGGGGGTCACGGCACCCACCCAGGACCACAGCTCGGCAGCGCCCAGTTCAAAGCCAAGTCCGGCCTCCGAGTCCTCTGGCCACATCACCAGCCACAGCTGCCCACACACCAAACTCCTGACCACTTCCCCAGCCTGAGCTCCCACCCAAGTCCTGTTTCCTGGTTTCTTTGCCTGCTGTGTGCCCCACCCAGCTCACACAGAGGTCTCCCCAGACTTCACTGCCCCCGGGACACTAGCCCCACCTGCCTAGCATTGCCTCCTGCCAGGGATCCTGGCCAGGACTCTGTCCTCCCAGCCCTTCCTTACCGGGCAGCCCATCCCCGTGTGTGGCCTGGGCTGTCCCGTCTGCACACGCGTAGTCCTCGGCTGGCACCTGCGGGGCCCAAGGAGATGGGATGCAGGAATCAAGGTGCTGGTCTGACTGCTGCTGATGTTGGAGAGTTTCCACTCATCAAATCATTTCTCAAATACAGGGAGGGTTTAAAGCAGTTTTACTTTGGTATGAAGTTCGTGTTTTCAACTCTTACCTTGAAAAAGTTTTCCTTCACAGACAGAATATAGGATTAGTTGAAAAAGTTGATAGTATCGTCCTTCTGGGATTTCTCCTTGAGGCCAATCAATAAATCGTTTCTGAGAGCTTTAACATAGATTAACCAACTAAATAAGTCAAGCCAGGGTTTATTTAGCTTCTTGGAAGGGAGAGATTTTCAACACTGAACTTTAGGAAAGTTAACAGAGGTCTGCAAGCCGTGACAGTCTGGGGTCTTTACAAATGGCTGGATGAGGTCTGGGTGTGTGGCGGGAGGGCGGTGTGGAACCTGTCACTTCAGCTGCCACCATCTTCAGACATCCAACACCTGCCTACTGCGTCAGTCGCAGTCGGGGTGTCTGGGAGATGGGGTGTCAGCCGCCAGCACTATCACGGACAGTTATTCTTCTGAGTTTACTCCCGCAGAGGTGCCCAGAGCACTGATGTCTGGGGAGAAGGAGGGGCTGCAAGGCCGGAGGGGACAGAGCAGGAGCGCGTGGACAGAGGGAAATCAAGGCGGACAAGCCAGGGCAGGAAGGCCGGGGGCCCTGCGGGACGAGCCCCCTGACGACGGCCGCTGCTGGGCGCACAGGGTGGGTGCGAGCTGGGACTGAGCCAGGGCCCCAGGCTCCTGCCGCGGAAGCTGTTCTCATGTCCAGGACGTGACGTCTCTCCCCCAAAATTCAGCGCCTGCGGAGGATCCAACTGGCCCAGCTCAAGTCAGACGACCATCCCCAGACCACCCTGCTCTGTCCTCTAGGGGGCACCGTGAAAACAAGGCCGCCAGGACCCACATCCATCCACAGCCGGAGGACCTCTAAAGGAGGACCGACACCTCCTGTAGGGGCCTACCACCAAGCAGGAAGTCTTCCCGCTTCTAGAAGCCTCAGGGAGGCATGAAGTCACTCGAACAATGGAGCGTGGAGGAGGTAAGGGTGGGAATTCAGGCTCCCGGGGCGAGGGGGCAGCTGCTCAAGGGAGGGGCTCAGACTCTGGGGTCCTGGACCAGGGTTCACACCCAGCCCTGCCATCGTAGCTATGACGATGTCTCCAAACGTCGAGGGTTTCATCTAGGAAGTGAAAGGGTGAGGTCATTTCCGAGGCAGGGCTGGGGTGTGTCCCCCTAAAGATGCTGACGTTTTCCCACCCCCAGCATCTCTGAATCTGACTCTGTTTAGAAACAAAGCCGTCGCTGATGTAATTAGCTAAGAAGAGGCACCAGCATTAGCGGGGGCCCTAAATCCAACATGACTGCTGCCTTAACGGGGAGAGAGACAGACACGCAGAGAGAAGCCGCGGGAAGGCAGACGCAGAGGCTGGAGAGGAGCGGCTGCAAACCAAGGGTGGCTGGCAGCACAGTCTCCCTGAGACCCTCAGACGGAGCGCCGGCCTCCCCACACCTCGATCTGAGACGTCAAGCCTCCACAACAGCGAGAGCAGCTGTGTCTGTTCCTTGAAACCCCTCGGTGGTTACAGGAGCCGCAGAGAACTCACACTCTTCCCCTGCGCTTGCCCACTGGCCACAAAACGGCTCTTCCTGCTCCAGCATCACCTCTGTTTTCCAGATGAGAGGCAAGGTTCCCACCAGCAGCTTGTCACGTCTTACCAGAGAGAACTTGGGTCATCCAGCCTGAGGCCCAAGGGAGGATAGAAAATAGAATCGTTGATGTTTTCAGCTGGACACATTTCCACACCCAATGGGTTCAGTATTCTGTTGATAAGAAAGTAGGGTAGAGTGGATCCTTTGAAGGCGACTAGCAGTGATACGACTGAAACGACTTAGCAGCAGCAGCAGTGATATCAGGGAGGGTGGATACTGTCCCCAGACATATATGGGCTTCCCTGGTGGCTCAGTGGTAAAGAATTGGCCTGCCAATGCAGAAAATGCAGATTCAATCCCTGAGTCAGGAAGATCCCCTGGTGTAGGAAATGGCAACCCACTCCAATATTCTTGCCTGAGAAATCCCACGAACAGAGGAGCCTGGTGGGCTACAGTCCAGAGGATCACAAAAGAGTACCAACTAAACAACAAATATATATACGTATATATATATACGTACATGAATAAATACACACATATATTCTACATAATGTAGTACTTATCATTTATCTAATGTCTATTGTGTGCAACATGCTCCTCTAGAAGCTTTGCCTGTGCAACTCATTAAATCCTCACAGTACATGTATGAGAGGTGACCTCTCGTCCCATTTTACAGATGAGGAAGCTGAGGCCAAAAGCAGTTAAGAAACTCGCCCAAGGCCACACAGCCAGAAAGTGAAGGAGCTGGGGTTTGAACCGTCTCTGTCATCTCTCCGCAGTGCTTATCCAGCTCTCCTAACATCATAACTGCTCAGAAAAACATTTATCTGATTAACTGGATTGAATTTGCTGTTGTTCAGTCTCTAAGTTGTGTCCAGCTCTTTGCGCCCCCGTGGACTGCAGCATGCCAGGCTCCTCTGTCCATCACTGTCTCCTGGAGTTTGCTCAGATTCATGTTCACTAAGTCAGGGCTGCCATCCAACCATCTCATCCTCTGTCATCCCCTTCTCCTCCCACCTTCAATCTTTCCCAGCATCAGGGTCTTATCCAGTGACTCAGCTCTTCGCATCAGGGGGCCAAAGTATTGGAGCTTCAGCTTCAGCATCTGTCCTTCCAATGAATATTCAGGGTTAATTTTCTTTAGGATTGACTGGTTTGATCTCCTTGCTGTCCAAGGGACTCTCAAGAGTCTTCTCCAGCATCACAATTCAAAAACATCGATTCTTTGGCACTCAGCCTTCTTTATGGTCCAGCTCTCACATCTGTACACGATTATTGGAAAAACTATAGCTTTGACTATATGGACCTTTGTCGGCAAAGTGATTTCTCTGCTTTTTAAATACACTGTCTATGTTTGTCATGGCTTTCCTTCCAAGGAGCAAGCGTCTTTTAATTTCATGGCTGCAGTCACTGTCTGCAGTGATTTTGGAGCCCAAGACAATAAAATCTGTCACTGCTTCCACGTTTTGCCCTTCTATTCACCATGACCTCATGGTGGGACTGGGTGCCACGAACTTAGTTTTTTGAACTGGATTGAAGAGGAAGAAAAATAAGTTCAAAAACCCCATTTAGTCCCTAGTTAAAACCGTGCAAAACCACATGAATCTGGTTTAACCCTCAGGAACACTGAGCTGGCAGTCGGGGTCCCTGCCCATGGGAAAGCCCCGGAGGCCAGGACTCAGCATACAGGCTGTGCCCTCTGTGACACGGGAGGAACTCTAATTTCTGAAAATTACAGAAGGAAACCCTTAGGTCAGCATCAGAAGCTTCTAGGAAGCTCTTCTCGGCTGCAAACCAGAAGCAAATACTCACCCAGATTGAGTATTTTCTCATCTGCTGTGTCACAGCATCTCCGCCCAAAGCCACTTGAATTTGGGCAGACGATTTGCATTTCCAAGCATCTCGCCCGCCTGCCCACCCAGCATTGTTGCAAATCTACAAATCCCATCTTCCGTGTCTCCTCAGCCCCGTTCCTATTTCCCATGTGGATGCCACAGACTGCACACTTCATCTGAAGGGTATTATCATAACCATTATTAGTGCATTATTACCGTTATTAAATGAAATCTTGCCTCTAGTTGAGTTTCTGCCTGCTCCCCTATGGCAACGAAACCAAAGCACTGTGAACTCTGCCCTATTTCAAAGAAAACAGCCCAGCTTTTCTACCAGCAACACCACTGGTGTGGCCCAGCCCTGCCCTGGGCCGTCCATTCATTCCCAAATTACATGGGGCCTCCACTCCCTGGCTCACAGCTTCATCCCGAGGCTTCTTGGCTCAGCCTCGCTGGCTCCCGATCCTGCCCGCAGCTCCTGGCTCCTTGCCTGACCCTCACTTCTGTGACTTCTTCTTGTGCCTGGACCCTCTCCAGGCTCCCGATAACCTTTCATTTCTTTATCCAGAGAGCAGTTCCGGAACACCTGCTGTGAAATACACACCATCACAGGCGCCAGAGTGAGCGTGAAAGACAAAGACCCAGCCTCCTAGAAGCAGACATTCCGGCGTGTGAGTCAAGCAACACACAGGGAACAAATGGATGAAATTTAATTCTGGCGGATATGTGTGCATGCATGCAAAGTAGCTTCAGCCGTGTCCGAGTCTTCGTGCCCTTACCGACCATAGCCTGCCAGGATCCTCTGTCCATGGGGTTCTCCAGGTAAGAACACTGGAGTGGGTTGCCATGCCCTCCTCCAGGGGATCTTCCCGACCCAGGGATCAAACCCACATCTCTTACGTCTCCAGCATTGGCAGGTGGCTTCTTCACCACGAGCACCATCCGGGAAGCCCATCTGCTGGATACAGGGCTGCTAAAATAAACAAAGCAGCATGTGTGTGTTCAGTCATGTCCAACTCTTTACAGCCCCATGGACTGTAGCCCTCCAGGCTCCTCTGTCCATGGGATTCTCCAGGCAAGAATACTGGAGTGGGTTGCCATTTCCTTCTCCAAGGGATCTTCCCCACCCAGGGATCGAACCCATGACTCTTGCATCTTCTGCACTGGCAAGTGGATTCTTTACCACAAGCACCACCTGGGGTATCCAAAGGAAAGAATGGGGGATGGTATACCTATCATCCCCTCCAGGGGATCTTTCTGACCCAGGAATCAAACCCATCTCTTGCATCTCCTGCATTGGCAGGCAGATTCTTTACCACTAGCGCCACCTGGGAAGTCCAAACAAAGCAGAGCAAAGGCTTAACAATAAATAAATAGGTATCCGGTACAGGTTCTAGTCATGAGCTGGCCCCCCGGGAGTCTCACCTCCTAAATGCACCCCCTGGGTGCTGGTCTCCCACATCAACAGTGGTGGCATCTACTACCCACAGCAGATTGAGGAAATGACGGAGAACGACAGGAGCTAAAAGTCAGTGACATTGCTGCTGCCACTCGCTCTCACGTCTCTCACTCCGGAGGAAACCAGCTGCTGCATGGGAGGGCACAGAAGCACCCTGGGGAGGGTTCCTGCTACAGCCAAACTCATGTCTCCAGCCAAATGGGGGAGCCATCTTGGAAGTGGTCCTCCGGCTCCAGGCAAGTCGTGGGGTGACCAGAGGCCTGGCTGGTGTCTTCAAGCAAGCTGATAAATGGTCTTGAGATGGAGCAAGGCCATTCCCTAATTCCTGACCCATAGAAACTGTGAGAGGTTATAAATGCTTACTGTACTTCCCTGGTTGCTAAGATGATAAAGAATCTGCCTGCAATGCAGGAGACCTGGGTTCTACCCCTGGAGAAGAGAATGTCAGTCCACTCCAGTGTTCTTGCCTGGAGAATCCCATGGAGAGAGGAGCCTGGCGGGCTACAGTCATGGGGTCGCAAAGAGTTGGACACGAATGAGCGAGTAACACTTATATAGCAACAGGTAACACGTGAAGGGGCTCTTCTGGTTAGGTAACGAGGAAAGTTCTCTCCAAGAGCTGCTCTGTGAGCTGAAATGTGCATGAAGTGAGAGAGGCCATGGAAAGTTGTGGGGAAGAGCATTCCAGAAAGAGGGGACCAAACGTGCCCAGGCTCTGAGGCGATGGAACGGCCTTTTTAATGAATAGCAAGGAAGCCAGTGTGACTAGAGTGAGTGACAAAAAAAGAGATAAGATTGAAAATAAGAAGCAGAACATAGGTACAACAAAATATTTATCACATACTAAAAATGGAAACCACTTTAAAATATCAGTAATCACGTTAATTTTAAATAAACTGGGACTTCCCTGGCTATCCAGTGCTTCCAATGCAGAAGACAGGGTTTCAGTCCCTGGCCAGGGAACTAGGATCCCACATGTCTTATGACCAAAAACATAAAATTTAATTTAAAAAATTTTTAAACATAAACGGACAGCTCTGAACTGAATTGTAAGCCCCTCCCATGTTCATGTGTTGAAGCCTTAAATCCCAACATGACAAATATTTGGAGACAGAAGTTTTAGGAAGTAGTTAAAGTTAAGTGGGTTTATAAGGATGGGGCCCTAATCGCATGAGACTGGTGGCTTCTTAGGAAAGGGAAGAGACCTCTCTCTCTCCCCACACGCACAGACCAGACAGGGTCCATTTAGGACACGGTGACAGGCAGCCACCACGAGGTAGGAGTGTCCCCAGGGAAGCACGTCTGTTGGAACCTTGACCTTGGACTTCCAGCCTCCAGGATTGTGAGGAAATTGATTTCTCTTGTTTAAACCCCCCAGTCTGTGGTGTTTGATTCGGGTGGCCCAAGCTGACTAAGACATGGGCGTAACCCTTCAATTAAAAGTCAGAGGTTGTCAGGCAGGATTTTTAAAAAGCTATGTGGTGCTTCTGTGAATCACATTTAAGCGTGAGAAACAGACGGGTTTAAAGGAGAGAATCATGCAAGCGTGCTCGGTCATGTCCGACTCTGCGACCCCATGGACCGTAGCCCACCAGGCTCCTCTGCCCATGAAATTCTCCAGGCAAGAATACTGGTGTGGGTTGCCATTTCCTCTTCCAAGGGACCTTCCCCACCCAGGGATCGAACCCACGACTCTTGCATCTTTTGCATTAGCAAACAGATTCTTTACCACAAGCACCACCTGGGAAACCCAAAGGAAAGAATGGGGGACGATATACCTGCAAACTCTCATGAAAGGACGCTGCTGATAAATATCAATATTGGGTCAATAAATTTGAGGGTAAAAGATCACCAGAGACATACATTGGCTGTTTATATTAATAAATGTTTTAATTCACCAGGAATATATAATGATTCCTAAGTCTGCACCTAAAAAAATGTGACCTCAAAATATGTAAAGCAAAATTTGACAAATGTTCCCCCAAAAAAGGTAAATCCCTAATCATTAATGATTGATACCTCAATCAGAGTGGGCTAGGGAGAGAGGAAGGACCAAAAAGATTGAAGCACGTGATCAACAAAGTGACACGGTGGAAACAAGTGCACGTGAGGAGCGTCACAAGGCCAACAGCTAGTTCTTTAAAGAGACAAACGCAACTGATCAATGATGAATCTAATGACGAAAAAGGCACAGACAGGGAGAAGAGAGAGAGGGAACCCCAGAACGATATTAGGAACACAAAGGTGATGGCTGCAGAACCTGCAGATAGAATCTGCCTTTGTGACAAGAATTTTTCACGATTTAGATGAAATTTCTAGGAAAACGCAAGGTACCAAAACTGCCAGAAGGAAAAAGAAAGCCACAGCTGTGCCACAAATAATAAAAACACTGAATTAGCAACGTGAGAACTTCCCCCACAAAGGAAACTCCAGGCGAAGACGTACTCTGTGGACAGCTCTGCCAAGCACTGGACAAGGAAGGAACTCCAAGAGCACACGAGTGAAAAGAGAGAAAAGGAGATAGAGGAGAGTGAAAGGGACGTTCCCCAGTTCACTTTACAGAACCAGCCTACCGTTGCTCCTAAACCTGACAAGGGTGGGATGGAGCAGAAGAAGAAGAAAGACTAACCCCAATGATGAGCATAGATGCAAAAATTCTGAATGAGACATGAGCGCACTGTCTTAATAATTATCTAAGAAGGATGACAACTACATAATGACCAAATCTGTTTATTCCCAGAGTGCAATTGTGTTCTTAACACTAGAAAATTGATCAATATAATTTGCCACACTGACAGCTAAAAGAGAAAAAGCGTGATCATCTCAAAACAAAGAAACTATGATTTGAAATTTCAGTATTCCTTCATGACTTTTTAAGAAACTAAACCAATTTTAAAATGGAGTAGAATTTCGTTAATCTGAGAAGGTGTGTCTTCAAGAAAACCTACACTAAGAATTCTTCTCTTTTTCAGTTGAAGTATAGTTGCTTCACAGTGTCATCACAATTTCTGCTATTCAGCAAAGTGATCCATGTATATATGGATATATATGTTCTTTTCTCTATTCTTTTCTGTTAGGGCTTGTCATAGGATATTACATATCATTCTCTCTGCTATACAGTAGAACCTTGTGGTTGATCCATCCTGTATATAACAGCTATATATATATGTATGTATATATGTATATATAACATCCTGTATATAACATCTGCTAGTCCCAAATTCCCAATCCTTCCCTCCCCCACCCCCATCCCACTTGGCAACCACAAATCTCAATGTGCACGAGTCTGATAACATTTCATAAATAAGTTCATTCGTATCGTTTTAGATTCCACATATAAGTGATATTACATGCTGTTTGTCTTTCTCTTTCTGACTCACTTCCCCTAGTATGATAATGTCTAGGTCCATCCGCCTTGCGACAAATGGCATTATTTCGTTCTTTTTATGGTTAGGTAGGATTCCACTAAGGCTTCCCTGGTGGCTTAGCGGTAAAGAGTCTGCCTGCAGTGCAGGAGACCCAGGTTCCCTCCCTGGGTTGGAGCCCCCTGGAGGAGGGCATGCAGCCCACGCCAGCATTCTTGCCTGGAGAACCCCTTGGACAGGGGAGCCTGGTGGGCTACGGTCCACAGCGCCGCAGCGAGTCAGACACGACGGAGCCGCGCGCGTGCCCCGCGTCTCCTCTATCCGTTCATCCCAGAGGGACCTTCGGGCTGTCTCCACATCTCGGCTGGTGAATAGTGCGGCTGTGGACACAGGGATGCGTGTGTCTTTATGCATTATGGTTTTGTCCAGGCATAAGCCCAGGGGTGGTCATTAACGGTGAACTGTCTAAATCCTGGCTTAGAAACCAGGAAGGGTCAAGAATGCCCTCATCACAGCTTCCATCCAGTATCTTAGAGAAAGACTAGGTGCTCCATTAAGTCAAGGAATGATATTTTTGCCAAAAAATATTTTTGGCAAAAAATTAAAAACAAACTAAACTTTTACTATTTGCAGATGCTATAATATAAAGATAGTGCAAAGGAATTTGCACTAAGTATTTTGAGCTAACATAACACTTTCTAACACAGCAGGATACATGAATCAATACTAAACATCAATTTTTTTCTGCATACCAGAAAGCAATTTTTTACAGATAACATACATAAGATTTTCAGTTTCTGGTAATAGTGGAGAAGTCTATTTCAAACTAGTCCTCTGCTGATAACAATTATAAACTCTGGAGAAAATGTAAAAAGGAACTTTTTGAAGTCATAGGTGAGCAAACAAAATTCTAAAGAAACTGGTTAGAGATCTCACACATAGAAGCTGGGTGCTCTAAAGAAGTTATGGCATACAAAAATAACAGAAAGAGAGTATATAAGCTGCAAAATTATTAGAAGGAAGGGAATTATAAAGTTGACAGCAAAAATAAAGTGGAAAAAAAGACAAACAGAGAAGGTTGATGAAACAAAAATTTGGTTCTTAGAAAAATTGACTAATTTGATAAACATCTAGTACATCTGATGAAGACTGTACAATAAAATACACAAATATGTCTTCAGAAATGAAAGATATGACAGTTATAGCCCTCACAATCATTCAAATGGCAATATGAAAATATTATGAAAAAAAGTTATGTGATGTCAATAAATTCAACCACTTCTATGAAAGAGACAAATTCCTTGAAAGACTCAAATTATAAAAACTGACTCAAAAAGAAATGGAAAATATGAATAGCCCTCTAACTGTTGAAAAAATTAGATTCACAAAAACCTATCTACTAAAGTAACTCCAGGCTCAGATGACCTCATTGATGAATTGCACAATTAGGAAAAAGTGAAACAATTCTACACAATTACTTTAGGGAAAAGGAGGAAGATGGAATACTTCACAATTTATTTTATAAAGCCAGCATCACCAATTACTAAAGCCTAACAAAGGCATTTCAAGAAAAGGAAACTACCAACTAATATTTCCCGTGTGTGTGTGTATGTGCAAGTTCAGTTCAGTTGCTCAGTCATGTCCAACTCTTTGCAACCCCATGGACTGCAGCACACCGGCCTTCCCTGTCCATCACCAACTCCCAGAGATTGCTCAGACTCATGTCCATCCAATCGGTGATGCAATTCAACCATCTCATCCTCTGGTCGTCCACTTCTCCTCCTGCCTTCAATCTTTCCCAGCTCTTAACAAATCAAATTCACCAAAATATAAAAGTTGCATATTCCAGAAATGCAAGTTTGTTTTGGCATTCAAAAATAATCAAGGCAATTCACCATACTAACAGAATCTAGGAGAAGAATGATATGCTCTCCTCAATAAATACAGGAAAAGCTTATAAAACAGTTTAATGTCCATTTTGTCAACAATTCTCCACAAACTAGAAATAGAAAAGAACTTCCTCAAAATGTATTAAAAAAAAGCACCTACCAAAAGCCTACAACTAACATAACATTTAATAATGAAAAATCAAACTCTTTGCCCGTAAGACTGAGAACAGTGCAAGAGTGTCTGTTTTCATCACTTCTGCTCAATGAGACACTGGAAGTCTAGCCAGTGCCATGAGGCAAGAGTTAGGAATGAAAGGAATCCATATTGAAAAGAAAGAACAACATGCTTGTATTCATAGACAACAGGCTTGTACCTGATATCATCAACTGAAATGAATCAGAGAATTACATATAAGTGATAAAACAATAAAAGTTCTAGACAAAGATCTTTGCAACCTTGGGATAGTAAAGATTTCTTAGCTATGACACAAAAAACACAAATATCAGATGAGATGTTAATACATTGGATTTCATAAAATTCAAAACTTCTCCTCTTCAAAAATATCACAGAGAAAACAAGAAGGCAAGTCACAGACTATAAGCTGATATTTGCAACCCAATATCTTAACAAAGAACTGGCACTCAGAACATAAAAAGAATTCCTACAACTCAGTTATAAGAAGACAAGTGAAAACGGAAGATACAAAAAGATCTTTCATAAAAGGAGATAAAAATAGTCAATAAGAACATGAAAGAAATAAAGAGAAGTCGCTCGGTCGTATCCGACTCTTTGCAACCCCATGGGCTGTAGCCCACCAGGCTCCTCGATCCATGGAATTTTCTAGGCAAGAATACTGGAGTGGGTAGCCATTTCCTTCTCCAGGGGATCTTCCTGACCCAGGACTGAACCTGGGTCTCCCGCATTGCAGGCAGACGCTTTACCGTCTGAGCCACCAGGGAATCTCCTAAGAACATAAACGGACACTTAAATCAGTAGCCATCAGAGAAAAGCAAATTAAAACCACAACCATATACCATGATACATCCACTGCAATGGCAAAAATATGCCAAATGGGGAGAATTTGGAGTAACGGAGACCCTCATAATAATGCGGCAGTAGCATTAAATGCTTACTACCATCATTTCAAAATACCTTAAACACCAACCCTATGGGTATTTAACCATATACCCGCCCTATGACTCAGACATTGTACTCCTAGTACTTACCTAAGATAAACAAAAACATTTGCTAAGACTTGTACATAAATGCTCATAACAGCTTTATTCAAAAGAGCCAGATACTGAATACAACCCAAATAACCAACAGGTGAACAGGTAAACAAACTGTGATACAGACATACAACGGAATACTACAAAAACAAATTCCATGAAACCACCAAGAAAAAAAAAAAACACAGAAATGAATGAATATGCAATATACAACCCACATGCAACAACAGAGTGAATCTAAAATCATCATCCAATGAGAATGTCCAGATACTGAACAATGCCTACTGTAGGATCCCATTTATATAAAATTCTAGAAGAAACAAAAGTTATCTCTAATGATGCAAAGGCAACCAGAGATTTGGGGCCAGAGATCGGGGTGGCGACTGACTGCAAAGAGGCAGTAGGGAATTTGATGGGATGGAATATTTTATATCTTGATGGGGGTGGGCATACCTTCACGCGTACATTTGTCAAAAATGCATCAAGCGGTACACTTAAATTGATGGTAATTTATTGCATGTACAATGTGACTTTCTAAAGTTGCTTTCAAAAAGAACAAAGGACTTGACCAGACACATCACAGAAGAAGATGTCTGAGTGGCCAATAAGCATATGAAAAGATGCTCAAAATCATTTAGTCATCAGGGAAATACAGATTAAAATCACAATGAGTAGTGCTTAACGCTCACATGGGAAGGGTGAAATTAAAATGCCGGACAACAACAAACATGAGGACGGGGTGACTGGGGACTCTCAGACACCGGCTGGTGGGCGTGGAAAATGGTGCAATCACTTTGAAAGCTCGTCTGTATTTTCTCATCAGATAAACATCCCCCCATCCTGAAAACCAGATGTTTCACTTCCAGATATTTAACCAAAAAATGAAAATACACATCCACGCCAAGACTTCTACCAAAATGTTTATAGAAGCTTCGTTCATAATCGCCAAAAACTAAAAACAGCGTGAATAACCATCCACAGGTGGCTGACAAATTGATATGCTCGTCCAATGGAACACCACTATGAAATAAAAAGGCATGACTACAGACACACAGATGGAGACGGAAATGGCAGCCCACTCCAGTGTTCTTGCCTGGGAAACCCCATGGACAGGGAGCCTGGTGGGCTACGGTCTATGCGATCGCAAGACCGTCGGACAGAACTCAGCGATTAAACAACAAAAGCAAACAACAGACACACAGAGCAACATGGCCAACTCTCAGAAGCGTTGAATGAGAGAAGCCAGACACCAAAGGGTAAATACTGCCGAGTTCCGCTTATACAGAACTCTAAATCAGGCAGACCTAATCCACGGTGACAGGAATCCAAAGAGTGGTTGTCTCAGCAAGAGAGATGGGACAACTTCCCAGAAAGAGGCACCAGGGGACCTTCCTAACGGACAGCTTGTTACGTGGAGTATGTGTGTACGTCAAAGCTCATTGAACTGTACTCTAAATTCCGTGTAATTTATTGTACGCAAATTATACCTCCCTGAGACAAGTTCAGGAAAAGAATTTACAGCAGCACCTAAAAATATGAAGAAGGGATAAATCTAACAAAAGCGTCAAGGTCTTTATTCAGGAAATGATAAAACATATTTGAGACATTTAGAAGAAGCTCTTGAAACAGAGAAAATGCCGTTTGCACTGATGGTTGGACGCAAGGTTACACACCTGTTAATGCTCCCCGCACGTACATTCTCTGTAATACCAAGCAAAATCCCAAAAGCATGTCTGTGAATCCGTGTGCTCATTCTGAAATGGCTTTGGAAGTTCAAAGGGCAAGTATAGCCAGGCCGTTTTGATAAGCAAGAAAAATACTCAAGAGTCTTTGCTCTGCCAGACGCCAAGGTTTGTTATAAAGTTCCTGTAATCAGCTCAGAAGCAGGCCATGGATATGTGGATGCTTGATTTAGAGCAAAGATGATTCTGAAGAGCATTGAATGAGAGAAATGGTTCTGGTACAACTGTTTACTCATGGGAAAAAAAGGAACTTGACCCCTCGACCTCTCATGGTACCCAAGCATTGACTCCATGCACGCTGAGATCTCAGTGTGATAGTCAAAACACTTAACAAAGCTTTTAAATGATGATATAAGAAAATAGCCTCATGACCTTCAGATGGGGAAAGATTTTTGAACAGGATTCAAAATGCAATAACCATCAAGGGAAAATTGGATGAAGTTGGCCGCATAAAAATTAAGTATTTCTATACATCCAAAAACACCAGTAAAAGAGTCCAAAGGCAAGACAGGCGGCAGGAAGTGTTTGCAACACATGTAACTGGCAAAAGTCTCGTATCTGAGATATATAAAGGACCCTTGCAAAGCCAGTTGAAAAATCAGCCTGACACATGAACCAGAACGTCACTAAAGCTGATCCCCAGCTAAAGGACAGTGGAGCCTCAGCCATGAGGGCCGTGCACGTCTAACACCTCAGGGAGAAATAACCACAAACCAAGAGACTGAAAGTGACTGGCAAAGACACAGAGACGGGACCCTCCCGATACGCCATGTGCCCGCAACAGATTCGTCTAAGAAATGTACAGATGCACATGCTCTGTGACGGAGGGTTTCACTCTGAGGTATATAAACACCCAGGAGAAAAACATACACACTCGTTTTTGTGCTGACGCTTTTGCAACTGCATAGATGTAGCCCAGCGGGCTCCTCTGTCCATGAGATTCTTCAGGCAAGAATACTGGAGTGGGTTGCTATTTCCTCCTCCAAGAGATCTTCCCAGCTCAGGGACTGAACCTGCATCTCCTGCATTGGCAGGCGGATTCTTTATCACTGAACCACCTGGGAAGCCCTGCACGTTTGTACCAGGACCCAAATATCATTTACTAGCAAGTACGTGAGACTGTCTCAGTATCAGCGATGAAAACGAATGCTCACAGCTACACACAGCCCTGGGGAGCAAACATAAACTTTAAAACATAAAGTTGGGTCGAGCCAGCCAAACCCCAAAGCACCTCCTATATAGTTTCATCGGCATAAATATTTAGAACATGCAGAACTAAACCATGTTACCTGAAGATACTTACGTAACATGTTGGAGGATGGCAAAATGATAGAAGAAGTGATCGTATAAAGGTCAGGCTCACAATCGCCTTCCAGGAGGACAGGGCCTGAGAATGGAAGGGTTGCTCGTGGGCGTGGGGGTCTGGTGACTGGCTGGAGGTGGGTACACAGGCAGAAGGGGGTGCTTCAGAGTCAGTCAAGGAAGTGTTTCTCTTTGACCTGGGAGCTGGTGCAGCTCATGGATGCTGGCCGTCCTGGACCAGAGGAGCAAGTAGAAGATGGGGATGCAGGAGGGAGGCGGGAGGGGACCGCAGGGCTGAGAGTCTGGATACAGGAAGGGCTCTGGGTGGTTCGTCCAACAGAAAACAGGTCCAGGATAGGAGGCTGATATGTTCAGGGGAGGGAAGATGAAGGGATATACTATCTGGTCCCTCCTCCTTCTTCTGAGAAATAAGAAACAAGATCAGAGGCTCTTACCAGAGCTTCTGGAACCACCTAGGCTTCTCAGCACCCCTGGGCAGATCAGCAGGTCTGCCCTCCAGCTCCTGCCCGCTGCCGGGGAGCAGGGCCTCCCCAGAAGGGGAGGGCGCACACAGAAAGTGCGGGGCACCCCGACATCTAAGGGTCACACTATCCCCCGTGTCCAAGTGGAAAAGCCAGGGGCTCGGGCCCGTCACCTGGTACTGCAGAAACCATCCCTGCAGAAAACGCTTATGGGAAAATACCATCTGTGTTGCAAAAAAAAAGACACAACCAGCTGCTGGGCGAATGAAATCTTCCACGTGGTCGATGATCATGTTGAAAACTTTTCAGAAACACTGGGCACCTCTCGTCAGGAGGTACAGGGGCAGTGACAGGAGGGAGGAACGCTTGTTCTAAAAACTCCAAATTCAAGTTCTCGCACGCAAATTTGCCTGTACATCGGAAATGATAAACCTGAGGAATTTAGTAAATACCAGCTGTTTTCAGCTTTCTGGGAAGAAATGGGGTCAGAGTCCCAGCACTGCTCCCTCACAGCAGAGAGATTCAATCTGGAGTTTAGGACTAAAATACAGATTTTCTTTTTTTACTGATTTATCGAAGCAAAATCACTGGCTTCAAAAACAGCTTACTTCATCGCCATTTGTTGAGCACTGAAATGAACTTATTTGAAAATTGCAAGAACTGTACGAAAATATGGTAACATGCAATGATAAAGTTGATGGATTCGAAGCAAAACCATCAGCAATGCTCACCCATGATGTTTAGTGAGGGTTATAATTTGAATCCTAAAGAAGAATTATTAAGATTCTGGGAGCAACATCTGTGGATGCTGAGGGAAATGTCATCGTTATTTTGAAATATTTGATATAAAAAGTTCAATTAGATTCAAAATCCATTTGCATTATCACCAAAAACCCCAACATTATATTTGTCAACGCAAGAAAAAGACGATTGTTAGATTGGAAGACGGACTGCTCCCTTGGAGTTCAATTTAGACACGAAATGATTCGGATTCTGGTTAATGGTGAGGAAGGAGGTTCTGCCCGGCTGAGGAATGCAATCAATGATCAGATCGGCCTCGACAGGGTGTCTTACAGGGGCGGGGCCGCAGTCAGATGAGCTGTCCCCAGAAGTGCCTGGAGCCATGTCAGGCAGAAACCGCCATGACTAAGGCCAGGTGCCAAGCTCTGCCTCTCATTCTTAATTTTTGAGAGGGCTTGATTTGGAAGTTTGACAGCAAATCAGTGTTCAGTCTGTCTACTATTGCTTTGCATCTTTTGCTTACAATTATGCAGTATGAAAACCTACAGACCTTTCACCATGGCCCCGAGTCCCATGCGGTTTGCCCCAGCTTGATGCACAAGCGTGGACGGTCTTGTGTCTGCAAGACGCGAGTGAGGCCCACAAGGTTTTCCATCTCAGGCCCGGGATCAGAAAGGCGGGCTCCAGAGACTTCCCTTAAGTGGTTAAGAATCCACCTTCCAATGCAGGGCACGTGGGTTCGATCCCTGGTCTAGGAACCAAGGTCCCACCTGCGTGGAGCAGCTAAGCCTACATGCCACGTGTGCAGAGCCTGCATGCCACAGCTAGAGGGAAGCCCGTGTGAAATGAGACCCTACGGGCCACAGCCCAAAGTAAAAGTGAGAAAAGATACAGTGGGCTCCAGACACAGGGGGCCCACACGGAGAATCCCACTCCCGCCAGAGGCCCTCGAGCTTCAGCTGGGCCTCTCTGAGCCTCCATGCTCCTCTGTGAAACGGGTCAGGTAAGCCAGCAGGTTTCGGCAACATTACACGGGCAAGCTGCCCCCCCAGGGAACACGCCATCTGCGTCCGCCACATCTGTGCAGAAAGAGGGCAGACAGGTCCGAAAGGCAGACCCAGCTGACCCGCGGGACCAGGTGTCTAGGTGCGAATGCCGTCCCGAGTCCTGGGTGGGTCAGGCAGAGCCTGGCCAAGACCCCAGGCCTGCCCCCAGGTCAGGGCTCAGCCCCCAGGGCATCCCGGGGAGGCAGCTGGGTCAGAGGCTGGTCTGAAATGACCCCAGCTCGTCCCCACGCAACACACCCGGCGGTGGGGTCACAGGCCCACTGCCCCACCCCCTCCCCATCTCGGCAGCCTCGGGGGCCGGGCCGGCTCTCACTGGGGCCTCCAACACGGAGGAAAACATCCGGCCACCGTGGTGCCCCCGGCATTTGAGATACAGCTGGGCCGGCCGGTGCAGGCCACGGACAGCAGGAGACCCTCCCTCAGCGCTCCTGACCAGCCAGAGCCGCCGCTGAGGGCCACCGTCACCGCCCTAACGGGACACAGGCGCGGACAGTGGCCTCCGCCCCACCGCTGCCGAGGGAACCGTTTGTATCAAGGTTTTTATTTTTTTGATTTTGCAAACTATTTATTTTTATCTAGCTATTTGGCTGGGCCAGGCCTGAGTTGCAGCATTGGGCTCTCTTAGTTGTAACCTGTGAGCTCTTAACCTGGGCACATGGGGTCTAGTTCCCAGACCAGGGATCGAACCCGGGCCCCCTGCATTGGGAGCACGGAGTCTTAGCCACTGGACCAACAGGGAAGTTCCTGAAAGTATTTTAAATATCTGTATTTTTCTATCCCAACATATATACACACTGCTAAGAATTTTCCCTGGAGACATTCTCGTGGATTTGCATAAAAATGTCCCTGTGAGTCTGTCCTCTTCACAAGAGTGACACGTGGGGAGTGACTGAAAGGGCACATCTGCGGGACGGACAGCTGCAAACGCGTGAGACACGAGAAAAGTTTAAAATAGTTTATAAAGCAGAAAAAGCAACCTCAAATCATCTGCAATTAAATTGTCAACAAAGGTGTATACTCATGTGTGCCCAGGGACTTCAGGCAAACAACTAACCAGAGAAGAAGTCAGAGAAACTTCAGTTCATTTCAGTTCAGTCGCTCAGTTGTGTCCGACTCTGCGACCCCATGAACTGCAGCACGCCAGGCCTCCCTGTCCATCACAAACTCCCGGAGTTTACTCAAACTCATGTCCATCAAGTCAGTGATGCCATCCAGCCATCTCATCCTCTGTCGTCCCCTTCTCCTCCTGCCCCCAATCCCTCCCAGCATCAGGGTCTTTTCCAATGAGTCAGCTCTTCTCATCAGGTGGCCAAAGTATTGGAGTTTCAGCTTCAGCATCAGTCCTTCCAATGAACACCCAGGACTGATCTCCTTTAGGATGGACTGGTTGGATCTCCTTGCAGTCCAAGGGACTCTCAAGAGTCTTCTCCAACACCACACTTCAAAAGCATCAATCCTTCGGCACTCAGCTTTCTTTATTGTCCAACACTCACATCCATATGTGACCACTGGAAAAATCATAGCCTTAACTAGACAGACTTTTGTTGGCAAAGTAATGTCTCTGCTTCTTAATATGCTGTCTAGGTTGGTCATAACTTTCCTTCCAAGGAGTGAGAGTCTTTTAACTTCATGGCTGCAATCACCATCTGCCATGATTTAAGCTTAGGGAAACTTCAAAAACTCAGGAGAATCTTAGTGGTCATTCCAGGGTGTTGAAAGGCAGAGAGGTGGCTCGGTGGCTCCAGAGAGTACTGGTGAGCAGTCCGGGCTCTGAAATGCAGGCACTTTTCCTCTCTGGGCTCTTCGCTGTATCCTCCAGACCACGTGTGATGGGCATGAAATGCCTTTGCACCCCAGAAACAAGTGTTTCAAGAAATTAGTAAGATCTAGCTGCTGTGACCCATCACAGCTCCGTTTTAGGTGTCTGGGGCCGGTGGGCCCCACACACGGTGTTTGCACATCACTCGTGCAGAAAACGCAGGGACGATGCCCATGTGACAACAGTCACGGGGCCAGCACAAGGTCACATCCGCTCGGGGCCTGGTGCAGATCCCACACCTGTCACCCGCTGATCCCTTCCTTCTAGCCCCGCTGCAGAGGAGGGGAGTCCTCGGGAGTCCATTCTGTAGATGAGCGAGCGGCCTGACACACAGCTGAGTCCCGTCACCCAGGTGACCCAGGCTCTGGGTCCCAGACACACATGGTCCAGGTAGGGGGTCTATCACACAATGGCGGAGGTGCCAGCCCAGTGATCTCGGGCCCAGCCACCTCCTCCGGGATCCAGGGACAGCAGAGAAATCAGATGGCCCAGGAAGGGGCTGGGAGACCAGCCCCTCGCATGCAAGGCTGTGGCTGGATGTGGGGCAGGGTTCAAGGCCCTGCCCATGAGAGGCAGCTGTCCACCCCCATCACGGGGCCCTTGCAGCTTAGAACATTCCTGCGAGAACGGTGCGGTGTCCCTCCCTCACACACACCTAGTCGGGGGGGACACGGCCCTCATCCTCTTTAGAGTGGGGCTCAGAGGGCTTGGGCGCAGCCAAGGGGGCTGGCAGGAGAGGCCTTTCTCATCTGCCCAGACCGGGGCGGGCCTGCATCAAAGACCAGGCAGCCGGCCTGTCTGTGTTGGAAGACAAAGCCCAGCCGCAGGGAGGAGGTGGAGACCCGTGACGAGCCGGCAGAGGCCCTGGAGCAGAGCCCCCGTTGCCCCATGGAGACCACAGGTAGCTGTGATGACTGCTCCCACACCCTCCAGGGAGGACACTGAGGCTCAGAGAGACAGTGGGCAGGGCGCCCCCACGTGAGGACCAGGGGCTGCCAGGGGTGGGTCTCGAAGCAAAGGCAGAGCTTTGTCAAGCACCCCATGGGCCAGCTCGCCCAGCACCTCACCTTGACGCCTGGCTCCATCATCCCTGCTGGGGCCAGGGAGCGAGTGACTTGCCCACACAGCACAGCTGGCAAAGGGCTGAGCAGCTGCCAGACCCGGGAAGGGGACAAGCCCAGCCCCACGCTTGCGCCCGGCGTGCGGTCACTGTGAGCACGCTGAGGGCAAGGGAAGGCTCTCTGCTTTGTGAGCCTGCAGACAAGCCAGACCTGGACAGGGAGAACGCAGTCACCCACAGCAGGACAGCGGTCAGGACAGGGCACCCGGCGGGCACACTCAATCCAGAGCTTAGCAGCAAAGGAAGGCTTCCTGGAGGAAGTGACATGCCATGGGAGACAGCATGAGTGTGTGCTGTAGCCAGGTCCATCAGTCAGCCTTTGCTGCGTAACAAATGGCCTCTGAATTCAGCTGCTTCTGGCCAGAGGCAGTTATTTTCATGCCCCAGATCTACAGGTGGAAGTAGTAATTAAGAACCCACCTGCCAGTGCAGGAGACATAAGAGATGAAGGTCTGATCCCTGGGTGGAGAGATCCCCTGGAGGAGGGCATGGTTACCCACTCCAGTATTCTTAATTCCATGGACAGAGGAGCCTGGTGGGCTGCAGTCCATGGGGTCGCACAGAGTCGGACACGACTGCAGAGACAGCTCATGCAGCACAACCTACAGGTCGCCTGCCGATGGGCTGCCCAGCTGGGTCCAGAGCCACCCCTCTAGGGATGAGCAAGTCCGTCCACATGAGTACATGCCACATTTGCATCCTGACACTCCTGGGGTGGGAGAAGAAGCAGGGAGGGACTGGGAAGAGTGTTCCAGAATGTTCCAGAGTGCTCCAGCCAGTAGAACCAGCAAGGTTAGAAGCTCAAGATGAAGGAGAGCCCAGGGGTGGGTGAGGCCCAGATGTGAACGAGTGGCCTGGAGCGGTCAGAAGGACCCAGAGCCCGGAGTGCCTCATACTTGCACTTGACCCTCTCCCAAGAGTGGGACGGGGCTTCTCCAGTGGCTCAGCTGGTAAAGAATCTGCCTGCAACGCCGGAGACATGGGTTTGATCCCTGGGTTGGGAAGATCCGCTGGAGAAGAAATGGCAATGCAGTCTAGTTATTCTTGCCTGGAGAATCCCATGGACAGAGGAGCCTGGAGGGCTATACCCCGAAGGGTCTCAGAGAGTCAGACATGACTGAGCACGCACGCAACAGTGGGACAGCCATCCTGGAGCAAGAATCTGGAAGCAGAGAGCCCAGGGGCTGTTCTGTGTGGTCACTGGGCCGGACAGACCCAGAGACCTCTTATGAGTCCGGGACCAGGGCCACCTCGTCCACCTGGAACATCCTCAGCACCCTGCCCCACCCCAGACGGGCTGCCTGGGGACCTCTCTCTGAGCCTCATGGAAAATCTTCTGAACGTTGCAGAAGGCAGGCTCAAAACACCTTTGTACACCTCTAAGATGTCGAGTGGGGGGACCTCAACTGACAAAATCAGTATTGGCACATACATTTCACTGCATCTTCCCAGCAAATTCCCAGCCCTCCCCACTTCAAATATCGAAAGCTCGCCCATCATGGCAGGGTACGAACCGGTAATTAACTCAACCAAACCTCCGGTGAAAACCAGTCCTCTTTGATTCTTGTCAAATTCCTTTAATTATGAATTTGCAATTGGCCTGCTCATAAACTCATCTTACATGGGAGGCAGCCTGCCTTCTGCCATTCCAAGTTTTAAAGAAAAGTTTAATGAGCCTTGAATTTATAGCAAAGAAACTGAACTTTGTAAAACACACTGGTGGGTAGAGGCTGGGAAGTCCCAACCCTGCAAGATACCTTCCCTGACCAGCCAAGCGCATCTGACAACCCCTCCTAGGGGCTTCTACAGAAGGTCTGCCGGCCCACCCACCCTAAACCCATCACCCCTACCCCCCCCCAATGCCCACCCCTCCTGCTGCGACTTGCAGCTCCTCCCAGGAGAGGCGGAGTCGGAGCTTCCCCTTGAATCTTGATGGACCTCTTTGAACAAAGCATCCAACAAAAGTGACGTCACCCCACTCTGAGCCTGCCCTCAGAGCCTCCATGCCCTCCCAGCAGATGGGCCGGCTTGCCGCGGGATCAGAGGTGACACGGAGGAGAAGCAAGCTGTCCCCAGCAGCCCAGCCTGACCTGAGCTGGCCCGCCCTCTGAGCACCGACGCAGGAGTGAGTGAGTCCAGCCCAACCTGGTCAGGGTCAGCCGTGCAGACCTGCAGGCCCCGAGAAAGAAGCGATTGCCACTTTGAGTTAGTAAACGCGAGCATAGCTGGTTGCACAGAGAGCTAACTGATAGAGTTCTGAGCCTCAGCTTTCTCATCCGTGAAATGGAGATGCTGATACCAGCCCAGCCCAGGGCAGCCGCCGCGTCCTTCTAATTTGGTCACTTAAATCCCTCCCGGGCTGTGAGTTCCCAGTCTAGGTCCACCACGCACACACACACACACACACACACACACACACACACACACACGCACTTTGAGGGACCATGGGGAAAGCCTTCCAAAGCACAGAGCTGGCTCTGACGCAACCCCCCCCCCAATACCTCAGGTTACCCAGGGACACCTTGGGCCCCAGACAAGATCTTGACTCTTGTACAGGACACTGGGCCCTTCCTGCCCCAGCACCACCCACAGCACCCTACCCTGCCCCCAACTGCCCCCCCCCCGAGCTGCTCCACCCCACCCCCTCTTCCTGACAGCCCATGACCACCGCCAGCGTCTGCTGAGTCCCTAGGGGGCAGCAGTGGGCAGAGTGGTCAAGAGTAACAGGTGGGCCCCAGGCTGGGCCCTGCCTCTGCCACTGACCAGCTGGTGACCTCAAGGCCCTCCCTGTCCCCTCTGAGCATCGGCTGCCCCATCGCTCACGTGGTCATGCTTCTTGAAAGGTCCCCAGTGTGACGTCACGAGGAGGGGGCCGCCCACATGAAGGCCTGTGCCAGCATGCAGGCTGCGACTGAACACCAAGGCTGAGACCCCGTCCCCGGGCCCCCTCCTGGCCTGAATCCTAGTCACCTCAGGGGCCCTCACAAACCCACCGAGGTCCAAGTGGGGGATATTGAGGAAGGATGTTCGAATCTGGCCTCCGAGCCACAGGACTGCGCTGGGGGAGACTTGGGCGTCCAGCCCTCACCTCCTTGCCCGGTCGACCTGCCCCAGCCGACTGCCCACCTCTCCTTCCACCCAAACATACGGAGACTCAGACATGATCGGCGATCCCATCCAAGCGAGGTAATTAGCGCACGACCCGCAGCCTCTGCTTTTTGAAATTCATCCTGAGCTCATACAGCCCGCTGGGCTTCATCTCAAACACCCGCGCGCTTTCATCTTCCAGCCGCCTTCATTAATCCTCACACCCCAGCTCGGGCACCACGGCCGCCTCTCCTCCCCGGGGCCTCAGCCCTGCAAATTGACAGGCGCCTCCTCCTCCCTGGCATTTGCACCCCGGGAGATAGTCCGCGCATCTGCCACCGGGCCGATCTCGCCCTTCCCTGCAATTTGCAGGAGGCCCGAGGCCCCCGGCGGAGGGAGGTGAGGGTGAGTTAATTGGCGGAGCCTGACGAGGTGCGGTCCGCCCCAAAGCGGGCGAGCGGCCCTGGAGAAGTCGCCATGTAATTGGCTGCCTACGACCCTCTCCTTTTGTTTTGGATTTAATTCTAACTTTTAACATTTGAAGCCACATCAATATTAATTACCGCCGCCCCTTTCTGAGACGCCACTCACCCAGGAAAGGGCAGATCCATTTCTCAAAGGCAGGAAGGCAGCTGCAGCCTCTGTGGCCAGGGGCAGCCTCGGAGACCTGTATCATGGGTCCCAGCAGATGGGGAAGCCGAGGCCGAAGAAATGACCCCTCCCCAGGTATGCATCCTCTGACTCCGGGGCACCCCCTCCACCGCCCTGTGCCTGCTCCGGACCTCTGCGGGTCACGGCGGGGGCAAGAGTGGAGGACAAGGGGACAAAGGGACAACGCTTGGCTCTCCCATCCTCCATCAACCCTCAGATTCAGGAGGACGCTCTCGGGATGTCTCCGAAGGGCCGCAAACTTGGCCCGCCCCTCTGGGTGCCGGCCAACGGGGCTGCTTTTCCTAGAGGATGTTGAAATGGCCATGAGGCCTGATGCCAGGCCTGGGTGGAGGATCTCGGAGCTGAGTCCTGATCCCCATCCACGGAAAGAGCCTGACACCCCGCCCCGGCTCTCCAGGCCTGAACAGGGCCGACAGGCGTCCGGCCGCTGAGCGTGTGCCCACGACCACCCAGCACGGCCTCCCGCGGTCCCTGCCGCTCAGGGCACATCAGCGAGAAACGTGACCAGAAAAGGCCTCACCTGGCCCCCTCTGCCCTGCTGCCACAGCAGGATGCCTCAGGCCAAGTGGGTTTCCTTCCCCAGGTGTGCGGGCTGGGAGGGCCGAGCTCAAGGTGGGGCCGGTTGGGTGCCTGGGGGAGAGAGCCGACGTCCGCTCTGGGGCTGCAGACGACCTGCTCTCCCCCTGTCCCCTCATTGGAGGAGAGAAGTGAGGTGAAGTCGCTCAGTCCTGTCCGAGTCTTTGCAACCCCATGGACTGTAGCCCACCAGGCTCCTCCATCCATGGGATTCTCCAGGCAAGAATACCGGAGTGGGTTGTCATGCCCTCCTCTGGGGGATCTTCCTGACCCAGGGATCGAACCTGGGTCTCCCGCATCGCAGGTAGGCGCTTTACCCTCTGAGCCACCGGGAAGCCCTAATGAAGCCCCCTCATTAGAAGACAGTGATCCCAGCCCCGTGACCCTGCATCTCCCACAGGCCCCATCACCTGGAGGAGGGCAGGTTTCAACACATGAGTTGGAGGGAACACGTCCAGCTCGGAGCAAGGACTGACATGCACACGTGCTATCCCAAAGCGCAGGTGTGAAGTCTCTTCCGGCCTCGGCAAAGGCCCACCCAGGGCTGACCCCTGTCCGCTGGACCTGCGGGGAAGGGGAGGCCAGCACCCTCGTGGAGAGCAGCTTGTGCAGGACTGCGAGCCCTGCGCTCACCCCTCCCTGCCAGCCGGGGGCTCTGGGACAACCACGTCCCCCTCAGGTAGGCAGGTCCTTGGCGCCTCTCGGGGAGGAGTGTCCAGGCTCCCTCTGCTCCCCCTCCAGGCCTCCACCCCTGGAACCCACACTTCTTGGCTGCCCCGGGTCCAGGTGCAGGGACGTGGGGTCCTCACTGCTGCAGATCTGCCGAGGGTCTGACAGCCACCAGCAGAAACCGGTGCTAACAGATCGAAGTGCAGAGAAAACCCCCAGGAGGACGCAGGGTATCTCAGGATGGAGAGGCTGGAGAGGCAGGCCTGGGGTCAGCCAAGGGAGGTGGGCGCTCCCAGCCTCAGCCCAGGCTCTGGGACCAGCCAGAAACGCAGGAAAGGATGAAGCCCTCCAGTTCTTCCCTGGTAGCTCAGCAGTAAAGAATCGGCCTGCAATGCGGGAGACCCAGGTTCGACCTCTGGGTCAGGAAGATCCCCTGGAGGAAAGGGCAACCCACTCCAGCATTCTGGCCTGGAGAATCCCACAGATGGAGGAGCCTGGAGGGCTGCAGTCCTTGGGGTTGCAGAGAGTCGGACAGAACTGAGCAGCTAACACACCCCCGGTTCTCCCAGGCTTGCCCCCAGACACGCAAACGCAAAGTCCTGGGGGAGAGAATCGGGTGACGGAGCTTTGGGCTCCTGCTCAACCCTGCCCCCCCCCACCCACCCACCACTCACACCAGGGCGACCGGCCTCCCGGCCGCTGACTGACCCTAACCAGACACACCGGGGCCTGGAACTGCCCTCACAGCCGCTCGCTGCAGACTTCCCCTCACCGGGCCCCGCGGCCGCCTGCCTGGAATTTCAAGCTTGCCTTTTCCAGAAGCCCCACCAGCGGGACAGAACGCCTGCCTTAATTGCAGGCAGCGATTACTCCCACAGTTTCAGGGCCAACAGCTGGGCTAAGTGGCCGTCCCCAAAACCCATTTCCTGCCTGGCTGGGCACCGAATGTTCTTTCCCTCTAAGTAAAATAAACAGGCCTGAGCTCCCTGGACTTTTCTATTTGCCGTCCACTAAAACCTTCTAGCTCCCGGGTTTTTATACAACGAAGATTTATAGTATCTATTCTCACCAGCACCGAGTCCCCAGATAATGTTAATAGATGGCTAGTTTTGCCAATAAATCCCTCTAGCAGTGGAAAGAAATACCTTTTTCAGATGAGATTTTCTGGAGCAAAATCCACATTCCAGGTGGTGGACAGGACTGGGCTGAACCGACTCCACTCAGCAGGCCAGAACCCCTCTTCAGGGTCCAGCCTGTGTCCCCACCTCGGCATCCTGGTACCCAGAGGGATGCCAGGACCTACGGGAGAAGGCAAGCACCCTGGCGTAATACCCCCGAGCTGGGTAGACCTGAAGGCCCCTCCTACTATCCAGTGATTCTGCTCTGAGAAGGGGTCTGATGAATGTTCACCAGCCAGGCAGCTGATCAACCATGCACAGCGTTCCCTGTCTGGGGCAGCTCCCTCAAGCAACTCTGGTTTCACCCAGGCGACAATCTCAGAACTAGCACTGACCCCTCCTCTTCTGGACGCCGGCCCCCAGGCGGTCAGCTCGCTCTGCTTCCAGCTCATCCCTCTTCCCAGGGCTGCTGAAGGGGTCTGCTAACCTCAGACTCTCCCCGCCGTCCATCTTCACCCCGTGGCCAGTCCACTCATCCCGAAGAACTGACCATCCTGGGCAGAGGCCCTCGGCCTCTCCAGGGTCTCCATGTGAAGCTAGGACAGTGACTGTCCAACGGTATTTGAGGCGATGCTGCTCCCATGGCGTTCAAGGCTCTGCGAGGTGGGGGTGCAAGCCAGCTTCCATCTTGCCGACCCGTCCCCCTCACTCACCTTGGACACACAGTGGACCCTGCTCCCTCACCCGCCCCCGCCCCGAGCTGAAGTCGCCCAGGTTCCTGAGACCCAGCACAGAGGCCACCACCTCCAGGCAGCTTTCCTGGTCGTCTGGTTCGCTGAGTGCCAAGACGCACAGTGCCCGGCCCCTGTGCGGGAATGAGGGCACACACCTGCTGTCCCGCCCCCGTGGGTGCCCTGGTTAGACCGGAAGTGAACCCCTGCCGGAGGCTGACGGCCAGAGCGGTCAGGGCTCTGGGCTGCTCCGGGGGACAAGCTTTCTCCCACCCGCCAGGTGGCCCGGGGTGGGTGAGCCTGAGCCCTCCAGAAATGGGGCCGAGGACTCGAAACCAGCCGCCACGCTGCATGCAGGAGACCCTCATTCCCTCGGGGAAGGCCCCCGTGGAAGAAGAGGGGCCCCGACTCTGCCCCTTGGGGAGTCCAGGCTTCTTGGTCTTTTCCGAGTGGGGGATGAGCGAGGGGACTGTCTCCCGCCCCCACCCCCCACGACCCCCACGCTGCAGTTGCTCTCCTTGCCGACACCGCCTGCTGGGGCCCCAGAGCTAACCCGAGATTCTGGGCGCTACAGTTCAGGGGTGCCAGGGGGCCTCTGTTGGCCTGGGCCGGCTGGGCCTCCGAAGCTGGGAGGATGGCGGAGCCCCGGGCAACGAGTGGGAGCGCTGAGGATGGCCAGGCCAAGGCCGCCCAGGCCGGCAGGCAGTGAGGGGCCTCCAACGAGGCGGGAAAGGACTGCCAGTCCAATGCCCTGGGGTTTTCAGGGAGGGCCCGTCTGTGGCAGGCTCAGAGCAAGCGATCTGTCCTGACAACCGAGAGGAAGGGCCTTCAGCTCCCAGGCTCCCAGAAGAGAAAAGAGATGGAGGACCTTTTCTCCCGGGTCCCCTGCGTCCCAGCCACGGGACTGCGGTTGTCAGTTGGGCTGGAGTCAGGGTCTAGAAAGGGGTGGTCGTGGTGAGGGTCTGGCCCAGCGGCTCTCTTCCTGTGATAGAAGGGACAGTTTGGGGCAACGTTAAGGGACAGAGGCCCCGGAAGGGACAAACGTCCTTCCCCCGACGGAGGGGGCTCGGGGCCTGGGGGGCCCTGACTGGTGCAGAACAAGATGGGCCACGGCTGTCAGGCCCGCGGATGGGGCAGGACGTGGCCTTGCTTTTCCCCGCAAACCACCCTCCACCCACAGGCAGCAGACTGTGCCGGACACGTAAAGGGAAGCTTCTTGAGCTTCCCACCCGGATGGGAGCGGGGCTTGGGGCGGGAGTCCTTGCCCTCCACCAGAGGCGGACAGGAGCCCAGGGGGCTGGTGAGGGTGCTGAGAGGCTGTCTCCTCACTCACTCGTTCATTTGTTCATCCCGAAGTACCTGTGGGTCCCCAGGCCCGGTCAGGACAGCTCTGATCACCGAGACTCCACAGCGGTCAACACCAACAGGATCTCTCTCAGACGCTACCATTGCCCCAGACCATCCCTCCTTCTATCTGGGCCGCTGGACCAGACCCCCACCACGACCACCCCCTTTATAGAACCCGACTCCAACCGGGTGAGGCTGACGGGGCAAGGGGTGGGCGGTGGTCCACGCAGGCCCAGCTGGACCTTCTCTCCTGAGCCCCAGGCCCTGAGCAGAACCTGAGTCTGTAAGACGGTCCTGATGAGGGGTGTGGGGCTGAGGACGGGGCAGGGAGCGGGGAGGGGGGAGGAGGGGTCGGGGAGGAGGGTGGGGCGGGGAGGGGGGAGGGGGAAGACGGGGTGGGGAGGGGTCAGGGTCACTGACCACACTGACCGCGATGCCATCTGAGTTCCCACCCTCAGAGAGCAGCCACCCAGTCAACACCGCTTTGAGAATCGTGGCACTTCAGCCGTCCCAGCTCCCTCAGGGGTGGGGACACTCTGATGACCATCCAGGGGACCCTGAGGCTCACACAGCCTCGGTCTGGCTCTCTGGAGGAGTGGCCCTTGCAGGCTGAGGTGGGTGCCGCGGGCCTCAGCAAGTACAGAAGACCCTCCGTGTGCCAGGCCAGGCACAGCGCCTGCCCTGAGCTCCCAGCTGTGCCCTGGACCCAGGAAGACCAGGCTACATCCAGTGCCACAGCCTGAGGCTGCTCATCGCGGGGACAGGTGCCACCCCTCAGCTCACATCCGCAGCATGACCATCGCCTCTCAGTCTCCTTAGAAGCTCAGGGTCACCCGTCCATGAGACAGCCGAGCCTCGTGCCTCCCAGATGAACTGACCACTCCTCAGGGCCTCAGGCTCCCCCGTCCAGTCCTGGGGGCAGCCCTGGGGGCCCACAGAGGGGGCACGGGGGTCCCGGAGGGGGGCTTTCCTCTTTCCCTGGCCTGACTCCCTACCTTTGATGGAGTGGTGTTGAAGGCCGTTTTATCAACTTCCCCTCTGCGGGGGGACTGCCTTGATCCGGGAGCTAATTGTATTGACATTAACCTGTTTTAACAGGTCTAAAGGACCAATAAATCATTTTTTAGTAGCTCTTCTTATTACAGCAGTTTGTTAATGTATTGCACTTGAAGTGACAAATAGCCCGAGAAATCATTGCTTTCCTGGAATATACTTTGTCTTTTTAAGTCCTTTCTTTCCTCCTGGTAGTTCAGAGACTTTCTAATGTTGATTTAGAGGTGAATAAAAATGAAGGCAGGGCCGGGGCTGTGCGCTGGGCCGTAATCCTCATCACCCGCCGGGGCCCCATTTCACCCGACAACAGCCACTCGCTCATCCCTCCACGGCCATAAACAACCAGAATTTGAATAACTGCATGTTATTTACTTGTTTCTCCATGAGGAGGACCTGGGGATGTGTATAATCAAGGACTTCTGAGAACTGCAAAGAACAATCTTCATTTAGGCCATTTTAAAATAGCAAAATCAATAGGTGAGCAAAGTGATAAAAACTGCAAAAGCTTCCGCAAACTTAGAGGATGCCAAAACCTAGCTCTGAGCTTACCAGAGGCCAGAGCAAGAAGAGGAATAATACTTTTTCGTTTTTTAATGGAAGTACAGTTGATTCACAAAGTCGTTCGCTGCAGGTGTACCGCGAAGTGATTCAGTTACCCGTGCACATGTTCTCTCCCGTTTTCTCTTCCATTATAGATAATTGCAAGGTATTGAGCATTGTTCCCTGTACCATACAGTAGGACTTTGCTGTTTATGGATTTTGTGTATAATAGCGTGTATCTGCTAATCCCAAACTCCTAATTTATCCCTCCCCTCAACACACACTTGCCCTTTGGTTACCGTAAATTTGTTCTCTACGTCCTTGAGTCTGTTTGTGTTTTATAAATAAGTTCATTTGCATCATTTTTTAGCTTCCCCCATGTAAGTGCTGTGTGATTTTCGTCCTTCTCTGGCTTGCTTCACCTGGGGTGATAATCTCTAGGTCCCCCCATATTGCTGTAAATGGCATTATTTCATTCTTTTTATGACTGAGGAGTATTCTGCAGGGATGTGTACCACATCTTCATCCATGCTTCTTGATGGACATTCCGGTTGCTTCCCTGCCTTGGCTACTGTGAAAGCGCTGCCATGAGCACTAGGAGGCGTGTGTCCTTCTGAATTAGAGTTTTCTTCAGGTGCATACCCAGGAGCGGGATTGTCGCGTCACGTGACAGCTCTATTTTTAGTTTTCAAGGAACCTCCACACTGTGTTCCGTAGTGGCTGTACCAATTTACATTCCCAGAGAAATACTTCTGGGATTTAATTTGTATTTGGAATAAAATCTAGGATGGCTGTGCAGGATCAGTGAGCTGTTGCGTGGTTCTGAATTATAAGAGGAATCCATCAGGCCAGCCCTCCTGGAGGGCATACCACGGACAAATGAGAAGTTACAGAGGCTCACCTGTACCCGGCTCTCGTCAGCCCCGTGGGGAGGACGGAGGGAGGGCGGAGGAGGGAGGCAGGGGCTCCTCCACCCCGACTCCGGCCCTGCAGCCTCATCTCCCTTGGCAACGCCCCCCACCCCAGGAGCCCACAGCCTCCCGGATCCACGTCTCTTCCCGCAGCAGGTGCCCAAAGCAGATGCGCTTCTTGTTGGAAACGGCGCGAGTCCAGTAGGTGGGCCTGATGGCGGTCTCACTGTCAGCCCGGCAGTTTCCCTGAGTGAAGGAGGAGAGGATGCGCTGATTCCACACACGCACACACGTGTGTAGACATGCAGCGCACATGGGGCACATGCACACATGCAGGTGGGCACGTGTGTGCACGTGTGAGGGCACGTGTGTGCACACATGTGAGCGTATAATCTGCACATGTACCTGTAAACAGAGATACACACGGGCACACAGGCAGACACACGAAGATGCATGTGGGCACCTCGTGTTCACGTCCACGTGAGCCTGCAGACACGTGTGTGCATGTGTGAGGGCACGTGTGCACACATGTGAGCGTATACATCTGCACATGTGCCTGTAAACACAAATACACACGGGCACACAGGCAGACACACGAAGATGCATGTGGGCACCTCGTGTTCACGTCCATGTGAGCCTGCAGACACGTGTGGGCATGTGCATATGTGTGCACCAATACACACACGGACATGTCCGTGCATGAGCACACACGTGTGAGCAAGTGCAGACACGCAAACCACGAGCTCCCGTGACTGCCTTGGTCTGGACACTCGCTCCGGCCCAAAGGCGGGCCTGCACTGTAAGGGCGGTGCACCATCACCACGCTCACCTCCTCGGTGGGTGAGCGAGGGGGCAGAGGGACCCAGCACTGAGGCCCCCCACCACCACGGCGCATCCCACCTGTCACGTCATCGGACCCCACAGCAGCTCCATCAGGGACAGGCCGTTCCTGGTTCCTAGTGAGCGGCCCTGAGGATCAGAGGGGGGCAGCAGCCGGCCCGAGGGTGCTCAGCCAGCGAGACGCGAGGCCCGCCCAGGCCCAATCCAGCTGAGCGGATCGGTGTTGGTCAGTACAGACCCTTTCCAAAGCAGTTTCTCCTATCTAGAGCCAGGTGTGAAAGGTGAAAAAACACCCTACAATCAAAGGACATGCCTCTGGTAAAGCCCCACGTTGCCTGGTCTGCAGGCACATCACTCTCAACCCTCATGACCCCCATGAGGGGTCAGGGCCGCGAGGCCCAGAGCCGCACGCAGGTTGGAAATATGGGACCCGTTGCAGGTCGTAAACAAACCAACCACAGGCTGTCTTTACTTAAAATCGTGATATTCCGTCAATCACAGATTGCTTTGCATTAACGTTGACTTTTTTTAATTTTGCTTTCAGTATGACTGACATATCTAATGAACACAATTTGAAGAGTTTGGGCGTAGGCAAACACCCATGAAACAATCCCACGCTCACAGTAACAGCAAAAGGCAAGGTTTCCTCGTGTCCTTTGCTTTCTGGTTTTTGTCTCTTCTGCGTTCGGAGGTAACAACGCTTCACACAGGGAGAAAATGTCCTGTCTACCGGTGAACACGATGTTAAGCGCACAATACAGTTTCGCTAAGAGCAGGCCCGCCAGCGCACGGCAGAGCTCTGCCGCCGCCACCGCCTGGTCCCCGCCGACCAGAAGCCCCTCCCCGCCTCCAGCCGCAGCAACCCCCACTGTTCCCCGCCCTGGGAGTCTGGCCGCTTGAGATTTCACAGGTAAGCGGAATCGCAGTGTTTGTCCTTCTGCGTCCGGCTTATCTCACTCAGGATGCCGTCCTCCAGGTCCATCCTGGAGGTTGTCACAAATGGGAGAGTCTCCTTTCTGACAGCTGAGTGAAACTCCCTTGGATGTAAACACCACTTTGCTTATCCACTCATCTGCTGATGGACCCTTGGGTTGTCTCCACGTCTCGGCTCTTGTGAATAACCCTGCCGTGAACACAACCACGCAGATGCCTCTTTGAGACCCTGCTTTCCATTCTTTGGGGTTTATTACACCCAGCTTCCCAGGTGGCGCTAGTGGTAAAGAACCCGCCGGCCAATGCAGGAGATGCCAGAGACGCAGAGTTCAATCCCTGGGTTGGGAAGACCCCCTGGAGAAGGAAATGGCATGCCACTCCAGTATTCTTGCCTGGAGAATCCCATGGCCAGAGGAGCCTGGCGGGCTACAGTCCAGGGGGTCACGAAGAGCTGGACACGACTGAAACCACTTAGCATGCACACATATCCAGAAGGAGTTGCTGGGTCACAAAGAGGCTCTCTTTTTAATTTTTGAGGACTCTCCACACTGTTTTCCAAGGGGGCGGCACCAGTGAAGACGCCCGTCAACGCTGCAAAGGGTTCCAGTCTCCTCACGCTCTCAGCAGCAACTGTTAAATCAGTGCACTGAAGAGTGCTTTATCTTGACGACTGAGCCTTAAAGCCTCTTCAATTTCGTGCCGGGAGTGCATGCCTGCCAGCCCCTTCAGTCCCTTTAGGTGTTTCCCTTCTGGAGCCCATTTTCAGCAGAGATTTGATTCTCTGCAAGGCAGTGTGGACAACCAGCTCCCACCAGCCAACATATTGGTTTAAAATTGGTCTTGGACATTTAGCAGGGAGCTGATAGCTCGCGGCCACCCAAGTCTATTAAAATCCTGTCTCTTTCCTGCTGTGAGTTAAGGAGACCCATTCCTCTCAGTTCCCACTTCCTGATTTCAGCCCAGAGAGAATAATTGATTCTGTTGATCCCTAATTGACTTCAGGTGGTTCCAATACCAAACACTGACACCATTCCCTTAATGAATAATTTCTTTGCTTAAACTGATTTCAGTCTTATTTGGAAGCAAAGAATAAGAAAATTAAAGCCACAGGAAGATAGCACAGCAAAGAAGCATATTTACGTGTACAATCAGCACCCCCTCTGCCCTGGGAAAAGGCTGGGGAGAGAGCTGCAGACAGAGAAAGAACAATCCACAGCAGGAAAACTACACGGGAGCATGCACCTGTGGGCCCAGGGGGCTGGTGCCGGAGTCTGGGGACTGGGGCACCAATGCCAGCAAGGTCCCGGTGTAGCCAGGACACCCAGGGGGCCAAGCCACCGAGTCACAACAGCATCAGACACCTAGATCCTTCCACGGCTGGTGGGATGGCCACGCGGACCCCAAGCCCTCAGTGGCCACCTGCAGGGCCCTCTGCCTGCTCTCCTGGAAGGGCCATTCTATGGAGGCACAGCCTACCAGGGCGTGCGCTCCCAGCAGACAAGCGATGAGATGCTCAGAGCTGGAAACTGGAGGGAAAGGCTGACCGTAAGGGTCCAGGCCTGCAAGCACAGTCTGCACAATCCATTTGGTGGCCAGGGACGGCTGTCTGGAATGAGTGGGTGCAGCTCAAAGCCTGCCGGGGACAGCCATGCTGGCCAGCGACCGCCCCCCACTGTACCTGCAGAGCCTGCCTCCTACCTTTCCACGATGGATACGCCACCCACAGCCACTCAGCTCTCACCGTCTGGTCTCACCCCAAGGCTCTCAGGGTGTGACCCCTGCCCTGCCTCCCCCTTCCCGGGCCCCAGGGGCACCAGGCCTGGGGCCAGGGGGAGAATTCAGATCTTACGTCCACACTGCAGGGACAGGGAGGCCTGCCGGTCGTTTCCAGTGATTTGTTTAGTGAGCAAGACCCTGAGGGGCCGAGGCAGACAGCGCAGGGGCCCCGCCCACGTGGGGGACTTCACAGGAAACTTGACTCGGGTGTTTGCTCCTGGGTACTTGGGTTATTTACATCTGTTACCGCAAGATGGGATCTCCCCAATAAGCGCTGAGGCGCAGGGAGGCCCCTGCTTGAAGATGAGCAGACTTTGGCTCAGAGAGGCTAGACGGCCTGCCCGAGGTCACACAGCGCATAGGTCACCTTGTCAAGACATGAACCAAGCCTATCTGACGGCTGTCCTCTTCGCCACGAGACCCTAGACCTCAGCAAACAAGTCCCATAAAGTCCCAGGCAGAAAATACTTCACACGCTGCAGGCCACTACTCAACTCTGCCGTTGTAGGGTGAAAGCAGTGTAACGTACAACGGAATGAACGCCGTTGTGTTCTAATAAACCTTTACTGACAAAAACGGACTATGGAGCAGACTCAGCACACGGGCCAAAGCTGGCCAGCCCCTGCCCTACCATCTGACCATATCACTTGCCGCTCTCTGAGTGTGTGGCATCTTTGAAGAGGTCCTGGCTCGGCTGGGGGAGTGTGGGGAACAGAAAACAAAACAGGGTCAGGAGACAGCAGAGAACCAAGCTGCTGCTGCAGTAGGTGCGCCGCTCTTAAAAGGCACTGCTCCCTGCTGAGGAAGGAAGCAGGGGGCATGGCCAGCAGGTAGCTTCAGAGGAGACAAAGAACTGGTCAGGGATCCTTCGGTTGTACTCGGCAGAATTTCAAGCCAAACCAGACCAAACAACAATCACAAGCACAGGATTCCTCGGCTCACGTCTGTGGGGTGGCTTCAGGAGCAGCTGGGTCTAGCACCTTTCTCATCTCTTGGAGTTTTCTCATCAAAGACAAAGTTTTCTCCACTTCTCTTTATCCATCAGGCGTTCTTTGTGTCACAGGGTCGTCACCACCAGAAACTCTGGACCTGCCTCATCCTCGCCGGTATTCTCCATGAGAGCAGCTGGGCTTTCAGCAGCTGAAATTTAGAATTCAAGAAAGTATTGCACTCCCTCCCAACCCTCCACACAAGCATCACTAAGGAGGCGTTTTAAGGTATAGGAAAACAAGAAAAGAGACTCCAAAGCAAGATGACGGAAGCTGCAGAGCAGACTGTGGCTGGCAAGTGGGTTATCCAGCCTGAGAAAGTCAGATCCCAAATCTGCAGCCTGAAAATGTGAGAGTCAGTCAGACCAACAGGGCTAGAAACTGAGAAGGCAGGCCCTTCTGGAGGTCGGGATGAAGGGAGGACCAGCAGGCAGGAAGGGGATGGAGGAAAGCTGCGTGAGAAGCAGTCACATCCGCTCGGTGACTGGTGATGCCCCGTGTCCCCCCACCACTCCCTACCCCGTGGAAGGTTGGAGGTTCACTCCCTGGACAAGGTAAACAGACTCTGGACCCGGCACTCCTGCCGAGCTGAGGGCACAGGCTTCAGGAGGGCATGAACACGAGGTTCTGAAAGCAGGAATCTCCCTAGCATGTGGAGACTGACAGCCAGCCCTGCTCCCTCCAGGAAGGAGCCTAGAAGTTGCATCAACCCCAGAGGGACGTCCAACAACTGCTGACCTCGGGGGTACCCTCAGACTTGGTCTTCCCAGATAGCCCTGCACTGAAGCCGACCAGCCCCACTGACACAAAGAATGCCTGGTGGATAAAGAAAAGTGGAGAAAACTGTCTTTGCATCAGGTGGCCAAGGTATTGGAGTCTCAGCATCAGTCCTTCAAATGAACACTCAGGACTGATTTCCTTTAGGATGGACTGGTTGGATCTCCTTGCTGCCCAAGGGACTCTCAAGAGTCTTCTCCAACACCACAGTTCAAAAGCATCAATTCTTTGGCTCTCAGCTTTCTTTATGGTCCAACTCTCATATCCCTACATAACCGCTGGAAAAACCATAGCTTTGACTAGACTGGCCTTTGTTGGCAAAGGAATGTCTCTGCTTTTTAATGTGCTAAGATCATGGCATCCAGTCCCATCACTTCATGGCAAATAGATGGGGAAACAGTGGAAACAGTGGCAAACTTTTATTTTTTTAGGCTCCAAAATCACTGCAGATTGTGACTGCAGCCATGAAATTAAAAGATGCTTGCTTCTTGGAAGAAAAGTTATGACCAACCTAGACAACATACTAAAAAGCAAAGATGTTACTTTGCCAGAGATCACAGTCTGGTGACCTGGAGAAGCTCAGCAGGAGACCAGGCGAGGCCAGATTAAAGGAGGGCAGGTCCTGCCCACACCCAGACCCTCCTCAGCAAGCCTGCCCTGAACCTGTGCTATAAAACTCCTCACCAAATCTCCCCGGGTTCGGACGTAGCTCTCAGGGGCGTGAGCCCACAGTGTTTCCCCTTTGCCTCACAAAGCAATAAAGCTCTACTTTTCTGTGTCTGTTGTGCTGCTGACTCGAGTCCAACTCTTCGCGGCCCCATGGACTGCAGCCTGCCAGGCTCCTCTCCATGCAATTCTTCAGGCAAGAATCCTGAAGTGGGTTGCCATTTCCTCCCCCAGGGGATCTTCCCCACACAGGGATTTTTTTTCTACTTCCCCCAATATTCTGTCTCCAAGATTCGATTCAGCACGATGCACAGAGGCCAAGTTTCAGCATCAAAATTGACCATGGGAAAGGTCCCCAGGGAGCAAGCCAGGCTTGAGGGAGGAGAGGGGCTCCCTTTTTACCCTCAGAGGAAGAGCTATGGCATCCAGGAAACAACCAGCAGCGTCTATGAAAGTGGAGGCGAAAGTGAAAGTCGCTCAGTCGTGCCTGACTCTGTGCGACCCCATGGACCATACAGTCCATGGAAGTCTCCAGGCCAGAATACTGGAGGGGGCAGCCTTTCCCTTCTCCAGGGGATCTTCCCGACCCAGGGATGGAACCCTGGTCTCCCGCATTGCAGGTGGATTCTTTACCAGCTGAGCAACCAGGGAAGTCCAAGAATACTGGAGTGGGGAGCCTACCCCTTCTCCAGCGGATCTTCCCAACCCAGGAATAGAAACGGGGTCTCCCGCACTGCAGGTGGATTCTTCACCATCCGAGCTGAGTGGGGGCGAGGACGTCATTTAAAAGACGAGAGCGGGCCGGGGCTCCGACCGGAAGCCCCTGGGCTGGGCTGGGGAGGGGCGTGTCTTGGGCACCTGCCTGCTGGCGGCAGGGGCTGTGTCCCTGCCCAGCTGTTTGCCTGGCCAGGCGCCTGCCTGCACCTGGGTCTTGGCACTGGTGGGCCGGAAGGAGTCCTCCTCCGTGGAACTGTCAGCGCCTGGGTCTCCTTGGTAGCATGTGTTCCCAGTGGCGGCTGCCGCCAGTGTGTGCATCCCCAGGGTGAGCTGTTGTTACCTCCTCTCTCTGCAGGAGATGCCCCAAAACCAGCAGGTGAGGCGCAGAGCGTTCATCTTTGATGTCCACTACTGGCAGGCAGCCTTGCTTCTCGGCCTTTTGGCTAAGATCAAGTGTAGTGTGGGGGCTTCCCAAGTGGCTCAGTGGTAAAGAATCCGCCTGCCAATGCAGGAGACACAGGAGATGAGGGTTCAATCCCTGAGTCAGGAAGATCCCCTGGAGGAGGAAATGGTGACCCAGTCCAGTATTCTCACCTAGAAGATCTCATGGACGGAGGAGCCTGCTGGGCTACAGTCCATCGGGTCACAAAGAGTCAGACACGACTGGGTGTCTCAGCTCAGCACGGGAGCCCTGAGAATCCAGGGATGGACAAATCAGACCCTCAGTGCCCTCAGGGAGCTGACCGTCTCCTGATCTTCTTAGCTGTTCATGAAGTTCAGCCTGGCAGAGAAAACTCACCTTGGGAAAGGAGCCTCTGGAAACACAAGGTCCTGCTGAGCCACCAGGGCAGGAGAGACCCAAGTGCAAAGTCAAGTCTGCCGTGGCCCCCGGGGGCACACATTGTGTATGAGGAAGAAACTGGGTTTAGACTTCTGACTTCTTTTCAGAATGGAAGCGAAGCAGCTTTTCATTTTCTCCCCATCCATTGAATGCAATGAACAGTAAAAATAAAACACCAGTTTGCAAACTCCAAAAATAACAGTCATGAGAATTTCCCAGAAAGGAAGATCATTAGTTGACAAATTTAAGAGGCCACCAAGTGCCCAGGACAGACAGCTGAGAAGGGCACGCCACAGGGAACGTGCAGAACCCAGGACATGCGGGGAAGATTCTTCAGCCTTCCAGATGGGGCCAAAAAGGGACAAGAAAACAGGTCACATGCAAAGACTCAGAAAGCAAAATAAATTCGGACATTTCGGCGCTAAGCCTGAAATCCAGAACACAGCGAAGCGAAGCCGCCCAAGTCCTCAGGGGAACTAGTTCCCGGCCAGAATCCTTTACCCAAGAAAACACTCAGGCAAGCACGCAGGAGTGTGGTGACATTTCAGACATACAGAGAGTCAAAATCTCACCTCCTTGCTTCTGTCCCCAAGCAGCTCCTCGTGGGCGGCTCTGCCAAAACTGACGCCTAGAAGAAAAGGAACAATGGACTCCAGAGGTGGGGGTGCATGCAGAGAACCCCCAGGAGGGGGCAGAGGAGGGGGCAGACGGAGATGGGAGACCCGCATACAGGGTGAGAGTCCAGGCTGAGACGGTCCAACCCGAGAGACAGACACGCTCAGACACACAGACCAAGACGCTCACTGCGGTCACTCTGGCCTGTCAACCTAATGACAGACACTGGCCGTGTCCTGATCTGAGCTGGACTTGGCCACGTGCAGAAGGAGCCCCAGCTCCCCTGGACCCTGCTTGCAAGACGTCTGTGCCCTCACGGCAGTCCACGGCACACTTGGCAGGCACCTGGCCCAGAAACTGTGAGACAGACACACGGGTAAGCACGTCTGGATGTTGTCAACGTGGGGAGCCCTGGGTTCCCCTGCTCAGGCCTCGCCCATGAATTTCCCCAGGAGGAACTTGCAAACCCTCGGGGTGGCCCCAAGGCTGTTAGCATCTATTCATCTGATGGATGACGCGCCCTTCACCTGTGCGCCGCCCTTCACAACAGATTGTCCTAGATGATCCAAAAAGACAAGAAGGGACAAGTCAGTCTCCTCCTCCAAAGGATTCTCAAAGAGGGGTCCCTCCTCTGGGATATGAGAAACATCCCCCAGAACATTACCGAGTCCAAGCTCACTCTGCTTGCCACACAACAGGCCAACAAATCCGAGAGACGAGGTGTGCAGGCAAACTTATTCAGTCCTACTCTTTGCAATCCCGTGGACTGCAGCATGCCAGGCTTCCCTGTCCTTCACCGTCTCCTGGAGTTTGCTCAAATGCATGCCCATTGAATCGGTGATGCCACTGAGCCATCTCATCCTCTGTCGTCCCCTTCTCTTCCTGCCCTCAATCTTTCCCAGCATCAGGGTCTTTTCCAATGAGTCAGTTCTTTGCAGGTGGTCAAAGTATTAGAAATTCAGCTTTAGCATCAGTCCTTCCAATGAATATTCAGTGTTGTTGAGACAAGGAATACGACTTCATTCAGAGAGCCCACTGACCAAAAAGGTGGCAGACTAGTGTCTCAAAGTAACCATCTTATCAGGGCTGGATGCCAGGTTCTTGTGTAGAACAGAGATGGGGGGAGGTGAGAAGGTAAAATAAAAAGACCATTAATCTTACAAATAATCTCCTGGAATGGCTAGGCTCGGGGAGGGGATGGGTGAATTTCTTCCTTCCTACAGTCATCCTCAGGTGGACAGGATCCTGAACAAAGGCACTTTGGTTTAACATTCAGGCAGACGGGCAGGATTCCCGAAGGCAGGCCATTATGTAGGAGCAGCGTCCTTCCGGTGAACAAAAGCAATGGGAGCTGAAGGTTAAAGTAGAACAAACAGATCCAGCATGGAGGCAGTTCTTCCCTATGACAAGAAGTCATTTATTAAACAGCCCCAGGGCACACCCCTCACTCTAATCCAGTGAGACCCTAGCCCCAAACTCCCAGGGAAGAGCTTCCCGCCTGCCTGCCCTAGAGGCCAGGGAGAGGGATTCTGATACCCTCTTGTCAAAGGCAGATGCTGATTTCATGGAGAGAGGCTTTGTGAGAAAGAAGCAGAGCAGCAGGAGAAAAAGCGGACCATCGAACTCTTCCCTGAGAGTGAGGATGCGGTCCACTCTGCAGAGTCATCGTTTTATCCATCTTTTCAGTCTGGTTTCCGCCCCATAGTCCTGAGGGACCACTTTCTTACCTTCCTTGGACAGCATTTCTGGATTCTGAAGGCCTCCACCAGTCAGGAGGGACTGGAATGTGTCACACACGGAAGCTGGGGACCATTTTGCAAACTTAAGTAACTCTTCTCCATTTACATCTATGTAGAATTAAATAGAGCATGAATGAGGCTTGGCATCTATTCTTTGCATTGTTGCAGGAATCTTGACATTGACGATGAAACATGATGAAAACCATGAGAGAAGTGATTGTGAGTTTCCATGATGAAATTAAAATAAGATGTTTCCTGTGTTAATGACTATGGGTAATATGCAACCTCATTACAATAATTAAACCTTATAAGTAAAATTTCAAAGAAATCTGGTTAATTTCTAAATCAATATCTTTTTTCAAGAGTTTTATAGACCGTCCCAGCTATGACTGCCTCGGCAGATCAGAAAGTTTCTCCAAACTGAAATTAATTTTTAAGAGCTTATCTCAGAACTACAGTGACTCAAGAAAGGATATCTAATTTGTCAGTACTGTCAATAAAATGCAAATTGTGTGAAAATCTTAATTATAGTAACATAATTAGTGATATTGTTGAAATGAAGGCAAGAAAATAAATTTTATAGAATAAACATACAATAATTTATAAATTATGCATGCTTTTGTTTTATTATTCATCCAAGCATTATTGGCCTGTCAACAGAACACCCAGGCATCCCCAATAATAATTAAATGCAGTTCTCTTTGATATTTTGCCAGCTTTCAGTTATCAAAACATAACTTGTAGTTTTATACATCTTTTCAATTTTGCTGTTATGAAGGTATATTTGTCAAAGCAGGAGCTAGAACATTTTTTATTTTTAACAGTTCGTTAACTTGACTTATAATTTCGACATGTGGTATGTGGGGCTGTGTTTGTACTCTTGCCCTGAAAATGTTAGTGAAGGAGGGAGATAGGATTAGGAAGGTGTGCAGAGAGGCTCTAAGGCACCAGAATATTCTATTTCCCATCCTAGTTGGCACATGCGTGGGTGTTTGTCTTGTTACTTTTCCGTAAACTGTATTTATATGTTATGCATTCGTTTGAACGTATGATATGTATGACAGTAACATAAAGTTAAAATAAGGCTGGGAAAAAAACCTGTGCCGTTTGGTGCACAGGGGCTGTCTGCTCACCGACATTCACATACAGGGAGGCACGCGGTAATGCCCACACCTCGCTCCCGTGCAAGCCGCCCTGACTGCTGACCTGCCTCTGACCTGGGGGTTGGATGCTACTAACTCAGTCGAGAATGAGAATCTTGTTGACATTTTCCTTCCCAGAATTTTTAATATCATGTTTTCTTCCGCACAAACTCTAAGCACAATACTCACCCGTTTTGGAAATTTTGGAAGCTACAAATAAAAAGCAAGCATATATCATACCACCCAGAGAAAACCCCATGGAAATATTGGCCAAAATATTGGAAATATTTTCCAATCCTAAAAAAAAAAAAAGAAAGAAAAACTATCTTTCAATCAATCTGTAATTTTGTATGGATGAGATCAGCCTCCAAATAAAATTTTTTATCTGGTTGTTTTTCACACTTAATATGCTAGACATTTCCTCCTGTTATTACAAACTCATTGTAAGCATCTTTGGCTGCATAATTTACTTAATCATTCCCTCATTACAGGGCATTTAGGCAGGTTCTAATTTCTCACTCACAGATTACCCTGTGATGAATAAACACTTCCCTTCCTAAGTCTTTGTGGGGACTTCAGATTTCGGATCAGTACCTAGAAATGGTCTCGAGAGATGTTAAAGTTCTGGACATTCATTTCACAGGTACCTTGCACTGACCTTCCTCACTTGGGCATGGGCGTCCTGGCAGCCTGGAGGGGAAGACAGTTACTAAGGGAGTCTAAAAGCCACAGAGGCAGAGCGGCCCGGGCTCCATCCTGGCTCTGCAAACACTGTCAGAGGACCTCAGGACAGTCACCTTCTCCACACGCGCCTGTAACAAAGAAAGAACTGAGGCTCCTACAGGTACTGAACTTACAAGGATGACAAGCAATGTAGGCAAACCCCTAGCCCAATGCCTGGCACACAGTAGATGCTCAATAAATGACCGCTCGTGCTAAACTTTTTTCAAGAGCCCTTTTTTTGAATTTTTCTGGAAAAGGGCCCCAAGCCAGACTCCAATTGGCCTGAATGGAGTGCTGTGCCCTTCGCTGAGCCGGTTACCGCTGGCTCTGATTGGTCCGCCCAGGGTGTCTTACTCATCCTGGTAAAGGAGGTGGACGTGGGTCAGACTAGTGGAACTATAGGGCTGAGAGTTGGGGTCCCACAGAGAGGAATTCTGCTGCCAGAAGGGCTAAAGGGCCTGGACCACAGATGCCTCGGCCTGGGGCCTGAGACCCTGTGGGCACGGGAGAATAATCCCCCTAGTAAGTGTTTATATGGGGGGTAAAAACCAAGGCAGACCAAAGGTGAAGGTCGTTGATGGATACCACAGAGGGGTCTCAAGGCCCGGGGAGTAGCTGACCCCAGTGAGCCTGAAAATCTTTCCAACCTTGAAAGACTAAAGCTACAGGCAGGTCTAGAAAAAGAGCAAGTTCACCAAGGGCTCCACCACTCAGCTGACTCAAGACCGCTCGGGCCCTAAGGCTGACCGCCTGGTGCTGGGCCGGGCCAGAGCTCAGGTCAGCAAGAAGGCCTGTTTCCCCAGCCCCACCAGCAGCCCCTGCTCATTCAGGGGGCAAGATTGTTCCCGAGTCCCCACTCACAACTCAGTTTTGTCCAAATCACTCCTTCCACGGTAGCCACAGTTAGAACAGGAAAGGCCTGAAGAGCATCACTCCGTTCAGGAGAGAGGACCCCCTGCTTCTCCCCCAAGCCCATCTCCAAGCCTCGTTTCCTTCATGTGATTCAAAGTTTGGACACCACCACCCAGCGCACAGTGCTTCCTGAGGTTGAATATGAGTCCGTTTAAGGGTTTGATTTTGAAAAACTAGAAAATGCATGCTGGCATTTGCCTGCTCTGTCCATCCCTTGGCGTCATCTCAGATTCAGATTCAAAACTGTACTAACGTTCAAGCTGGAAAGAAATGCTCGGAGGAGAGGAGTGGACGGGAGGAGACTGCGGCCTGTTCTCGGGCTGCAGCGGCCAGTTCTGTGCAGGGGAGGGAAGGAGGGACGGACGAAGGCAAGTGGGATTCCTGGGGACACGGGACAGAGGCGGGCCCCTGGGTGGCCTGGGGGGCGCTCGGGCGGACCCTGGGTTGCGCTTTCAGCGGAGCCAGCCCACTGCTGGCAAACACAGTGGCCCCCACTTGCCACTGCCTAGTAAGTGGCATTATCTAAACCCTGCCAGTCACTCAGGCTCGGAGCTGGCAGATTAACTTGATCTTAACTCTTTAGCCAGTGGAAATATATCAAAATGTAGCTTTTTACAACCAGACTCGGCGACAAACCAGAGGTTCTAGCTGTATCCGGGCAGCGTCTGCTGAGGCCACACGCCAACAGAGGCCCTGCTGGAGGCACGTCCGCCCGTTAGGGGAATAAACCGAAGAGGCAGGCCTCTCGGTTTGGGTCACAGCTGTGTCCCTGGGGCATGAAGCGGTCCCTCCCTGGCCCGAAGCAGGCATCGGCCAAGGGCATGTCAAAGGACAGTCACTTACCCGCAAACACGCCCTTAGCGCCTACTGTGTACAGGCGATGCTTTCGCAGGGCTACGTGGGGGGTGGGAGACACGATGACAGCAAACAGCGTGGGAGGCAGCAAAGACCCCAGAAGAGCGCCCGATGCCGAGGGGGCTGGTGCAGATCAGTGGGAGCCCCTCACCCAGACCTGCGGGCAATCGAGGAGGGCTTCCTGGGGACGGTGAAGCCTGGTCTTAGACAAAGGGATTCACAGATTTTTTTTTTTTTTAAGTAGAGAAAGGTGAGTCCAGAAATACGGCCATTCATTCACTCAAGAGCTATTCACGGAGCACATTCTGTGTGCAGGAGATGCAGCGGTGAGCTAAGATGGCCAGGCCCCGTCACCAAGGAGCTGTGGGAATGGGTCCCTACACGCAGCGGCATTAACACATTGAGGACTCTTAACGCTGATGGACTTGCCAGGTGGCGCTAGTGGTAAAGAACATGCCTGCCAATGCAGGAGCGCTAAGAGGGGATGGCAATTCACTCCACTATTCTTTTCTGGAGAATCCCATGAACAGAGGAGCCTGGCGGGCTACAGTCCATGGGGTCGCACAGAGTCAGACACAACTGAAGCAATTTAGCATGCACACACGCATGCAGATGGTAAAAAGAGTGAGGCAGACCCACACTGCAATGAGAGGACATGAACCCCGACCTCTCACAGAACCCAGGACTCAGGACTGCGAGCTAATCCAACACGACAGTGAGCCAGCACCCGTGAGTCCACTGGCAAAACACGAGAACAGCTAATGTTCACGCTCTGAGCACTTTCTCTGTGGCAAGCTCTGTGTCAGACACTTTATATAGTCCTTCCTCTCCTCTTCCCGGTGACCCTCTACTAGAGGAGACATTTGTACCCTCACTTCCACTTTTTGGAATTTCAAAGTGAAGTGAAAGTGAAAGTCACTCAGTCATGTCCAACTCTTTGTGACCCTGTGACTCCATGGACTATACAGTCCATGGAATTCTCCAAGCCATAATACTGGAGTGGGGAGCCTTTCTCTTCTCCAGGGGATCTTCCCAACCCAGGGATGGAACCCTGGTCTCCTGCATTGCAGGCAGATTCTTTACCAGCTGAGCCACAAGGAATCCCAAGAATACTGGAGTGGGTAGCCTATCGCTTCTCCAGTGGATTGTCCCAACCCAGGAATCAAACCAGGGGCTCCTGCATTGCAAATGGATTCTTTACCTACTGAGCCCTACCTACCCCTACCTACCAGGGAAGCCCCGGGAAATCACGCTGCAGTGACTCTCCTATGCTTCTCATAGGTCTTTGCATGTCCCTCTGTGGGATGGAGCCCCAGAGTGGGACTGTGGAGTCAAGAAGATACAATGCAAGCTGACCTTTACTGGAAACTGAAACTAAAAAATCAGAAAAAATTCATATTTTTTTCTGAATCCATCAGGAAAAAAAAAAAAAGCAGTGCCTATTTGATAGTATAAGGAAGCTGTTTCCCACTGCTGTACCAGCCCTAGACATCAGTAATGTTTAAAATTTTACAAACCTGAGAGTGGAAAAACACTACCTCATTGTGTTTTAATTTGGGCTGTTTAAATTATTGATGAAGATGTACGTCTTCTCCAGGGATCATCAGCCATTTGGTTTTGTCCTCTATGTGTCCGGAAGCAAACGCCTCCTCCCGGCATGGCGTCTACCGTAGCCTGGCACTTCCACCCTGAACCCGAGAACTCTGGAGCCTGCACTGTGTGTCTGCCGTGCCTCTGTACCCCTAACAGGGCTGGCCCACCCAGAGCGAGTGGGCGGCAGGAAGTGACTGTTTATTGAAAGCTTTCCAAGTGTCCTGCGCTGTGCTCGACATTTTGCCCCCAGAATCTCACTTCACCCTCACAAGAACCTGTGAACCAGATTGCATCTATCATTTCACCCCAAAATCCCAAAGTCCAAAGAGCTCCAAAACCCAAAAGACTGTTCGTAATTTATTTGGCACACAAAATCTGAACAGATTATCATGCAACCATTAATCATCTGCTTAACACTTTAAGAACTCCTGGTTTGCTGCTAAAATAAATACCCTGGTTCCAGGGTATTTGTCCCAGACCTGCGGACAAATTAGTAATATGTAATCCACACTGGATTATTGTTCCGAAATCCAAAAGAAAAACTGTGAAAATGAAACCCACAAGCTCCAAGAGCTTCAGCTGGAGGCTGCAGACCTCGGCTGTCTCCCTGGGTCACGGCTAAAGACGCTGGCCTCCAGGCCCGTGCTCCTCACCCAGCCTCTGTCAGCGCTCAGCCCAACTCCTCACGCCACATGATGGGTCCCCTGACCTTTGGGAAGCAGTGAGAGCTCAGTGACAAGCCCTCACATGCGAAGGCTTCACTTCCAATGGACTGGGACAGGGCTGTTAAGCTGACTGGTGTCCTAAAGATTTCGATTCCAGGATATTGCACGGCTCACAAATGCCATGCAGGATGCTGGATCCCCCCCAGGCTGTGTCCCGGGAGCAGGACAGCTCCCCCCCTGGTCCCCCCCGCCCCGCCCCATGTGGCTAAAATCGGCCGGGTCAGGAAGCAGGCTGGCTCATCTAACAGATTAGTTTAATTAAAAGTGGGCTGGATGCGTGGCCCGAGCGGGAGACAGTCATTAGACGATCAAAATGCTTCACTACAAGGAAGTAATTGCATTGCACGGAGACCTTTTTGCCATCAAGGCAGAATCAATCAATAATTAAATTAGAAGTGAAAATTAGTCGCTCGAGCCTACGGCTCACTGACTGAGCAGACACTCCGTGACCCCAGGACGGGCTGAGGGCCTGTAGATGAGGGGGCTTCAGCCACCGAGGTCCTCGAGGCCAACCCGGCAGCAACCCGACCGAGTGACCCCTGCCCTCCTCGGGGGTGGGGCAAGGCTCCTGGCAGCGTTGATTCTAAAGTATCACAGTGTGATATCTTCTCAGTCTGGAGAAGCTGAAACAAAGAGGAAAGGGGATGCAGTGGTTAGCTACTGGTCCATAGCGACCTCCCCCCAAACCTCAACAGGGCGTGAGCGGTGGGGGCAGATTTCAGGGGTGTCTGCAGGTGGGCTGGGGTGGCCCCGCTGACCCTGGCTGGGTTTGCTCTGAGTCTGCAGGTAAGCTGCGATTGTCTGACCCAAGCCGGGGTCTTTTCTAGCAGCAGGAGCGGGGCGGCCTTGCGCTCTCCTCCTGGGTGGCTGGCCGGCACGTGGCCGTCCAGTGGTGACCGCGGAAGACACCGAGGGCAGGCGGAAGCACGTGCGGCCCTGTAAGGCTGAGAGCCAGCGCACCATCGCCCGTACCCACACGTCACCTGCCCAGCCCCGAGTCAAGGCCGGCACCTCGGCAAGGTCTGTCCGAGACACCGATGTGTCTATCCGAGACACACCCGAGACAAGGTCTGTCAGGAGGACACCTGTGAGGAGCCACAGCCAGGATGTGGAAGGGGGCCGGAGGGAGTGGAGAAATGGGGTTGGCAGTTCAGACCCGCCCCCCCACCCGCGCCGCCAGGAACTCAGACTTGTTTTGAGCTCCTTCTGTGAGCCAGGCTTCCCTGGCGGCTCAGCTGGTAAAGAGTCTGCCTGCAGTGCATGAGACCTGGGTTCAATCCCTGGGTTGGGGAGATCCCCTGGAGAAGGGAACCCACTCCAGTATTCCAGCCTGGAGAACTGAATGGACTGTATAGGCCACGGGGTCGCAAAGAGTCGGATATGACTTTCATTTCTGTCGGCCAGTCACTGTGGACACGTTATCTCAAGGAATCTGAGCTGCGCCATTCACGCGATGCTTGTGATCACTCCCATTTAACAGACAAGGGAGCTGAGACTCCCGGAAGCAACCCAGCCCAGCTCATCCAGTTAATGAGTGGCTGGACAAAGACCCGCCTGCTTCTGGATCGTTCCACCACCCCACTGCCTTCTCCCCGGCCTGCAGTCAGGGCAGCCAGCGCTCGTCTGAACCCTTCCTCACCTGCAGCAGGGGCCCGGGCAAGGTCCTCCCATTGCTGGCCGGATTGTCTTCATCTGTGGGCAAGGAAGCTCCCCAAGGCTCCGGAGGCCCCGGAGGCGCTGAGAGTCCTGGACTTAAGGTTAAACTGACACAACAGGTTTCTGTTATTCTCGTGAAATGGGCGAGCGGCTGGGAGTGCATGCAGACCACAGAGGCTGCTGGCTGGCTCACTGTATTCTACTCACAGAGGCTCCGGCTTAAAAGGACTTTCGGGTTCACCTGGCCTCGTAGCTTCCAGATATATCTGCCCATGACCACGGTAGGCTGGATTCTGGTCCCCAAGCCTGCCCCCATATTAACCCCCAAATCTGGGAATCTAGTTCTTTAGAGGGGAGAAGGGACCTTGCAGGTGTGAGCTAAGCATCCTCGCTGGGGAGACATCCCGGGTCAGTCAGATGGGTCCCGTTGCACTCCGTGGGCCCTTAAAACCGGGACCTTTATTGACCGCAGTCAGACAGACGCGGCAGCAGAAGAGGCGGAGGAATCCCAGGCTGCCGGCTGCGAAGAGACAGGACGGGGTGTGAGCCAAGGAACGCGGCGCCTCAGAAGCTGGAAAAACAAGGGAACAGATTTCCCCGGAGCTTCCAGAAAGCCCTGACATGACCTGGACTCCAAACAGCGAGTCTCCCTGCAGACGTGTGACCTGGAGGGCTGAGCTGGAGGGCTGAGGGAGAGCCACCCACACTGAATGTGTGGGCATCGTTACAGGGGCCGCTGGAGACTCACAGTGACCTTCAGACAGAGTTGTTCATATCACAGCCCTGCGCACACGCGCCACAGGCACACACACTCACACGTGTACACGCACACCGCACACAGAGAGACATGCGTGCACACGCATACGCATGCCACACGCATCCACACACCACACAGAGAGACATGCGTGCACACGCATACACATGCCACACGCATCCACACACCACACACACGGACACACACACACATCCACACACCTCACAGAGAGACATACGTGCACACGCATACACATGCCATACACATACACACAACACACACACGGACACACACATACACAATCACACACCACACACATGGACACACACACATCCACACACCACACACAGACATGCATACACATGCATACACACGCCACACACACACAAACACACATCACATGCACAGACACACACACACATCCACACACAACACAGAGATAGACATACACGCACACGCATACACATGCCACACGCATCCACACACCACACACACGGACACACACATACACAATCACACACCACACACATGGACACACACACACATCCACACACCACACACAGACATGCATGCACATGCATACACACACCACACACACACAAACACACATCACATGCACAGACACACACACACATCCACACACAACACAGAGATAGACATACACGCACATGCATACACATGCCACACGCATCCACACACCACACACACGGACACACACACACATCCACACACCTCACAGAAAGACATACGTGCACACGCATACACACGCCACACGCATCCACACACCACAGAGAGAGACATACGTGCACACACATACACGCGCCACACACATCCACACACCACACATACACACAACACACACATACACACACATGGACACACACATACATACAACACACACATACACACCACACACACACACACACACACCACACACACACACACAGGGACACACACACTGCTCCCTGGAGAAGGCAGACCCTGGACTGAGACTTGAAGGAGGAGGAAGAAGTTCCGGAAGAGAGTCCCTGAAGAGCAAACAACATGGGCAAAGGCTGGGAGGAAGGGGAACATGGCACCGGGAAGGGCCAGCTCAGCGGACAGACATTTCCGGGAGTGTAAATGAAGGGGCGAGAAGTGAGTCTCCAGAGAGGGAACGCGCCACGATAGGAATGTGTTAGACAACCAGGGTTTCTTGGGGAGGGAGCGGCGGAGACGCCACCAGCAGAGCTGTGCTTTACAAGGATTCATCGGAAGGGACACGGACCACTTGAGACTAAATGTTGGCTTCATTAAAAAACAATGAGAATGTAAGTCTAAAAAAACAATAATGTCAACTCACACCAGCTAAACTGGAAAGAAATGAAAGTCTCTGTCAGAGAACAGCCGTCTCTGCTCCGCCGGTGGGCGTTTCATTGGCACAACCTCCAGGAGAAGAGGCTGGCATCTCCTGGTGAAGTTAAAGACACACACACAGACTTGCCGCTAGGCCCCCGGGGTCCACGCCGTGGGGACGCGCCCACCGGTGACCGGGAGCGCCCAGTGCCCGCTCGGAAAGCAAACCACACAGCTCGAGAATCGGAGCGCGCGGCCTAGGAGGAAGGACGGTCCGAGACTGCTCCGTTCTACAGTGGGACCCCCCGAGGGAGCAGTCAGGGCCAGGGTGTGGAGAGCCGGACCGCCGGGCGGTCCTCAGGGAGGGGCCGTCAGACAGTGGGCGCCTCCGATCGCCTCGTGTACAGTCCAAGATGTGCCCACGGCAGACAGGCACGCAGGTGTAAACCCAGGAACAGCGTCAGGGAGGGATGAATGTGAAACTCAGGGCGGCAGCCACCTCTCGGGGGAGGGGGCCTGGGCAGGACGCCCGGCTGCAAAGTCAAGCGAGGGAAAGTCGCTCAGTCGTGTCCGACTCTGCGCGACCACGGGATTCCCGGGCCAGAACGCTGGAGTGGGGGGCCGTTCCCGTCTCCAGGGCATCTTCCCGACCCAGGGATCGAACCCAGCCTCCTGCACTGCAGGCGGACTCTTTACCGGCTGAGCCACAGGGGAAGCAGGGCTGCAAAGGTCACAAGTAATTCCCCAAGGCCGTGCTCCCTTACTGCCAGGCTCCCTGACGTGTTTATCTGGGTACTCTACAGTTACTGGATGTAGATTATTTTGATTCTACTCAATATTTCATTAAAAAATAAGAAAGAAATATGAAAAATGACAGGCATTTTGGGAGAATAGAGAAAAAATGGGGATTTCTAGCTACATTAGTAGTTAAAATTTTGTCTTATTATCTAAGCATTAAAAATAAAAATAAATTATTCTTTATTTTACATTAAACTATGGTTGCTTTACAATGTTGGGTTAGTTTCAGGTATAAGTAAAGTCACTTCATATAGTTATTTAATGTATTCCTTTTCAGATTGTTTTCCTTTATAAGTTATTACAAGATATTGACTACAGTTCCCAAAATAAAATTACTCTTGGTACATGCTTTCTATTGTCATTTTCCTTCCTCTATGTATCCATACTGGGTCAGTAGAATTTTTTGAAAGAATGGATTTTTAATATGACTATGTTGCTTAAAATGTTTCCTAAAATTGCTTGTAACAGTCTTCAAATCGCATTTTTAAATTGTTAACATTCCACCTGAGTCCCCTCAATTGGGCATGTTTTTAATTTAAAAATATTATCTCTACGGGAGTTGAAGTACCTGGTGAGCTCACAGTAAATTCTGTGAAATGGAAAGTTTGCAGTTCTGGTGTTTTGGCATCAAAATGTGGAGAGATTCCAGCAGCAGTGTTGTCGCAGATCCTTTTGCCTCCATTCGGGGTATCGTGTCTCAGCGCATATTTTTTCATGACATAATATATCAAATGCATCATCTCTATTCACGATTCTTTTGATGTTTTACTGAACATCGACTCTGTATCATCTTAGCCTGGGCCTTCTCTGGTAGCTTATATCCCTGCCCACATCCTCTATTTATTTGAATAAACACAGAAGTGTCACTTAAAGATTCCTCCTGGTATGTCCAGGCATGCCAAGGTTTAAATAAAAATCTCAAAATGAAAACAGAACTTCACCCTTTACCACATCCAACTCCCCCTGGCTTCCTTGGGGATAAATTTCACTATCTTCCACTTGTAAGCTTTGTTTGTAAATCATCACAATAGGTGAAAAATGTTCATAACTGACATTTTGTGGCTTCCATCCATCAAATGCTTAAGTTAAAGATTTCCAACTTATTTTGTACAATCACATCCAACATTTAGAGGATCTGTTTATCACGAAAGTTTAGTACTACTAGAGGACAAGCGAGTTGATATTTTGAGTAAAGGCTCAAACATTTTTTTCAAATCTGGTTGATGATGAGAAAACAGAAAGAAAGTTCCACCATGCTGACAAAATTAAACTGTAGGTTCTTTAGAATTTAACTTCATCACCAAGTTGTTTATTTCAAGTCAGTCTGGGCACACACATAACGGATGCTGACAGCCACTGCTTCTGTTCAGTTGGCAGACCTTGGCAGCTTGTTTGAATGCATCACCAGAACACTAGCCCATTTTTGCACTTAATTTACAAAAAAAAAAAAAAAATTGTTTTTCCCTTAATTTTTTATTGAGGTATACTTGATGTAAGTTATACATGTATCATATAGTGATTCACAATTTTTAAAGGTTATAATCCACTTTTTAAAGATTTCTTTTGATGTGGACCATTTTTCAAGGTCTTTATTGAGTTTGTTACAATATTGCTTCTGTTTTTTTGCTTTCCTGTTTTGGCCTTGAGGCATGTGGGGTCTTAGTTCCTTGACCAGGGATTCACCCCACATTTCCTACATTTGAAGGTGAAGTCTTAACCACTGGACCACCATGGAAATCCCTTTAAAGGTTGTAATTCATTTATAGTTATTGTAAAATATTGGCTACCATCCCCATGTTGTGCTTATTTTATACCCAATAGTTGGCACCTCCTGCTCCCCTCCTGCATTGCCCCTTCCTTCTCCCCGTTAGTAACCACCGGCTCGTTCCCTATGTCTGTGAGTCTGTTCAAAGAACATTGCTTTTACCATGACACCAGCTTCACCAAAGGAACGGTGTTTCACTAGCAATGGGAAGAGTTTCAAAAGCTTTCTTTTGATGCCATGAATTAGATGAAATTGATTAAATTATCGTTGGAATTAACCGGTTTCCTTTTTGAAGCCTCTGGTAAAGATGACATAAAGCTGGAATAATTTAGATGATTCCAAGCTCTGGTAATGGAGCCAACAGACGCTCAGCTATCGCTCCAGGGAAAGGGGCGCTGCCTGCAGTAAGGGGCGTGGCCGCTGCAGCCCCCCACCCCCAGTCGTAGACTGGTCAGCTCACCCCTGACCTGGGCTGGGATGGAGGAGCCGGCCGGGTTGAGATCAGGCTGTGACGGGAGTGCTCACAGCATTTGCCAAACCCACCACTCAATGCAGCTCCGGAGGGCGCAGTTGCATCCAAAGGGTGAAAGGTCTGGCACGGATGCTGAGAGAAATCGGACGGTGTCATCTCGGAGGTGGGACGGCAATGGTCTCGGGGGTGTGAGGACCACGTGCGCCCGTGTCCTCACCATCCCAGGGCAGCCCTAGGGTTTGCCGTCTTGTTATTGTCATTGAACGCCTCTGAGGGCAGTTGAGAGGAGATTGTTCTAACGATCCAGGAAGCCTGGGGTGGGGATGCTGTTGAGAAGGACACATGCTGACTGATGACCCACAGGGCCTTCAACTCTCCCACGAGGGGTGTTTTCCATATGATGGCAGGTCTCTGTTCCAGACCTGCCATCACTAGAAGCAGGGCCCGGAGGTCAGAAGGGACCTGAGTCCCCAGAGCTGGCAAGAGACACGGTCGGGGTCAGCCAGGTTCTTAGGGAGGCTCATGACTCCAGTCTGCTTTATGGGTGGGGGGGGATGCAAAATGACGCCAGCAAAGACAGCAGGAAGCAAAGACAGTGAACACCCAGACTCGGCCCACCTCAGGCGCAGAAGGGCACTCCCGCCCGCCCGTCTCTCTGAGCCGGACCTGCTCGTGCCCCGCCGGGCTGCAGAGCCGTCCAGGCCACCACGGCGGCGCTGCCCTTGGGATGATCTCCATGAAGGTGGGACACGGTGGTCCCGGGCCCCTCCCTGACACCCTGTCCTGCAGGGGGAGAGGTGCTAAGTGCCGGCCACCCCCTCAGGAGCAGGAGCGCTTGCATCTCACGGGGTCCCGAAAGGGATGCAGGGAAGCTGCAGAGCTGAGGGCTCCTTCCAGAACACGGGAGGCAGCCCTCGTCCACCTGCATCAGGCCACGACGCTGTGTCCACGCAGCGACAGCCACGCCGGAGCCCAGAGCCACGGCCCCGGCCGCAGCGGTTCCCGGAGGACCCAGCGCCCTGCTCGGCGCTCACACGCCGTGTGGCCCCCACACCGTCGCCCCACAGCGTTCGCTCGGGCAGGAACGCTCGGCAGCAGCCACGTGCCCTTGGACTTTGGTGTCGAAGCACATCTGGGGACCCCGGGGCAGCTCAGGGGGCCTCACCGAAGGTCCCTTCATCGTCACGGGGCTCACCCTGAAGAGCTGCTGTGATGACCGAGGGTGAGGCCTGAGTCTGGCCCCCTCCTTCCCCCGCCTCCTGGGACCCTCAGACGCCAGGCTTCCAGGCATGTCCACCAGGACCATCTGATCCCCGAGTCTCGGGGACACTGGCTGGAGAGGACCCCCCCCCCTCCCTGGCCCGCCCCATCCTCTGCTGAAGAGGTATCACTTCGCAGAAAGCATTTCCTGGTCAGATCAGACCCCCACTGCGCAGTGGGGATGAGAGAGCGTGGAGGAGAGCTGACGCCGAAATGTGATGAACACACACGCCGGGAGGCCCGGGCTTGGTCTCCCCCGCGTCTCAGACGCCCCATCTGACCTCCTGCTCTCCCTGTCCTCAGCTGTCCTCCCAGGATGACTTATCAAAGCACACAGGCACCCTCTGTCCACACGTCCGCTGGAGAGCACGTCTCCTGTGAGCGCCTGGATGCAGGGGGCAGGGGATAGAGACACGGACGCAGAGGAGGGTGGTCCTCAGCTAGAAGCTGGGAGGGGCCCGATGAGGCCCTGCAGAGGGACCCAGGTGTGAGACAGACACGTGCTGGGTCCGCCTGTCCCGGGCCCCCTGCCTCAGGGCTGGGCCCTCTGCACCTCCTCCAGCCACGCACTTGGCACCCACAAATACACAGGAAACACTCGGAAGACAACCCTGACGCAGTGTACAAGGTGACATCACGCTGGACTGCTGGGCATTCCCAGTGCTCCACTACCAGTGACTCGCTTAGAGCTGCGGACCAGCGGAAAAGATAAATCGCCTCCCGGCCAGATGCACAGCTGGGCTACATGCCACGTCCTGGGGGGACTGCAGACACCCTGGTGTTCCAGATAGCCGTCAGAAGCCTGGATGGATGGACAGACACATTTTGTTCCAAATGAACAATTAGGTTGATCAACACCGGGTTAAGGAGGAACATGCAAGTGAGTTTGAAATGTGTCCTTCTTACCTCAGACACTACCTGTTCACTCATCCTGACTGCACGGATACCGGCCCCCTGCTTAGCTTGGAGCTTGATTTAATTGTGGAATCAATGCATCACCCAGTCCAAATGTAACCAAGCAGGATCCTCTGGGCCCTCCCTCTCCTCCACCTGACTCTTGCCTGTAGAGAAACTTTAGCCTCCGAGGCCTTCCCTGAGTTCCAAAGAGTAAATTTAATCAGAAAACTGACAGAATGCAGAAACAAGGGAAACAGTAAGCAAAACAACACAGTAATAGCTAAGCCATCAGACAAAGTCAAGGATGTTTAGTCCTTCAAAGACTGTAGGGAATATTCTGAGCCACTTCCCGTGAGCTGTTTGACAGATACTGAAATGCCCACCACGTGGAAAACTGAATGAATGCGGGCCACCAGCATGTAGACCCCAGACTGGTCGGAACCAGAAGGTTGATGATGTTGACTCCCTGTTACCTCACCATCAGCCAATCGGAAGAATGCTCACGAGCTGACCACACCCCCTGCAAACCGCCTCCCCTCACCCTGTCTTTAAAACCCTCCCTGTGAAAGCCTTCGTGGACTTCGGGCCTTTTAAGCAGAAGCTGTCTGGACTCCTCGTTTGGCGCCTGCAATAGACGCCGCACTTTCCTGCACCACAGCCTGGGGCCAGTGGATTGGCTTTTAGGGCACACAGCAGAGCAGACCCAAGTCTGGTTCAGTAACACAATCGCCTTAGTTCACGGATGAGGAAACGGAGGCCCAGAAGTGGGCAGTCTCAGCCAGAGTCACAAAGAGCCTTCCCCAAGAGCTGGATCCAGAGAAAGGTACACACCCCAGTGTTCACTGCAGCCAAGACGTGGAAGCAACGTAAGCACCGAGCAACACAGGGATGCTACAGACAAGGCGGTACATATACACAATGGAGTATTACTCGGCCATAAACAGGAGCGGAGAAATGCCGTGTGCAGCACCGTGGATAGACCTAGAGCCTATCACGCTGAGCGAAGTCAGTCAGACAGAGGACACACATCATATGATGTCACTTATAAGCGAAGTCTAAAAACAATTGTACAAATGATCTTATTTACAAAACAGAAGTAGAATTACAGATATAGAAAACAATCTTATGGTTCTGGGGGGTAAGGGGAGAGAGCAGTAGATTGGGAGATTGGGATTGATGTATACACACCACTACACATGAATAGATAACTAACAAGGACCACTGTGGACTTCCCTGGTAGCTCAGACGGTAAAGAATCCGACTGCCAATGCAGGAGACCTGGGTGCAACCCCTGGGTCGGGAAGACCCCTTGGAGAAGGGAATGGCAACCCACTCCAGTATTCCTGCCTGGAGAATCCCATGGACAGAGGAGCCTGCAGGCCAGCCCCTCCCCTGTACCTGCCCTGGCAGGCCCTGCTTGGGGCAGCTGACTGTACAGCGGATCCAGCCCCTGGGGGAGCTCCGCGTCGCAGGGGTCTGAGGGTACCCCCTGCAGGTCAGGTGAGCAGTGGGGTCTCGGGGCTCAGGCAGCTGCTGGACCCACAATGATGCAGGTCCAGCTCCTCCCATCCCCTCTCCTGAAGCTGGAGCTGGCTGTTTTTATGAACACCGTGCTCCCTTCCCTGACGATGACTCTTCTGAAGTTTAAACAGCCATGATTTCTCTTTTATGCCCTGGCATTTGTTTTCCCAGAAGATGATCATCCATTCACGGAGTAGTAATGATCTATTAATATGGAACGATGGGAGAGAGAGCTGGGGTTGTGAAAGAACACACATTTTTATTCAAATACATTACATGGATGTTCGATTAAAATGCTCCTCTTAGAATTGACACTTAGTCACAGCCCTCTCTGGGCACCTGCTGCCAATCCCCCTCCTTTATTACGGCCACGCTGAACAAAAGGGCTATTCAGAACGCAGGCTATCTGCAAGCCCAGGACCCGGGCATTCTCATCACTCGTTTCGTTTGGTACATCTCGTCCCCCAAACGCGCTTCTCCCAAAATGAGTCAGACCCGCGGGTTGGTCCAGAGGGAGAAGGGGGTACTTGGCCCCGGGTCCTGCTCCTCCCAAACCTCCCCCTGGCCAGATTCTTGCAACTGAAGATCCGTGTCTCTGCAGACTCTTTCCCAGACTTCTTCCTTGAGACGGCAGCCACGCTACACTCAGAAGAACCCCCCCTCTTCCAACCCCCACCCCCGTCCCAGAGCGCTGCCCTCCCATCAGACGCGCCACAGCCCTGCTGGCTAGTACGCGGTGCAAATCAGGAAGCTCTGGTGCTCGAGGAGGCCTGGGTTCGAGGCCTGCCTCCCCCGGTGAGGGGCAGGTGCAGTTGATAGTTTCGTCAAGGGCAGCATCCTGACATGAAGCCCCCACGTGGTGGCACTGTGGAGGAGCTGAGCGCTTGGAGTGCGGGTGTAAGGCTGTCTCCACGGTCCTGCCAAGGACGGAACGGCCCCCAGCTCTGCCTCCAGCCCCAGAGCACAGGGTCTCCCGCTGATGCGTAACCAAGGGTGTAAGCCACCCAGCCCCGAGCTTCGGCCTCAGGCAGCCACAGGCAAGGCCAGGGGTTTAGGTGGGGGCAGACGCTCCCCAGACTCGGGTGGGCTCCCCGTGTCTCTGCCCAGGAAGTGGGGTCTCAGAGAACCGGAAGGCGGCCCAGGGCACACACCCCAGCGTGGATGGGGGCGGGGTGGAGCTGCAGCAGGTCACCGGGGGAGCGCCGGCTCCTAAGTGGCAGGGTCTGGCCTTGAACTCGAGCCGCCTGGCCCCATGGTGCTCTGCTGCCCCTGGACGAGATGATGCCTGCAAATTCTTCCCTGGTGGCACAGCGGTAAAGAAGCTGACTGCCAATGCAGGAGACACAGGCTCGATCCCTGCATCGGGAAGATCCCCTGGAGGAGGAAAGAGCAACTCGCTCCAGTATTCCTGCCTGGAGAATCCATGGGCAGAGGAGCCTGGCGCGCTACAGTCCACGGGGTCACAAAGAGTCGGGCAAGACTGAGCACGCACACACACACCCTTCACACACACGTGGCCACTCTTAGGCATTGCTGCTTCCCTCCCCGTGACCTTCCACGCATCCCTCCTAGGCAGTGCGGCTTCCCTCCCCGTGGCCTTCCACGCATCCCTCCATGCCCGTCCATCAAATAGCCCCTCCTCCAAGAGGCTGCTGGGATACTGAGAGGCTGTCCCTTCCCCCGTGTCGGAGTTCATGCTCCACGACCGAAGTTCAGCTAGGGGCCCGTGTCACACAGAACCCCAAGGCCCAAGTCCTGGTCACAGCCCAGTCCTGGGGTCAGGAGACTGTTGTCCCAGACCTGCCCTCGTCTGGAGGCTGGGATGAGTCCTTCTGTTTTTTCAATCTCCTTACGTAAAATGGAGAGTTTGGACTGGGTAACTTTATGTGACCCCTCCCAGGTCACCTAGGGACTAGTCATCTGCCAGAGGACCTCCCCGGTTCCCTCCCACCGGGAAACCTCTCCCCAAATAACCTCCCCACCAGGTGTCTTCCCACAGGTAACCTCGCCCAGGTAACCTCCTCCCAGGTAACCTCCCCCAGGTAACCTCCCCCAGGTAACCTCCTCCCAGGTAACCTCCCCCAGGTAAACTCCTCCCAGGTAACCTCCCCCAGGTAACCTCCTCCCAGGTAACCTCACCCAGGTAACCTCCTCCCAGGTAACCTCGCCCAGGTAACCACCCCCAGGTAACCTCCCCCAGGTAACCTCGCCCAGGTAACCTCCTCCCAGGTAACCTCCCCCAGGTAACCTCGCCCAGGTAACCACCCCCAGGTAACCTCTCCCAGGTAACCTCCTCCCAGGTAACCTCCTCCCAGGTAACCTCCCCCAGGTAACCTCCTCCCAGGTAACCTCCTCCCAGGTAACCTCCCCCAGGTAACCTCGCCCAGGTAACCTCCTCCCAGGTAACCTCCCCCAGGTAACCTCTCCCAGGTAACCTCCTCCCAGGTAACCGCCCCCAGGTAACCTCATCCCAGGTAACCTCCCCCAGGTGACCTTCCCCATGTGACCTTCCCCAGGTAACCTCCCCCAGGTAACCTCCCAGGTAACCTTCCCCAGGTATCCCCTCCCTCTCCATCCTACTTGGAGCACGCTCCCGCCCCAGTGCAGAGGCCCCTGCAGGGGGACCCGGGAGGCCCTGGGCGGCCGCCCTGCTCAGCCTGTGCACACCGCAGCCCGCATCAGGCCCTGCCCTCACAGGCGGACGCCAGCTCTCCCTCTTCACACACTCCGCAGCGTTCACTTTCCATTCTGCATCCGAGGGCCCGAGGGTGCAGTCCCGCCCGTGTCTGCCGCACGGCCCTACTGACGCTCGCTCACAGCGGGTGTCCTAGTGTGACGGCAGGCTTGTCACCGTGCGGTAGGTCAGACGCTGGCGGTCTCAGAGTCTGGGGGTCCAGCAGACTTCAAGGGGGCCCCCACCCCCCACGGGGGGTCACTGTCTTTCTTCAGGAGCCTGGGGTGGTGCTGAGCTCGGACCTCGGGGCCCCAGGTCGGCTGAGGTAGGATGAGGCGCAGGCCCCGCCTCGCTGGGGCTTCCCGGAGGGAGGCGGGTCCCCGGGCAGCGTTGCCGGCTCAGCGTCTCACCTGCCCTCCAGCGGTGTTCCCGAGTCTTTTCCCTCTGACTCCTCCCTTTGTCCTGAAATGCACCAACACTGTGTCTGCGGCGGAGGCCTGCTTCCAGTTAGGGTGTAGGAGATAAAGGCCAGTACTCCAGGGAATCAGCAAGAACACACACGCAAACTGCGGAATCGTACCCGACAAGCCTTCAAAGAGCTACAAATGCAAAACACTCCAAATGAAGCAAATTCCAGAGAAAGACAGGGCCTTCACAAGCGAACAGAGACCCATGTCCGCCACCGAGGCTGGGCCTCCCTCCTCGGCCTGCCCCAGACGAAGCCATTCCAAGGCACAAGGAAGAACCAGCGTGACTTTTTCAGCCCTTTGGGCTCTTGTGACAGACTAGATTTTTCCTTTAATTTTTATTGAAAGATTGTGGATCTACAATGTTGTGTTAGTTTTAGGTATACAGCAAAGTGATTCAGCTATATGTATATAACATACAAACATAATCTATTGCATATACATATATAATATATACATTATATAATATACATAATGTATACATACATGCATATGTATCTATGTTACACATATATGTGTATTATATATACATATTTGTGACCCCAAGGACTGCAGCCCGCCAGACTCCTCTGTCCATGGATTCTCCAGGCAAGAACACTGGAGTGGGTTGCCATGCCCTCCTCCAGGGGATCTTCCCGACCCAGGGGTGGAACCTGCATCCCTTACATTTCCTGCATTGGCAGGTGGGTTCTTTACCACTAGTACCACCTGGGAAGCCCATAATACATATAAGTATATATACATATACACGTGTATATACATATTATATATATTCTTTTTTAGATGACAGGCTGGAACTTGAAAGAGCCCAAAGGTACAACAGTCTGCATCACCTGACAGTCCTACGTTAGAGACAGAGGGGTTGAGGTTGGGAAGCAGAGCACCACCTTAAAGCTTCCCCGTGTTTAGATCCCAGGACCCTTCTGGGGATGAGATGGTGTCTGACTTGATTCTCAAAAGACTTGAAACCACAGGTGAACTAGAACCAATCAAAGCTGTAACAAATCCCCAGTGAGCTCAATTCCTGATAAGACCACCGGGATGGCCCCCTTCAGGAAGATGTAAGAGGCACTGGAGTTTGGGGCTGAGAGCAGAAAGATCTCCCTGGTCTCCTGGTACCTGCAGGAGGAAAGGGTCTGACCCCGCCCTCAGCACACATGATTCCAGAGAGGAGCTGAAACATAGACGAGCTAAGGCCAACCCCAGTTCAGTTGGTCTCTTGGCTGAAAATGACCAATAATCAAGAGAAAAAACAGCTCATAGAAATGCCCAGATGACCCAGATGTTGGAATTAGCACACAACAGCTTTACATTTTTATTATAAGTTTGGTAAATAATTTAGAAGAAAATATGAATTCAGAATGAATGAACAGAGATTACTGACTGCATCAAGCAATGCTGTTATCATATTATGGTTATACACAAGTAGAAATAAAATACATGACAATCACAGCACAAAGGGAAGGGAGCTTAAGGGACTCACAGCTATAAAGTCCTTGGATCCGTTGTGCTTGAGGTGGGATCATTTATTTATTCACCTGGGTCAGCTCTTGGTTACGGCATGTGGGATCTTCCATTGCAGCCCACGGACTCTCTAGTTGTGGTGTGTGGGCTAAGCTGCTCTGTGGCCTGAGGGACCTTAGTTTCTTGACCAGGGATCAAACCTGAGTCCCCTACACTGCAAGGCAGACTCTTAACCACTGGACCACTAGGGAAGTCCCAAGGTGGCCTAACATGAAAGCAGTGCAGACTGTGAGCTTTTGAGGATTTGTGTTGCAATACCCAGAACTATCACTTTAAAACAAAGAGGTACTGAAAGGTCAAGAGAGGAAATTCAATAGAATATTCTAAAATATTCAGTGAATCCAGGAGAAAGCAGTAAAGAATCAGAGAACAGATGGCACAAATAGAAAGCAAATAGCAAGAAAGAGGATGTAAACTGAACTTGATCAGTAATTTAATTAAATGTAAGTGGAATAAACACTCCAATGAGCAAGCAGGATTGTCAGATGGTATAGAATTAGAATCAAGTAAAACTGTAGGACAAAATCTCCTAACGTCATGTAAAAAGTTTGAACAAAGTATTAGCAAACCAAAACCTGTGTGTGTGCATGTTATAAACAAGTGGGATTCATTCAAAGTGCAAGGTTGGTTTGACATTTAAAACTCCATATAATTCACCAAATCAACAGGATAAAGGAGAAGAGAATGATCATCTCAATAGTTGTGGAGAAAGCATTTGAGAAGATTCAACACCTACTCAGAAAGTGTTTAGGTTTCTGCAGAAAAGAAAAGTCTTAGCAAAATGGAACAGAAGAAACGTCTCCAATCTATAAAGAGTATTTACACAAAACCCTACAGCTAATGTCCAACTTGATGGTGAAATATTGAATATTTTACTAAGATTATGAACAAGGCAAGATGTCCTTCTTCACCGCTTCCACTTGACATCCTCAAGAAGGTCCCGTCCTAGATAGTGAGGGAAAGAAGAGAAATGAAAGGCAAAAACACTGAACAGGAAGAAGCAAGATTGTCTGTATGGGCCAATATGACTGTGTATATGGAAATCTTAAGGAATTTATGGCAAAATTTATGGCAAAAACAACTAAAAGCAAGCCAATTTAGCAAAATTGCAAAATATAAAGTCATATACAAAAACTAATCTTATTTCTACATATTACTAGTAAACAATTGGAAAATGAACATTTTAAATACCATTTATAATAGGATCAAAACATGTCAAATGCCTAAGAATCCATCTAATAAAAGATATGGAAGATCTCTACACTGTAAGCATAAAACACATTGAGAGGAATTAATGTCTTCAAAACCTTGTGCAATTCTCATAGATTAGAAAATGCAATTTTGCTAGCATGTCAGTTTTCCTTAAACTGGTCTATAAAGGCCATCCAATCCCAGTAAAATTCCAGCAGGCTTTTTACAGAAATTGAAAAGCTAATTCTAAAGTTAATCTGAAAACGTAAAGAGCCTAGAATATCCAAGAAAATCTTTGGAAAAAAACCAATAGAGTTGGAGGGCACTGTCTAATATCAAGATTTACCACTGTTGTTGTTGTTCAGTCGCTAAGCCGTCTCCGACTCCTTGCAGCCCCATGGACTGCAGCACGCCAGGCTTTCCTGTCCTCCACTATCTCTCAGAGTTTGCTCAGGTCATGTCCATTGAGTTGGTGATGCTATCCAACCAAAGTTGCAATAATTAAGACTTTGGAATAATAGCACAAAGATAGACAAACAGGTCAATGGCGTGGAACAGAGTCTAGAAATCGGTTCACACATATAGAGTCAACTGAGGCACCAGGGCAATTCAGCAGACACAGGAGCCTTCTCAACACATGGGAGTGAGGCTAGCTGGCAGTATGGAAAAACTAACCTTCAGTCCCTCCCTCTCCCCACATGCTCAGCATTCAGCCGCGTCCTTGACCAAAGGAGAAAGGGAGAACGACGAATCTTTCAGAAGAAAGCATGAAAAAATAGCCTCACTACTTTGGAGCAGGCAAATATCTTTTAGAGAGGACGCAAATTAGTCATAAAGAAATGTATACATTTAATTTCACCAAAATTTAAAACTTCTGCAATAAATGCTGGAGAGGCTGTGGAGAAAAGGGAACCCTCTTACCCTGTTGGTGGGAATGCAAACTAGTACAGCCGCTATGGAGAACAGTGTGGAGATTCCTTAAAAAACTGGAAATAGAACTGCCATATGACCCAGCAATCCCACTTCTGGGCATACACACCGAGGAAACCAGATCTGAAAGAGACACGTGCACCCCAATGTTCATCGCAGCACTGTTTATAATAGCCAGGACATGGAAGCAACCTAGATGCCCATCAGCAGACGAACGGATAAGGAAGCTGTGGTACATATACACCATGGAATATTACTCAGCCGTTAAAAAGAATTCATTTGAATCAGTTCTAATGAGATGGATGAAACTGGAGCCCATTATACAGAGCGAAGTAAGCCAGAAAGACAAAGAACATTACAGCATACTAACACATATATATGGAATTTAGAAAGATGGTAACTATAACCCTATATGCAAAACAGAAAAAGAGACACAGAAGTACAGAACAGACTTTTGAACTCTGTGAGAGAAGGTGAGGGTGGGATGTTTCGAGAGAACATCATGTATATTATCTATGGTGAAACAGATCACCAGCCCAGGTGGGATGCATGAGACGAGTGCTCGGGCCTGGTGCACTGGGAGGACCCTGAGGAGTCGGGTGGAGAGGGAGGTGGGAGGGGGGATCGGGATGGGGAATACGTGTAACTCCATGGCCGATTCATGTCAATGTATGACAAAACCCACTGCAATGTTGTGAAGTAATTAGCCTCCAACTAATAAAAAAAATTTTTTTTTTTAATTTAAAACTTCTGCTCATCAAAGACACTTTTAAGTGAAAAACAATCCATGGATCAAAATATACATTTCTGACCAAAAAATCTCTTAAGTTTTATATATAAAGAGCTGCCATAAATCAGTAACAAGCAGGCAATCCAATTAAAAATGGGCAAGCAGCGTGAATGGGCAATTCACAAAAAGAGATGTACGCATGGTCAATAAGTACAGGCAGAGTGCTCAGACTCATCGCCTTAAATGCACAATGAGACACCGTTTCTGACTCGCTGGAAGGGTTAGGAAAGAAAGGCCGGCAGCAACAAGCTTTAGCGAGGGTGAGGAGCCCCTGGGATTCTTGTATTCCTCCAGGTGGGAACGTAAAATGATTAAACCATTTTAGAAAACTGTGTGGTGGTGTATACTGAAATTAAGCATACATCTACCATATGACCCGGCAATTCCACTGCTAGGAATGTACCTAAGAGAATGCATATGGCCACCAAAAAAGAAATCACGATAATAGCTACAACCTGGAAATAGTCCAAACGCCCATCCACAGGGGAATGGATGAACCGTCTGCCATCCATCCACATGGGCCGTATTTGGCAGAGACAGTGAACAGCCCACAGACATCGTGTTGAGTGAAAAAGTCGGACCCCCCAGAACACGGACTGCATGATTCCTTCCACAGGGGTCAGGAGCCTGAGAAACTGGCCACGTGAGATGATGGGGCTGACTGGCCTAGGGCATCACCCACTACGGGGCGGGGTGGGGGGCGGTCTCCAGACTCCCCAGCAACACCACTCACGGCTTCCTTTCTCCATACATCTGGAATGGGGAGTCTGACCCTCCCAGTGGCCCAGGATGTGACTCGGGTCACAAGTAGTTCCTGAATCCCGAGTGTAGACTTGGTCCTCAGCTTCCTCGTGTCTAAAACAGAGAGGGAAGGATGAGCAGAGACCAGACGCTCAGCATGCACACCCCATGGGCACACGGGGCCCCTCTGGCAGCACCCTGCCTGGGACAGGGACATGGGGCCCCAAGACTTGCCAAAGCAATGACCTCAACCCCATCTCAAAGGCCAGCGCACCACTTCCGCAGTCTTCCTGACCCACAGCCTGTCTGACTGCATTCCATGACCAACCATGATGCCAGTGAGATGCTGGTCACCCTTCCTACCACTTGTAAGGCCTCCACCCAACTGGGGTCAGAATCTGCTCTGGGCCCAAGTGGGGCTGAGGACTCACACTCCTTGGAAAGGGCAGAGTCTGCTGCCCTCTCTCCAATCCCGCGTGTCCAGCCGTTTCCCCTTGACTCTGGGTCACTCCTGGGCCTGTGACTGTGATTAGTTTTTTTTCTGTAGAGAAAATGGATTTAAATTTAATTGTCGCTTGAAAGAGAAGGGGTGGGGTGGGGCAGCTGGGGAGGAGGGACTGGAACAAAAGGAGAAAAGCAGAGGCCTGATCAATTGTTTCAATTTAAAGAGGCTGCAGTCAAATGGCTGGAAGACAGAGTTATGTGCCTCCCGAAAATGCGGCAATAAATAAGGGAAATCACCCAGAACAAATAGCGCCAGCTGTTTAGATGAAAGAGGAGCCAGGAAATGTGAAGAATGGACGACCACAGCCAGAAATGACAGGCAGGGCCAGCGGGGCTGGGGTGGGGAGCAGAGACCCGCGGGCAAGTGCCCCGTCCTGGGGAAAGCCAGGGTCCTGGATGCTCTGTTTAGGGGCCCTCTAGCCTCTCAGCCTGAGGTGCCCTGGGAGGGGAAGCAGAGAGTCCTTGGGGGGGACCTGCCCAGTCAGGGCACTGCGGTACAGACACATCTCTCAGCCAGCACTCATTCATTCAACTAACACCCATAAGCTCTGACAACTCATATCTCATCTTCACGCGACTCTGCTTTATAGGCGAGGAACCTGTGCTCAGGGCAGGCAACTGGTCTACCCAAGGTCACACAGCATCTGACTCCATGCCCTGCCTGGATGCCCTCCCTCATGAGCCACTTGGTCCCTGAGGTCCCAGAAGAGGCCAGGTCGGGTTGAGCAGGAGCTCAGCACCCAGAGCATTAGGTTTGCAGAACACATCTCCCTTCCTCACCTGGGTTCAGGAGTGTTACACAAAACGAAGTCCCTCTTTGTGGAAACATGAGAGGTAGAGAAGAGGCATGCCCATCGGTCAGCTCTGAGCAGTGGCTAGATGGAAAGAACATCCATGGACAAGTCACCCATGAAGCCTCAGTTTTCCCATCTCTGAAATGGGAGCAATACAATCCCAAAGTTGAAAGTGGTCACAGAAGTCACCAAACTCAAACCCTTAGACCAGATCACTAGGCTCTCCTTACACACCACTGAAGTCAGAAGCTCACTGCATCCCTACATGATCTTTTTATCCCCATCCTGGATCTGTGGGGTTAAATTTTTTCTTTATATTGAGTCCAAAATGCTCTGTCTTACCCTGAAACCAGTCAGAATGCATGCAGTTTGGAGCAGTTCTTTCTAAGCCTTCACCACCCTCCCTGAGTCTCCCCCCATGCTCCATAAAATGCCTGGATTCCCAGCCTAGGTACACATCAAGGGCAAACACTCTGCAGAATCACCAGTCACTTAGAATGATCATCTCATCCTTGCCTGAGGGCAAGCAATTTTTTCCAAAATGTTTTCTGCCTCCATCATAAACTGCTGGATAATGAGGATGCCGGGCGGTGTCAGCCCTGGTGTGCTGTGCAACATGGGGCAAGACACATTAGCCTGTCTGTGCCTCAGGGACCCCACACGAAAAGCAGGAATGATATTATCTCCTCAGAGAATTCTTGTAAGGATTAAATGAGTTAGTTTAGGAAATGTTTTCAATAGTGACCAGAGAACAGCTGGCACAATAAAAATGTTAACGGTCATCACCATCGCTATCACCACCTCCACTACCACCATCACCATCACCACCATCATTACCATCAGCACCACCATCACTGTCATCACCACTACCATCATCACCATTACCACAATCATCACCATGATCATGATCACCACCATTCACCAACTTCACCGCAACCATCACCATCATTATCATTACCATCATCATAATCACCATCATCACCACCGTCACCATCATCATTGTCACCATCTTCATCATCATCATCACCATCACTGTCACCAACCTCATCACCACCATCACCACCATCACCAGTACCATCATAATCACCACCATTACCATCATCATCACCATCACCGTCATCACCACTACCATCATCATCACCACCTTTACCATCATCATCACCATCACTGTCATCAACATCATCACCACCATCATAGCTATGACTATTTTGTTGTTGTTTGCTGTTTTTTTCACCCATCAAATGAGGTTGTAATAGGTTCTCTGAAAGGGATCCTCCTGCTCTGGAACTGAGACTCTTTTCCTCCCAATCTCTCACATCTCTGCTGTCAAGTCACTGCTGCATGCAGACTTATGTGAGGTCACTTGTCCCATTGGTGTAATTGACCTAACAGGTTTAATGAACTCGGTGCCTTCCCACCCCGCCCTCAGGATGTAAAGGGCTGCTCCATCTGCACTCATCCCTGACACAATGGCCTTCTCTGGGCAAAGTGTCAGTCAGACGAGATTGGTGACATACATCTCATTGGCAATTTCATTTAGGCCCTCCAGCTCCACCTTCACGTCTATAAACCCAAGGTAATTGCTGGGCTGCTCACATAGGAAGGGAAACATCTTATGTTTCCATAACAGCAACCTGACCCATATGTTCACAAGCTTTTTCCAGCATGTTGAAGATTTGGGACCCTCACTATCATGCCAGGACCCAGGCCCATCATCTCTCCCCTGGGCCATCCTCCACACTCCCATCCTCTGAGTAAGATGTATAAAAGGCAAATGTGATCAGATCACTCTGCATTTAAAGACTTCAGAGTTTCCCACTGCCCACAATATCAAGCCCAAGCTGCTCAGCCTGAAACCAGTGACCCCAGGTTATGTCGCTTAATCTCAACCTGTTCAGCCCCATCTTCTGCTGCTTCCTGCCCCACCTTCAGGATCCTTCTGCACTCCTTGCCAACTCTGTGTGTTCTGTTCCTTCTGATCAGGAGGCCCGTTCCCCAGCCCCTTTCCTCCCAGATCAGCATTCAGTCATCACTTAAGGCCCAGCTTACACGATTCAGCTCTTCCGGGAAGCTCTCCTGATTCCCCAGCAGACATGCCCTTCATTTGACCCCACGACACCAACCACACTTGTCAGTATGTCTGTTTACAGATTGTTCTTCACCAAGTATGCTCTGAAAGACTTAAGGGTAAGAACCACAGCAGAGCTATCTCTGAATCCTGGAGCCTAACACAGAAGGATGCTCAGGAAGTGTTTAATAATAAATGATTGAATGGATGGGTGGATGATGGTGGGCGGATGGATGGATGGATGTCTGGGTGGATAGATGGGTAGGTGGGTGAACAGATATGCAGTAGCTAGACAGATGGATGGGTAGATGGTGGATGGTGGATAAAAAGATGGTGGATCGATGGATGGATGGTGGATGAATGGATGAATGGATTCATGTTACCAGCAAGGATAAGTGTGTCTTCCACTGGGTCCCCGGGCAATCAAGACTGTCTCTGGCTGAGAAAGGGTGGGGCTGGAGCTAGGTCACCAGGCTGTTTCAGGATCCACTTTAAGATTCATTGGGTGGCTGGGTGGATGCCGGAGTGAATATTTTTAAACTCAGTGTGAGAATGGTTTTTCCTTTAGTAAAGACCTTATGCTTTCTTATTTGTTTATGACCCGACTGAGTATGTTTGATCTGCTATATGTTTGTTTTATGCTTTTTGAGTTTTATGCTTATTTCTTGCGTTCTTTCATTTCTGAAAAAAAAAAAAATTCTATGTGTTGATAGTGGTCATCTGGGGCTTTCATTCTTAACCAGTGATTCCAAAAGGATCAATCCTGCTTTTAATTCTTTCAGACTCTGCTTTTATGTTGTTAGAATTATTCTTTAGTCTGCAAGTCTCTGAGGCCAAAGACAGGAATGAACCTTTATCTTTTGACTCTTTTAAGAAAAATGTATTGAACACACGCCCTTTGGGGCCTGTTTCCCCGGGCCGGTGGAATCATCCAGAAAGGCTCAGCGCTGAGGGCCCGGTCGGGGAGGCAGCTGGGAGGAGAGGCTGGTGCGGTTCTGAAACCCGGCGCTTGGGACCCACTTCTCACCCAGTCTCTGCGCATGCCTACAGTCGAGCCTCTTGGGTCAGCTCCGGCCCCCACGGGTCGGCGGACAGCAAAGCGGTCCTTCTTGTACTTGGAGAGGCTGACGTCCCAGCGCCCAAGTCTGGGTCGCTGAACTTTGCTATAGCAACCACGCGTTTTGAATGAAAATGCACGAGTAACTGAAGGCTGTTTGCCCATTGTTAAACCAAGAGAAGCCCCAGGTTGGCTGTCACGTGTGGGCAGGGTGCTCAGATCTGTGGAGGAAGACATGTTTCTCCGTGAGAAAAATATTCCAAGGCCAGAGCGGGAGCAGCCATGTCTGTGCCTGCCCACCCCCCCAGCGGTGGGCTGGCTCCTTCACCCACAGCCTGCCATTTCATCCCCCCCACATCCCTGGGACTCGAGTCCCAGCGCCTAGGTGGGGGGCCCGAGAAGAGGTGGGACCCTCTCCGCGACGGAGCAATGAACCAGAAGCTGGGATTCCAGCCCCAAAGTGTGCATCCCAGTCCCTGCGACCTCAGATGCCCCAGGCCTTGTCCCTCGGGGTCCCCTTGCCCTCTCGGCCAGCAGCCATGAAGCCCAGGACCCTCACCCCCTGCTCCGATCTGCCCAGCGAGCCCCAGGGTCTCGCCCTGAACTGAATGAGGCCCCCTGCCCAGGCATGCTCCTCCCTGCCTGGCTCAACCGCAGTGTTCCCCCGGCCTCGAACGTTCACCCCTTCCTCCCCGCCTCTGCAGATCCTACTCATCCTTCCAGGTAGAGGTGTGGAGGTTCTGAGCACAGGCCTCTGGGAGAGACCACCTGAGCTGAAGTCCCAGCTTGGCCCCTTTCCTGCTGGGGGACCAGGAGCAGCTTCTGGAATGCCCTCGAGCCCCACTTCCTCAGGGGCCCAGTGGTTAGGACTCCGACTTTCACTCCAGGGGGCAGGGGTTTGGTACCTTGTCAGGGAACTAAGAGCCCACGGGCCATGTGGCATGGCCAAAAACACATTTCTTTTAAAGCTCATCAAGTTTACCATCTTAACCAGTTTTAAGTGTACATGTCAATGGCAGTAAGCAGAGTCACATCATTCTGAAACAGATCTCCAGAACCTTCCAATCTTGCAAATCTGAAACTTCTAGAGAAATTAAATAACAGCCCCTCCAGCCCCTAATAATAGTCATCCATTCTATTCTGCTTCTATGAATTGGACTACTTTGCATCGTTCATATTAGTGGCATCATAGAGTATGTGTCTGTTTGTGACTGGCTTACCTCACTCAGGATGAGGCCCTTGAGATGTACCCATGTTGTCGTATGTGACAGAATTTCCTTCATTCTGGGGGGTGAAAATACTCCATCATACTTATGGACCACACTTTGTTTATCCATTGGACCATCAGTGGAAATTTAGGTTGCTTCCACCTCTTTGCTCCTGTGAATAATGCTGCTCTGAATACGATTGTGCAAATATCTCTCTGAGACCCTGCTTTTAATTATTTCGGGTTTATACCCACAAGTGTGGCTGTCCATGGGGTCACAAAGAGTCGGACATGACTGAGCGACTGAACTGAACTGAACTAACCCAAAAGTGCAATTTCTAGATCATATGATAGTTCTATTTTTAATTTTTTTTAGACATTCCATACTGATCTTCGTAGTTAGGTCACCATGTTATAATCCCACCCACAGCACATAAGGGCTCAAATTGCTCCACATATTTCCTCACCAATACTTTTTCCTGCTGTTGTTGTAGCTTTTTAAATAGTAGTCATCCTAACAAGTGTGAGCTGGTATCTCACTGTAGCTTTGTTTTGCATTTCTGTGATGATTAATGTTATTGGAAATCTTTTCATATGCCTGCTCACATTTGTATATCATCTTTGTAGAAATGTCTCTGCAAGTCCTCTGTCCATTTGTTTTGTTCTGTTTTGGCTTTTATTTTTAAAGTATGACAACACATTTACAGGAGACTTGTAAATCAGTCCCACCCACAGTACACAAGGGCTCTGATTGCTCCACAAAGTTACCTATAGTTCCACTGTATATTACAGTTTTTCAGTAGTAATAATTTTAATTAAAATTTTTTATTGGACTGTCAATATCAAACTCTCAAAAAAGAATAGAATGAATAGCCTCTGTCCATTTTTAAAACTGGATGATTTGGGACTTCCCTGGTGGTCCACTGGCTAAGAATTCATCTTCCAGTTGGGGGGACAAGGGTTCAGTCTCTGGTTGGAGAACTGAGGTCCCACATGCCATGGGCAGCTAAGCCCACACGCCACAATAAGGGAGCCCACACGCTCCGGAGAGAGAGACGCCCGCACGCTCTGGAGCCCACGCACACCTGGAGAGATGCCCACACATAGCAATGAAGACCCTGCATGGAGCAACTAACACCTGATGTGGTCATAAATTAATAAATATTTTGCTGCAAAACTGGGTGATCTGATTTCTGTTGTTGTTAAATTGTAGGAGTTTTTATATATTCCATACATTAAGTGAAGGAGTCTTTTGGGCCTAGAAAAGAGAACTACAGTCTCAAAGGCCTCTTGCTGAATCATCTAACTTCGGAGAAAACAAAGCATAACTTTAGTTCCATCCTGATGCTCCAGGCCAGTTGTATCTATCTGGGACTTATCACCCCCTGTCCAGAAACCTTCCACCCCCTACACTCGCCCAGAAGACTTATCAGCCCCTGCCCAACTACAAGTGTCATCTCAACAAAAGAATACTCAAAATATCCCACTTGATTGACGTTTCCCTTATCGCTTCCACAAACCTCTCCATAAGTATGAAGCTTCCCTGATCCCTTTCGGCGCTCAGCCTGGTCGTTTGGCCGACTGTCGCCCCTCCTTGCCTGAATAAAGGTAACCTACTTCTGTTGAGGTCGTCTTTCCTTTTCTACCTCTCCGGAACTATGCCTTACATTAAGCCCTTATAAGATATATGATTTGCGAATATCTTCTCTCATTCCATACACTGTTTTTGCTTTGTTGATTGTGTCTGTGGACGTACAATAAGAGTGTGCGCTTGATGTAGCCCCATTCGTCTAGTTTTGCCTTTGTTCCTGGATGCCTGTGCTTTTGATGTCATCTCCAATAAATCATTGCCAAGTTCAATGTCATAAATCTTTTCCCCTATGTCTTCTTCTAGGAGTTTTGTAGTTTTAGGTGTTACGTCTAGATCTTTAATCCTTTTTGAGTTAATTTTTGTACATGTTGTAAGATAAGGGTGTGACTAGTGATAGAAGCAAGGTCCGATGTTCTAAAGAGCAATATTGCATAGGAATGTGAGATCCATGAATCAAGGCAAATTGGAAGTGATCAAATAGGAGATGGCAAGAGTGAACATGGACATTCTAGGCATCAGCGAACTAAGATGGACTGGAATGGGTGAATTTAACTCAGATGACCATTATATCTACTACTGTGGGAAAGAATCCCTTAGAAGAAATGGAGTAGCCATCATAGTCAACAAAAGAGTCCAAATTGCAGTACTTGGATGCAATTTCAAAAATGACAGAATGATCTCTGTTCGTTTCCAAGGCAAACCATTTAATATCACAGTAATCTAGGTCTATACCCCAACCAGTAATGCTGAAGAAGCTGAAGTTGAACAGTTCTATGAAGACCTACCAGAACTTTTAGAACTAACACCCAAAAAAAGAGGTCCTTTTCAATATAGGGGACTGACTGGAATGCAAAAGTACGAAGTCAAGAGATAACCAGGAATAACAGGCAAATTTGGCCTTGGAGTACAGAATGAAGCAGGGCAAAGGCTAATAGAGTTTTGCCAAGAGAACGCACTGGTCATAGCAAACACCCTCTTCCAACAACACAAGAGAAGACTCTACACATGGACATCACCAGATGTCCAACCCCAAAATCAGATTGATTATATTCTTTGCAGCAAAAGATGGAGAAGCTCTACACAGTCAGCAAAAACAAGACTGGGAGCTGACTGCAGCTCAGATCATGACCTCCTTATTGCCAAATTCAGACTTAAACTGAAGAAAGTATGGAAAACCACAAGACTATTCAGGTATGACCTAAATCAAATCCCTTACAATTATACAATGGAAGTGAGAAATAGATTTAAGGGACTAGATCTGATAGACAGAGTGCCTGGTGAACTATGGATGGAGGTTCGTGACATTGTACAGGAGACAAGAATCAAGACCATCCCCAAGAAAAAGGAATGCAAAAAAGCAAAATGGCTGTCTGAGGAGGGCTTACAAATAGCTGTGAAAGGAAGAGAAGTGAAAAGGAAAGATATTCCCATTTGAATGCAGAGTTCCAAAGAATAGCAAGGAGAGATAAGAAAGCCTTCCTCAGTGATCAATGCAAAGAAATAGAGGAAAACAATAGAATGGGAAAGACTAGCGATCTCTTCAAGAAAATTAGAGATGCCAAGGGAACATTTCATGCAAAGATGGGCTCAATAAAGGACAGAAATGGTATGGACCTAACAGAAGCAGAAGATATTAAGAAGAGGTGGCAAGAATACACAGAACAACTGTACAAAAAAAGATCTTCATGGCCCAGATAATCACAATGATGTGATCACTCACCTAGAACCAGACATCCTAGAATGTGAAGTCAAGTGGGCCTTGGGAGGCAGCACTACAAACAAAGCTAGTGTAAGTGATGGAATTCCAGTTGAGCTATTTCAAGTCTTAAAAGATGATGCTGTGAAAGTGCTGCACTCAATATGCCAGCAAATTCGGAAAACTCAGCAGGGATCAGAGGGCTGAAAAAGGTCAGTTTTCATTCCAATCCCAAAGAAAGGCCATGCCAAAGAATGCTCAAACTACTGTACAATTGCACTCATCTCACATGCTAGTAAAGTAATTCTCAGAATTCTCCAAGCCAGGCTTCAGCAATACATGAACCATGAACTTCCAGATGTTCAAGCTGGTTCTAGAAAAGGCAGAGGAACCAGAGATCAAATTGCCAACATCTGCTGGATCATCAAAAAAGCAAGAGAGTTCCAGAAAAACATCTTTTTCTGCTTTACTGAATATGCCAAAGCCTTTGACTGTGTGGATCACAATAAACTGGAAAATTCTGAAAGAGATGGGAATACCAGACCACCTGGCCTGCCTCCTGAGAAATCTGTATGCAGGTCAGGAAGCAACAGTTAGACATGGAACAAGAGACTTTTTCCAAATAGCAAAAGGAGTACGTCAAGGCTGTATATTGTCTCCATGTTTATTTAACTTAAATGCAGAGTACATCATGAGAAATGCTGGACTGGATGAAGCACAAACTGGAATCAAGATTTCAGGGAGAGATATCAATAACCTCAGATAAGCAGATGACACCACCTTTATGCAGAAAGCAAAGAAGAACTAAAGAGCCTCTTGATGAAAGTGAAAGAGGAGAGAGAAAAAGTTGGCTTAAAGCTCAACATTCAGAAAACTAAGATCATGGCATCTGGTCCCACCACTTCATGGCAAATAGATGGGGAAACAGTGGAAACAGTGGCTGACTTTATTTTTGGGGACTCCAAAATCTTTGTAGGTGGTGACTGCAGCCATGAAATTAAAAGACGCTTACTCCTTGGAAGGAAAGTTATGATCAACCTAGATAGCATATTAAAAAGCAAAGACATTACTTTGCCAACAAAGGTCTGTCTAGTAAAGGCTATGGTTTTTCCAGTGGTCATGTATGGATGTGGGAGTTGGACTGTGAAGAAAGCTGAGCACCGAAGAATTGATACTTTTGAAGTATGGTGTTGGAGAAGACTCTTGAGAATCCCTTGGACTGCATGGAGATCCAACCAGTCCGTCCTGAAGGAGATCAGTCCTGAGTGTTCATTGGAAGGACTGAAGTTGAAGCTGAAACTCCAATACTTTGGCCACCTGATGCAAAGAGCTGACTCATTTGAAAAGACCCTGATGCTGGGAAAGATTGAAGGCAGGAGGAGAAGTGGACAACAGAGGATGAGATGGTTGGATGATATCACCGACTCCATGGAGATGAGTTTGAGTAGACTCCAAGAGTTGGTGATGGACAGGGAAGCCTGGCATGCTGCGGTCCATGGGGTTGTGAAGAGTTGGACACGACTGAGCAACTGAACTGAACTGAACTGAAGGGTCTATCTTCATTCTTTTGCATGTGGACATTCTCAACATCATCTGTTTAGAAGAATTTTTCTTGTCCCATTTGGGTGATCTTGCCACCTTTGTTGAAGATCACTCAACCATATGTACATGACTTTATTTCTGGGATCTCTTGTCTTTTGCACTGATCTGTTTATCTGTCTTTGTGCCAGTACCATACTGTTTCAATTACTGTAGCTTTGTGATATGTTTTGAAATCAGGAGGTGTGAGTCCTACAACTTTGTTCTTTTTTTTTTCCCAAAATTATCTTTTGCTGTTTGAATTTAGATTCCATATGAATTGTAAGATGATTTTTTCCTACTTCCACAAAAAGTCATCTTCATTTGGATTTTTGTTGTGATTGTGTTGAATCTGTAGATTGCCTTAGGTAGTACTGGCATCTGAACAATATATTCTCCTAGTCCATGAATGTGACTCTCTTTTCATTTACAAATGTGCCATTTTTAGTTTATTCAGCAATGTTTTCTAGTTTCCAGTTTGCAAGTCTTTCACTTCCTTGGTTGGGTTAACAAATAGGATTTTTTGATAATGTATAATGAAATGTGTCAACATTTGGAATATATGCATAACTCATCATTTTCCAAATGACCAATGCATAATGTTACAAAATCATAAAGGGCTAAATGATCCGGTCAGAATGCAAAATAGACAAATAGGGTTTAATGTAACAGAAAAGGTCATTCATAAGGCTTTAGGTTCCACAATGCCACTAACCTTTAAAACACCACCACTTGCCAAAGATGAATATCCATGATTATCTGAAAAGACTGTTAAAATACTCCCCCTTTTCCAATTACATATCTGTGTGAAGCCAGGTTTTCTTCAAAATGCAAAAGAAACAAGCTATTACCTCAGACTGCATGCAGAATCCGACATGAGAATCCATCTGTCTTCCTAAGCTCAAAACTAAAGAGATCTGCAAAAATGTAAAATAATGCTATTCTTACTTATTTTCTTTGTTTTAAAAACATATTTCACTAAATAATGTTATTTATGTTAACATGTAATGAATTTATTATTGATTTTTAAGTGAAATAATTCATATTTTCACATTTTCTTAGTTTTTTATTTTTATTAAGTATCAATAGATACTGCCCACATAAACAAAAGCTCTTTGGGGCCCTTAATGGTTTTCAAGAGTGTAAAGGAACTGCTGATATGAGGCAAATGGAGAATGTGAATAATCTGTAAATGCACAGTTAAAAATCATAACTAAAACTGAATTATGCAGTTAAAATGGTTAATGACTCACTTTATGTTATGGGAATTTCACCCCAATGGAAAAGAAATGTAACCACTTAAACAAAACATACACATACTCAACAATCAAAAGCAAAAGGGACACAGAAAACAAAAATGATAACATTACCTATAAAATACAAAATATTTAAGGTTTGATCAGAAAAAAAAACATAATTTTAAAATCATGACAGAATTAAAAGAAAACTATCTTATCAATATACCTGTATATTGAAACTTTTATTAGCTAAACTTGTAGGAAAAAAGAAAATGACTAAAAATATATTGTTTGGAAACTCCATGCGTGGTCACCCCTGGGAACCTGCCCAAGCCAGGCAGGGATGCGGGGTGCCAAGGACCCTTTGCTAATCTTGATGGCTGGTCTCAAAGAATTTGCTTTTCATTCATAGAAAACAAAAGTACTCTAAGATTAGGTCACAAAAGAATCCTCAGCCACCTACATGCAAGAAACACAGACTTGTGGATACAGTCGGGGAAGGAGAGGGTGGGGCAAGCTGAGGGAGAAGCACTGAAACATATACATTAGCATATGTAAAATAGATAACCAGCGGGAATTTGTTGTATGATGCAGAGCTCAAAGCCAGTGCTCCGTGACAACCTGCAGGGGTGGGATGGGGGGCGGGCAGGAGGGAGGGGACATAAGTATACCGACGGCTGATCCGTGCTGACGTGTGGCAGAAACCAACACAATGTTGTAAAGCAACTATCCTCAAATTAAAAACAAATAATTTTTTAAAAATGAAAACATACATGCACCCCAAAGCACACAGCAACACTATTTACAGCAACCAAGACAAAGAAGCACCCAAATGTCTGATAGGTGAATGAATGAAGACGTGGCGCTCATATACAACAGAATACTAGCCGTAAAAATGTAATAGTGCCATTTTCAGCTACAAGGATGGGCCTAGCAATTATCATCCTAAGTGAAGTAAGTCAAAAAGAGAAAAATAAATACGACGTAATGTCACTTACATGCGGAATCTACACCATGACACCAATGAACTATTCTAAAAGCAGAAACAGACTCACAGCCACAGAGAACAGATCCGCGGTTTCCAGGGAGGGTGGCAGTGAGGGAGGGAGGCATGTTGCCAGGATTCTGGCTCCCTGTCCATCGACACCAAATGGAAACATGGAGACGGAGTTTGGAGGAAATAAAAAAGAATAGCTTTATTATTTTTGCCAGGCGAAAGGGAAATAGACCAGGCGAGCGCCTCAGGGAATGTGCCCCCTTCTCTCAGGGATAGGGAGAGGTTATATATCCTCCTGAAGGTCTTGCCTTTTTTTTTTCTCCTTCTACAAAGTTTCAAACAGCCACAGCTGGCATCGGGCAACTCAGCAAGCACGTCTGATGTCGCTGAAGCTAGTGGCCCCTGGCCTTCTTTCTGAAATGCAGGATGCCACAGGGGAGTGTAGGAGGAGAAAGCCAGGTGCAGAGGGTGACCTACATGGTGTCAGAGCGTAATTAGCTTCGTGACGGACCGGTCCGCCTACAGGTGTTTGTCAGCGCGTGTGCTACCTGATCAGTCACTTCAGTCGCGTCCAACTCTTTGTGACTCCATGGACCGTAACCTGCCAGACTCCTCTGTCCATGGGAATCTCCAGGCGTGAATACTGGAGTGGGTGGCCATGCTCTTCTCTAGGGGATCTTCCCGACCGAGGGATCGAACCCCGGTGTCCTACATTGCAGTGGATTCTTTACCATCTGAGCCACCAGGGAAGCCCAAGAATACAACAGTGGGGAGCCTATTCTTTCTCGAAGGGGTCTTCCCAACCCAGGAATCGAACCAAGGTGCCCTACACCACAGGCAGATTCTTTACCAGCCGAGGTACCAGGGAAGCCCATAATTCATCATAGTACCAGATCAAATACAAATCACATGATCATCTCTATGCTATGATAAAGCTCAACAGCCTTACTTTTTAAAACTTCTGAAAAGTGACTGGTATAATATTTAATGTGATAAAATACATTTATCTCATCTCAAAGTTCAACATTATGTCTAATAGGAAAATACTTATAAAGATTCTCCCATCAAAGTTTAGACAAGACGAAGATATCCACTACTGCCACTATTACTAATATTATGCTAGAGCTACTCAACAAGACAAACAAGAGAAAGAAATAAGATACATAAAAATTTAGAACAGATAAAATTATTATTGCTTGCAGATGATAGGCTTATACATCTGAAAACTCCAAGAAAATAAATTGAAAAACGATTACAAATAACAACAGAATTCACCAAAGATGTTGACATAAAATTCATATATAGAATTCAATAGCCTTTACATATTACAACAAAAATCATTGGAAGCTATAATGAAAAGAAGATTAAAATACCTAGAAATAAACTTAAGAAATGTGCCAGCTCTGTTAAAAAAGAGAAAACTATAAAACAGGGCCAAATACAAAAGATGACTTAAGTATACATACATGCATACCGTATTTTCAAATATGAAGGCTAGACATCGACATGTCAATTAACCTCATGAAAAATATCAGCTGGCTGTTTTGAGGAACTGGACAAACTGATTCCAAACTTCTCAGGAAAAAGAGGAATGAGTGGCTGAGTAGACTTTTCAGAGAGTAAGATACATTAAAGTGATAATGCTTTTCAATTGTGGTGCAGATGCATTCAGACACAGATCAACAAGGGAAAAAGGCAGTCTCCAACACACGTGGGAACTGATGACATGATATAGAGGGAACCCTAACAGAGGAAACAGACTACCTTACATCTTACAGAAAAATAGCTTCCAGATAAATCAAAGGTTTAACATGAAGAACAGAACTATAAAAGTACTAGATAAGAGAAATATTTAAATCTCAGCTTGGTCACACCTTCTGAGTATGTTAAAACAGGTATATGTACACACACAGGGGAAATATTTGAAAATGTTGTCTGCATAAGGTTTGTAAATAATATGCTATAAAAACTATACAAAAACCAACATAGTTTTGGAAGTGTTGGCCACAGCAGTCAGAGCAGAAAAAGAAATAAAAGGAATCCAGATAGGAAAAGAAGTAAAACTCACTGTTTGCAGACGACATGATCCTCTACATAGAAAACCCTAAAGACTCTTCCAGAAAATTACTACAGCTAATCAATGAATACAGTAATGTTGCAGGATATAAAATTAACACACAGAAATCCCTTGCATTCCTATACACTAACAATGAGAAAACAGAAAGAGAAATTAAGGAAACGATACCATTCACCATTGCAACAAAAAGAATAAAATACTTAGGAGTATATCTACTTAAAGAAACAAAAGACCTGTATATAGAAAACTATAAAACACTGATGAAAGAAATCAAAGAGGACACAAATAGATGGAGAAATATACCATGTTCATGGATTGGAAGACTCAATATTGTGAAAATGGCTATACTACCCAAAGCAATCTATAGATTCAATGCAATCCCTATCAAGCTACCAACAGTATTTTTCACAGAACTAGAACAAATAATTTCACAATTTGTATGGAAATACAAAAAACCTCGAATAGCCAAAGTAAGCTTGAGAAAGAAGAATGGAACTGGAGGAATCAACCTGCCTGACTTTAGGCTCTACTACAAAGCCACAGTCATCAAGACAGTATGGTACTGGCACAAAGACAGAAATATAGATCAATGGAACAGAATAGAAAGCCCAGAGATAAATCCATGAACCTATGGACATCTTATCTTCGACAAAGGAGGCAAGGATATACAATGGAAAAAAGACAACCTCTTTAACAAGTGGTGCTGGAAAAACTGGTCAACCACTTGTAACAGAATGAAACTAGAACACTTTCTAACACCATACACAAAAATAAACTCAAAATGGATTAAAGATCTAAATGTAAGACCAGAAACTATAAAACTCCTAGAGAAGAATATTGGCAAAACACTCTCCGACATAAATCATAGCAAGATCTTCTATGACCCACCTCCCAGAATATTGGAAATAAAAGCAAAAATACACAAATGGGACCTAACTAAACTTAAAAGCTTTTGCACAACAAAGGAAACTATAAGCAAGGTGAAAAGACAGCCCTTAGATTGGGAGAAAATAATAGCAAATGAAGCAACAGATTAATCTCAAGCAAAGGATTAATCTCAAAAATATACAAGCAGTTCCTGCAGCTCAATTCCAGAAAAATAAATGACCCAATCAAAAAATGGGCCAAAGAACTAAACAGACATTTCTCCAAAGCGGACATACAGATGTCTAACAAACACATGAAAAGATGCTCAACATCACTCATTATCAGAGAAATGCAAATCAAAACCACAACGAGGTACCATTACATGCCAGTCAGGATGGCTGCTATCCAAAAGTCTACAAGCAATAAATGCTGGAGAGGGTGTGGAGAAAAGGGAACCCTCTTACACTGTTGGTGGGAATGCAAACTAGTACAGAAACTATGGAGAACATTGTGGAGATTCCTTAAAAAACTGGACATAGAACTGCCATATGACCCAGCAATCCCACTCCTGGGCATACACACCGAGGAAACTAGATCTGAAAGAGACATGTGCACCCCAGTGTTCATCTCAGCACTGGTTATAATAGCCAGGACATGGAAGCAACCTAGATGCCCATCAGCAGATGAATGGATAAGGAAGCTGTGGTACATATACACCATGAAATATTACTCAGCTGTTAAAAAGAATTCATTTGAATCAGTTCTAATGAGATGGATGAAACTGGAGCCCATTATACAGAGTGAAGTAAGCCAGAAAGATAAAGACCATTACAGCATACTAACACATATATGTGGAATTTAGAAAGATGGTAACGATAACCCTATATGCAAAACAGAAAAAGAGACACAGATGTACAGAACAGACTTTTGGACTCTGTGGGAGAAGGTGAGGGTGGGATGTTCTGAGAGAATAGCATTGAAACAAGTATACTATCAAGGGTGAAACAGATCACCAGCCCAGGTTGGATGCATGAGACAAGTGCTCAGGGCTGGTGTACTGGGAAGACCCAGAGGGATGGGGTGGGGAGGGAGGTGGGAGGGGGAATCGGGATGGGGGGCACATGTAAATCCATGACTGATTCATGTCAATGTATGGCAAAAATCACTACAATACTGTAAAGTAATTAGCCTCCAACTGATAAAAATAAATGAAAAAAAAAAAAAAACTATATAAAAACCAAAACACATGTAAAAGAGTAGGAATATCACAGAAGGAGCTAGTTACTTTAATATGTAAAGTGCTTCTGTAAATCAATAAGAAGATAGACAGCCCAGATGGGGAAGAAAAATTAGATGAGTTATGAATAAACAATTCACAAAAAGGGAAAAGCATATGCCTCAAACACTTGAAGAAACACTCAGCTTTACTGATAGTCAGGAAACCCAAATTAAAACCAAGAAAGAAATTTCAAAACATCTGTCAACTCTGATGATAAGGGTGTGTGAACACAGGCAGCTCAGTGTGCTGGTTAAGAGCATGTACTCTGGGGCCAGAACGTCTAGGTCTGAATCTCCCTTTCACCGCTTAATACACTTGAGAAAGTTTCTTAATCTTGCTAAGACTCCGCTTCCTCATCTATAAGGTGGGGTTGTTCTGAGGACTAACTGAGTTAAAATTTGTCAAGAGCCTGCTACCTAACTGAAGTAAATATGTTGCTGAAGAACATGTAAATGGGCACCAATCCCATGAAGAGAAATAAATCTATTAAAGTTAGGAAGTAAACAGTTTCTTAACAGCAATTCTACTCTGAACATGCTCTCATGTGTGAGATGCATGTAGAACACATTTCATTGTTTGAAATCGTGGAAGACTGGAAGCAACCCAAATGTCCTTTACCCAGGAGTGAAGTGAAGAAGTGTAAGTCGCTGAGTCGTGTCTGACTCTCTGCACCCCCATGGATTGTAGCCCACCAGGCTCCTCTGTCCGTGGGATTCTCCAGGCAGGAATACTGGAATGGGTAGCCATTCCCTTCTCTAGGGGATCTTCCCAACCCAGGGATCAAACCTAGGTCTCCTGCATTGCAGGCAGATTCTTTACCACTGAGCCACCAGGAAAACCTCACCCAGGACCAGTAAGCCAATTAAGGCACCACCACATAATTGGAAATTAAAGAGAAAGCAAGACAAATCCAAGAAAAATCAAGAGTGAAAAAAACAAAGATTACTGAATTTAAGAAGCAGGGAAAAGGTCCAATAAATTACTATGATGACTTCTATTGTTTTGTGTGAGAAAACAGATAAATCTCTGGAAAATGTAATTCTAAAAGTAAGAAAGAAAACAGACAAAATGCATAAATTACAAGAATACTATACAGTTGTCCCTTGGTATCCACAGGGGATGAGTTCTAGGAGCGCCCCCACCAGACACCAAAATCTGCAGACACTCGAGTCCTTTGTACAGAATGGTGTGGTATTTGCACATAACCTATGTACATCTTTTGTAGACTTTACCTTTTTATGCTTTAAATCATCTCTAGATAACTAGTAACACCTAATTCATTAAAGGCTATGCATATAGATGGTGACTGTGTAAATCCAAGTTATGCTTTTTGGAACTTTCTGGAATTTTTTTTCCAAATACTTCTCATCTGAAACTATGGCTGCTGAACCTGTGGCTATAGGAGGCCAATTGTGCAAATATTTATGTTAAAGAATTCTGAGCTCCCCACGAAATGGGACATTTTCCTGGGTAAATATAAATTATAAAAATTCTAGTCTATAGCAATGAAGAATAACAGTGCAAGGAAATGTTAAAATTTAATATAGGAACCTCCAAATCATTCCAGGTTCAGATGGTTTCAAATAACAGATTTCCCTCCAGTGTCAGATAAATAGCTTCTGACCATTAAACACAAAGTGCCCTGGCTGGTCTTGGAACAACATGTAACCGTAAACAGCAGGACAGCGAGGGAACCAGAGAACAACCTCAGCTGTTACTGGACACGCCACGTCCCATTCCTCCTCGGGGCTTTGTCCCCGGGACACCGGTGCTCTGGGGCCAACTCCGACCTGCTGAGGGCCGGCACGGGCTGCCTGAGGAGGAGATGCCTGAGCTGGGGAGGACGGGCTTGAGAGGCTCCAACACGACGTCCAGGTAGACGGAGGCGCACCTGCACAGCGGCCTGCCAGGAGGGTGATGGAGACATGGGAGCAGGACGCAGGGAGAGAGGGCTTCGGGGCAGGCCAAGAGGTCCTGTCCTGACGGTGCCCGAGGTGACGTCTTAACCATGAGGAGGGCTGAGGACGCCCACGGTCTTTGGGATCTTCTTTGGGGTTCTTCCCCACAGTACAAGGGAAGAAATCTCAGTCCACTGAACAAAACCACTATTAATACCAACAAATGGCCCAATGAGTGGGTGCTCAGCTCAAATCATCCCAAGTCACGATACTTTCAGAATAGGAGCCTCATCAGATCACACACTAGTCTCGTGGATGGTCCCAAAGGGAAGCATTTCTGCCCTGCCTCACTCCCCACCCATAGACGACCTGGAGGGCAGTTGTTCAAAGCCTATAGCGTGTCTTTGAAAACAGGGACTCTCCAGAGGACCAGTGCCTCCTGGGGATGTGCAGACGCATTCCCACCAACAGCAGGCGCAAACCAAGGGAACCATGTTCACACTGTTATTTTGCCATTTTCTGAAGTTGTAGCAGATACTTTGATAAAACAGGAAGTTCCCTGGTGGCTCAGATGGTAGAGAATCTGCCTGCAATGCAGGAGACCCAGGTATTATCCCTGGATCAGGAAGATCCCCTGGAGAAGGGAATGGCTACCCACTCCAGTATTCTCGCTTGGAGAATTCCATAGACAGAGGAGCCTGGGGAGGTCCTCTGTCTATGGGGTCACAAAGAGTCAGACATGACTGAGCGAGTAAAACTTTGTTCTTTTCACTTGATAAAACAGAACTAATAGGTACAATGAAGGAAAGGAGGTAAGAAGAGTTTCAACTTTACCAAGAGAAACACCCAGAAAACCTAAGTGATTTTCAAAGAAAAGCATAAAAAACCTGCAATTAATGACAGTTTAGCAAAACAGTCAGATTCTAAGTGAATATTTTAAAACCTCTAGTCTTCCTATAGAATAGCAATGACCAGTTAGTGCCCATAAAAGAAAAAAGATTCCACTCAAAATAGCAACAGATAGAAAACCAAAAAAGTAACACCTAGAAACAGCTGGAATAAAAATACATCCAGTACTTGGGTCTGGCGGCTCAGAGGGTAAAGGATAAGCCTGCAATGCAGGAGACCCAGGTGTCATTCCTGGGTGAGGAAGATCCCCTGAAGAAGGGAATGGCAACCCACTCCAGTATTCTTGTCTGGAAAATCGCATGGACAGAGGAGCCTGGGGGGAATCCTCTGTCCATGGGGTTGTAAAGAGTCAGATGCGACTGAGCAACTAACACATATATACACGCACACTCACACACTCACACACACACTCACACACACATACTCACACACACACATACACATACATACATACACACACACAGACACACACAAACTCACACACAGACACACACACTCACACACATACACACAGACATGCATACTCACACACTCACACACACTCACACTCACACACATACACACATACTCACACACACAGACACACACAGACACACACACTCACACACACATTCACACACACATACTCACATACTCACACACGCGCGTGCACACACATGCACACACACACATTCACACACACATACACATACATACATACACACACACAGACACTCACACACACACACTCACACACACACACTCTCACACACTCTCCCTCTCACACACACACTCTCACACACACTCACACACTCACACTCACACACTCACTCACACATGTGCGCGCACACGCACACACACACATACACACACTCTCACACACACACACTCACACATTCACATATACATACATACATACACACAGACACATACACACTCATACACACACACTCACACACATATACACACACGCGCGCACACTCACACACAGACACACACATACACACACTCTCACACACACACATGCACACTCACACACCACATGCACGCACACTCACACACACACACACACACATACACACAGTACTTGTAATGAAGAGAAAACTCAGGTCCTACTGAGACAATAATTCCATCAGTATATGGAAGGGCATACCATCTTGATGGAAAGCCCAAACAGGATTCCCAGGTGGCGCTAGTGGTAAAGAATCCCACTGCCAATGCAAGAGACTAAGAGACACAGGTTCGATCCCAGGGTTGGGAAGATCCCCTGGAGGAGGGCATGGCAACCCACTCCAGTATTCTCACCTGGAGAATTCCGTGGACAGAGGAGCCTGGCGGGCTACTCTCCATAGGGTCACAGAGTCAGACATAACTGAAACGACTTCGCACACATGCATGTCCGTTCTACCAAAATAATTCAACTAATTGGCCCAATCCCAACTAACATCCTCATTAAAACAACAACAACAAAACTCAGCAGCATCGCTGTAAAATATAGCCTGAAATACTCTCAGGAGATCATTTTAAAGGAAATTTGGAAAATAAAGGAATAACTTTCCCTGACAGATACTGAAATATTTATTTAAAGCAATAGTTACAAACATATTGTGGTACAAATACAAATGAACAAAGCTAGTGGAGGTGATGAATTCTAGCTGAGCTATTTAAAATTCTAAAAGATGGTATTATTAAAGTGCTGCACTCAATATGCCGAAAACTCAGCAGTGGCCACAGAACTGGAAAAGGTCAGTTTTCATCCCAATCCCAAAGAAGGGTAAGGCCAAAGAATGTTCAAACTACTGTACAATTGCATCCATTTCACATGTTAGCAAGGTAATGCTCAAAATCCTTCAAGCTAGGCTTCAACAGTATGTGAAGTGAGAACTTCCAGATGTACAAGTTGGATTTAGAAAAGGACTGCAAGGAGATCCAACCAGTGCATCCTAAAGGAAATCAGTCCTGAGTATTCATTGGAAGGACTGATGCTGAAGCTGAAACTCCAATACTTTGGCCGCCTGATGTGAAGAGCTGACTCATTGGAAAAGACCTTGATGCTGGGAAAGACTGAAGGCAGGAGGAGAAGGGGACGACAGAGGATGAGATGGTTGGATGGCATCACCGACTCAATGGACATGGGTTTGGGTAAACTCCAGGAGTTCGTGAGGGACAGGGAGGCCTGGCGTGCTGCAGTCCGCAGGGTCACAGAGTCGGACAGGACTGAGCAACTGAACAACAGCTTTCTGTTGTCGCCAAAACAACGGCAACATCGAAGAACCAAAACAGACACAAAGTGGTCCTCAATACGTCTGAAGACTCATACACACAAGATAAACTATTAAAAATTATTTCAAGAGGATGATGAAAATGTACTGAAACTAATTTATGGTAATGGTTGCACAACTTAATGAAATAAATCATTGAGCTGTACCCTTGAAAAGGGCAAACGACTCGACAGGCACAATATGTCTCATAAAGCTACTTTGAAAAAGTAGGGATTTAAGGAATTCCAGGAGATTTCCAGATCAGAATGCTGGTCTGAACTCACAGGCTTAGCTCTTTTTCCGCTCCAAATCTCATGTAAATGATATAAAAAGAGAAAAATAAACAGCAGCACCAGGGAACAGGAAAAGATGAATTATTAGTGAATCATAAATTCTGAGACATTTTTGAAATCCACATTATGTGTGAGACAGACTGATGCAGAAAATGGGTTGACAAGAGAAGTTTGAGCGGGCAGCACAGACATCAGAGAAATGGGTCTGATTTCCCAGTGAGTCAGCCTCCCTTGAAGTGCAAGGAGATCAAACCAGTCAATCCTTAAGGAAGTCAACCCTGAATATTCACTGGAAGGACTGATGCTGAAGCTGAAGCTCCAATACTTTGGCCACCTGATGTGAAGAACTGACTCACTGGAAAAGACCCTGATGCTGGGAAAGATTTGAAGACAAAAGGAGAAGGGGGCTACAGAGGATGAGATGGTTGGATGGCATCACCAACTGAATGGACATGAATTTGAGCAAACTCCAAGAGAGAGTGGAGGACAGGGGGGCCTGGCATGCTGCGTCCATGGGGTCGCAGAGTCAGACACTTTGGAGGTGAACAACAACCTCCAACCCCCCAAACCCCCAGGACATGGTGGACCAAACTGGGAGAGAAAGCAGCCGTGGAAGTGAGGGAGAGGCAGGCAGAGGGCTGCAGAGCTGGCTGGCCTCCTGGCCACAGGCAGGCGTCAGGGAGACCAGGCTGGACAGGCAGGACGGGCAGGTGGGAACAATTGTTCCAGGCGGCCGGGGAGGGGCCACGGCTCCCCCTGCCACGAGCCACGGGTCACACACACAGGCAGGCTTGGTAAAGTCACTGCCGCTGTCTCACTGCCGCTTACACGTCACCCAGGGCAGCTTTCCTGCCACGACGGCAGAGCTGAGCAGCTGTGACAGAGGCCGTAGGGCCTGCAAGGCTGAAAGTATTTACAGAAAAAGTTGTCAAGCCCCAGCTCAGACAGAAAAGCATTGTGGCAGCTTCCAGGACCACTTCAGGCCACTTCATCAGAGACGGATAAAAGATATACTCATCTATAGAAAGAGAGGTTCGCAGGGCAGTCAGAGCCTCGAAATCACATCTCCAGCATGACCCGGTGGTCAACTAATCCTCGATGAAATAGGATTAGTGCAGGAAACAGAGGAGAATTTGAAATTTCTAATTAGCAACCGCCGAGAGCCTCCAAAGGATATCGTGTCCGTGGAACAGGAACTGGGCTTGGTTTTTTAAATGGGGGATTAAAGAACAAGAAAGAGATCATTTAAATTAAAAAAAAAACATGATCACTAAAACACTGCAGCTCCAAAGAAGCTGTGGATAACACAGCTGAAATCCAAACTGGTGAGTTAGAGGCGAAGCCATTAAAGCCTCTTGGGGCATAAAGAGAAGTGAGAGATGGAAATTATAAGAGTTAGGGGGCCTTCCCTGGTCGTTCGGTGGTTAAGACTTCACCTTCCAATGCAGAGGGTGCAGGTTTGATCCCTGATCAGGGAGCTAAGTTCTCACATGCCTGGTGGTGAAAAAACCAAAATATAAAAAAAAGAAGCAATGTTGTAGCAAGTTTAATAAAGACTTTAAAAACAGTCCACATCAAAGAAAATCTTTTAAAAAGAGAAAGAGAGAGAGATTAAGAGTTCGGTTGAGAGTTAGGCAATGTAGATCCAAGAGAAGCAATATCACTCCAGAGGGGTCCAGGGAGGAGACGGGGGAAATGTAATGAAAGAAATAAGGGAAGAAAATTTCCTCTGACATGAGAAAGGCTAAAGCTTTCAGCCCTTCAGCGTATGAAAAAGGAATTCGTGGGAGAATGGTACATTTCATATCCATTCGCACATTCTGGTGAGATGTGTGGCTCCAGGGATTAGAAAGACCTTGAAGATCCCAGAGTAAAAGAAAAATAGATTGCCTAAAACAAGAAAAATGGTCCGCTCCCACTGGTCATTGTCATCCGTTCAGTTCAGTCACTCAGTCATGTCTGACTCTTTGCGACCCCATGAACCGCAGCACGCCAGGCCTCCCTGTCCATCAGCAACTCCCGGAGTCTACCCAAACTCATGTCCTTCGAGTCAGAGATGCCATCCAAACATCTCATCCTCTTTCATCCCCTTCTCTTCCCACCTTCAATCTTTCCCTGCATCAGGGTCTTTTCAAATGAGCCAGCTCTTTGCATCAGGTGGCCAAAGTACTGGAGTTTCAGCTTCAACATTAGTCCTTCCAATGAATATTCAGGACTGATTTCCTTTCGGATGGATTGGTTGGATTTCCTTGCTGTCCAAGGGACTCTCAAGAGTCTTCAACCCTACAGTTCAAAAGCATCAATTCTTCGGCACTCAGCTTTCTTTATTGTCCAACTCTCACATCCATACACGACTACTGGGAAAACCATAGCCTTGACTAGACAGACCTTTGTTGGCAAAGTAATGTCTCTGCTTTTTAATATGCTGTCTAGGTTGGTCATAACTTGTCATCTGCAATAGCTGCAAAGTTTTAAAGAAACAGGATTTCAAATCTAAGTTCCACACCCTGACAAAATGTAGTTCCATTGTGTAGGGACCTTATTTTCAGGGACTCAAAGAATAATCTCAAGCTGTCCTCCTGGAAAAAAGAATAATCGTGGCGTACCATCCAGTAGAATGAGAGAAAAAGACAGGGGTGGCACTGGGGCATGAGAAACAAGGGTGAGCAGACAATTAAAACAGAAGTTATGTCCAAATAATTGCTGAGAAAATGAGGTTTAATGCCGTTGTTAGAAAATAATTCCCCAAATAGAAGGCACATAACGTTCCTAAAGTAATTGCTATAATGTGAAAGAAAATTAATAACATTCTGGAGCTCAAAATTCTGAATGATTGCAATAAAATTGTGCCAAATGTCTTGTCACATCCAAGTGGTAATTTATGGCTACTGATGAACTCTTAGAGTTGGTAGAAATACGTGTTAATATTTTATTGATTAGGACCCTTTGCGTTGCATGGAACAGAAACCCAATTCAACCCAGCTCGAAAACCATGAATCTATTGTGAGAACTCTGGGATATCTCTCAAGACCCAAGAAGAAGACTCGGGGTGGAGCTCAGAACAGAAGGAACTGGAAATTCACACGTGTCTCCCCTGCTCACACCTCCCCACCTCTGCCTGAGCATCCTCAGGCCCACGAGGGCAGAGCACGGGCCTGAGCGCTCCTGCACTGTGCGTCTTCCTCCGCAGGCACGCCACGAAACGTCAAGTTCATCTTCTCAGTTCCGGCTCCAAGACCTCTGGGGAAGACACTCACTGGCAGAGCTCCGCTCAAGCGCCCACTCCAGAGTCAATCAGCAGGGCCCCAGGGCAAGATCATGTGTTTTCAGGACTGATCCAGATGTGTAACAAAGTCAAGGAGGGAAGTCGTGTGTGCACGTGTGTGTGTGTGCGTGTTCAGTCACTCTGTGCGCCCAACTCTTTGCGACCTCAAGGACTGCAGCCCACTAGGCTAGTCTGTTCGTAGAATTTTCCAGGCAAGAATACTGGAGTGGCTTACCATTTGTCACTCCAGGGGATCTTCCTGACCCAGGGATCGAACCCTCGTCTCCTGCAAGTCCTGCACTGGTAAGGGCATTCTTTACCACTGAGCCACCTAGGAAGTCCAAGGAGGGGAGCTGCATCCTTGGAAGGTGGCTGGGGCCCACCACCATCCATCCCTGGGCTGCCTGGCTCAGCCCCCTCACTTCCATGCCCCACCTCTTCACTCCAGTGAAAGATCCGCCAACTAGAATGTAATCAGAAATCAGATCCAGGAATTGGGAGCATTCGGGTCCCCAGGCTTCCCTGGTGCCTCAGACGGTAAAAAGTCTGCCTGCAATGTGGCAGACCCACGTCCTAACCCCGGATCAAGAAGATTCCCTGGAGAAGGGAACAGAGGAGCCTGGGGGCTACAGTCCATGGCGTCACAAAGAGTCAGACACGACTGAGCAACTAACACTCACCTTCAGGTCCCCGGGCAGCGGCAGGAAGGGGCAGACACTGGGCGGGGCCTCGAGTCCCACCTGGTGCCCGGCTCCTCGGCCAGAACCAGAATAAGCATCGTCAGCCCCGGTGGAGGCCAGGGTGCAGCGGTGAGCGCACCCGACATTCCTGTACCTCCAGGCCCACGAGAGAGAGACCCCAACTCCGACCTCTCGATGAATCATGTGGCTTTAAGGTAAAGCCCCAGATCCTCAGGCATCCAGGTCAACGTGGACTCACACATATTTGAAGATCTTGGCATATACACCAGCAACACACACCGTGTCTCCTCACTGCCTGGGGGGCGGGCACAGAGTCAGGCTGCGGTTAGAGGCTGTGATGAGCCCATACGTGCTCCTCTGCACCAGCTGGTACTCCTTCCGCTTGGGACAGCCTTTCTCAGAGGTCACCCCATGACACCTAGACTTTGGCCGCCTGCTGCTGCATAAAGAAACCCCTCAAACTTGGTAGCTTCAAGCAATGACCGTTTTATTGTGCCCACTCTCCTGTTAGGTGGACTCCGAGACCGCCACCATGACCAGCCATTGTGGAAGGGGAGGGGGGCCTGGCCACTGTCCCCCACACAGGACATCCACACCAGACCCCCAGGCAGTCCAGCCTCCCGTCCTGAACCTCCACCCTGTCCCGACGTCCAATTCCTGACCCTCTGTTCCCTGCTTTGTGACCCCCTGCCTCCCTCCTCTGCCCCCAGGCTTCGGAGAGTTCCAGAACACACGAGGGGCCACTCTGCCTCTCCCGGCATGAACGGACCAGGTGGGGACCACTTCAGCAGGCCAGACGGTGCAGGATGAACCCAGCAGAGAGGGGCCCGGCTGCCCCCGCCAGGCCACGGCTCTGGGCAGATCCCAGCACGGCCGCCCCGAGGACCCCGGCCCCTCCACGAACACCCCCTCTCCTGAAGGAAACACCTTCCCCTCGAATGGCTCACCCTGAGGATGCGAGGCAGCCGGCCGTCGTCAGACGGAGGGCTGAGCGGCTGCAGCGTCTGATTCATCTAATGGGGCGTCCAGGGGAAGAGATGTCGGAGATGGAGTGAGGAGGCATTTGAAAAGCAGGACGGTAAACACATATATAAGCAGTGACTGCGCTGACAGATGCCTAGACACTGAAACTTTCAGGAGGAAACAGGCCGCCCCCGAGACAGACGGGACAGACGGGGCGGCGGCGGCGCGGGCGGAAGCCGCAAAGCAGCTGCAGGCGAGGGTGGGCCTCCCGCTCCCCGCCTCCCGAGACAGGCGGGGTTGACCCTTGGGGAGACCTCAGCGCCTTTTGTTTTTCAGACAGTCCGACAGGTACCGGCACCTGGTTTATCATCAGGCTGCTGTCTATTTTCCCGCCCCATGGTGACACCCACTTGGGGACGGATCTGTCCGGACGTGGCCCTTCACAGACGGGAGGGAGGCCAGGCTCACACCCCAGCCGGGAGAGCTTGGCGCCCTCTCCCCGTTAGCCACCAGCCCCCTCGTTTCCTCTGGTTTCCGGAGCCGCCCTGTGGACAAGACTCAGCCCTGATTCTCTTCGCATCTCCGAGAGGGTAACACCGAGGCCCAGCCGTGCTGGGCAGGGAGACCAGGGCCCGACAGGGCGGTGGCCGTTTCCCTTCCGAGGCAGCCTGTGCCCCGGGAGGGCAGCCCTCACTCTGGGCCCGTCTCTGACACCTTCCCCAGAGGTGACCCCCAGCTTCCTGGGCAGCGGAAGGCAGGCCTGCGTCCCGGACGTGGCCCGGCACAGATTAGGGCATCGCTAGTGGAAGCTGGGAGGGCTTCCCCGGTGGCCCAATGGTCAGGACTCTCCACGGGAGAGGGCAGAGGGTCAAGCCCTGGTCGGGGTGTGATTCCACATGCCACATGGCATGGCCAAAACAATATAAATAAACATAGCAAGACAGGAATGATCATGAGCAGGTTTCAAATGAGGAATTGGACAGACCTGGGTTCAAACGCCAGGCCCACCACCATCAGTGGTATGATGGGGGACGTTTCTCAACCCCTCTGTGCCTCCGTTGCTTCATCCAGAAAAGACAGTAATGAAGGAATCTGCTCCCTGTGAGGGTGGGGGGAAGGTTAAACCAGGTTCCCAGTTCTGGGCTGCTTGACAAGAACTCTCGTCTCTGGTTATTTATATGTGTTTTCTCCTATTGCAACAAATTATTCCCACATTCAGCAGCTGAAGGCAAAGCAGGGGTTCATCTCTCACCAGGTCTGAGGGTCAGGAGCAGCTGGGCTGGGGGTCCTGGCCCAGGGTCAGGGCGCTGCCCCCCTCTCCGAATGCCCCTGGAGCTGGGGATCCACTTCTAAGAGGTCTGATGGCGGGAGGCCTGAGTCCCTGACCACGGCGGCTCCTCCAGGGGCTGGCAAGGGGTCCTCACAGGGCAGCTGACTTCCCCGGGACGAGGACTCAGCGCGAGGGCTTGGGACACTGCAGGTCACCTTCGTCTCCGCTGTACCCGCTCATCAGAAGTCACTGAGTCCAGCCACACTTGGGGAGAAGATTAGGCTCCATTTTTCGAAGGGAAGAGACGTAAGAACTCGGTGGACGTGTTTTAAAGCCTCTGTATTGTCTCCAGAAGAGTAAGATAAGACTGGATCTCCAGGGAGAGGAGGAAGTGGTCTCGAAAGGCAGCCAGAAAATCACTAAAAGCAACGTGCGGCCTTCTTGACGGTCTGGCCACAAGCCTTGCCCTGCCGATCTGGGCCTTTCCGAGAGGCGTCTGACCAGGTCGCCCAAGACCCTCGGGCCAGGCAGCCCCACCTGGGGTTGAGCGCCCCTGGGGGCCTCTTCACGGCCTGTCACCGTCCCTCTGGACCGGACACCACAGGGCTGCCCACGCCAGCCAAGGAGGGGTTCCCACATGGGCGCTGGGCTCCAGCGACGCCCCCAATCACCCTGAGGGCCACCCCCAGGGGACAGGCCGCACATGCCTTCCAGAGTGAGCCCTCGGGCATCGGCGCGGGCAGCCTCGGGAGGGAGGCTGGGACGCTGCTCTGGGGGAGAAGGCGCGGGAGCAGGAGCAGGGCTGGGGGGACGCACCCTGCGCGGGTCCGGGAGACACAGGAGAGAGGAGGGGCCCCCCCGCCCAGCCAGCACAGGCCTGGACCACTCACTGCAGCCCCTCCGTGTGCCTTCCCCAGCTGGGCGGGGCGGGGATGCTGGGCACCCCCACCAAACCGAGAGCAGACACTGCCCCTCCGTCTCCCCTCCCCTGGCCGGCCGGGTCTCCGTGCGGGTCGCACCCCCGGGGTGCTCAGGACCGCTCGAGACAGGGGGCACCGGGGAAACACAGTCGGGGCAAGCGAAGGGACGGGCCAGCCTCGTGCCCGCGTCACACGGGTCACACGCCACACGCTTGGTGGAAGGAGAGGCCCACGGTGACACGGGCCGCCCGCTGAAGCCTGCAGCGCAGGGCGCTACGGCGGGAGCATGCCGGGTGTTGCCTAAATCACACAGTCAACAAAATGGACAAAAGGTTTAAAAAGACCCCTGAAAACAGGGCAACCACAGGTTGAAAAGAAAGTAATTGTAGCACAGCAAGAAGTGGGGAGGGAAGGCAGTCTGTCCGTCCACCCTGGCGGCCCCAGGCAAGACCTCATGGGGTAACCAGGGGTCAGCGGGGTGGGGGAGGACTCTGAACGTGGATTTTCCGCCACCTGGGCTTGAGGCTGTGTCCTGACCTAACACAGGTGGAGCCGGAAGACTGACCCACTAAAACCGGAAAACAAAGGAAACTGCTCTTCAGTTTCTCAGCAATGTTTCAAGCCACACGCATCCCCCCAGGGGATAATGGTTTCCATCATGATCAATATCCCGAAGACACTTGGGGTTTCTTTGGCAAAAGACGAAAACCAGGTGTCCCGAGAAAAGCCCGCCTCTCCAGTCCAGGTGTGGGTGCGTGGCGCAGGGAGGGGTGGCGCGGGTAGGCATGGAAAAGTCCGTTTCCATAGTGATAAGAAGCTAGCCTTGGGCTGCTCAGTAAAGGACAGGTTTGCAGAAAGGATATATTCTCAAAGTAAAGGTGCTTTTGGGGGGCGTTTTAAGAAACATAATGTGTTTTTTTTTTCCCCAAAAGAGCTTGAGGGGTAAGCGCTGATGATTCACCATCTCCCAGAGTTTGCTCATACTCATGTCCACTGAGTCGGTGATGCCATCCAACAATCCCATCCTCCATCACTCCCTTCTCTTCCTGCCCTCAATCTTTCCCAGCATCAGGGTCTTTTCCAATGAGTCAGCTCTTCGCATCAGGTGGCCAAAGTATTGGAGCTTCAGCTTCAGCATCAGTTTTTCCAGTGAATATTCAGGGTTGACTTCCTTTAGGATGGACTGGTTGGATCTCCTTACAGTCGAAGGGACTCTCAAGAGTCTTCTCCAACACCACAGTTCAAAAGGATCAACTCTTTGGCACTCAGCCTTCTTGATGGTCCAACACTCACATCCATACATGACCACTGGAAAACCATACCTTTGACTAGATGGACCTTAGTTGGCATAGTGATGTCTCTGCTTTTTAATATGCTGTCTAGGTTTGTCATGGGCTTCCCTGGTGGCTCAGATGGTGAAGAATACGCCTGCAGTGCGGGATACCTGGGTTTGATCCCTGGGTTGGGAAGATCCCCTGGAGGAGGACATGGCAATCCACTCCAGCAGTCTTGCCTGGAGAAACCCCAAGGACAGAGGAGCCTGGTAGGCTACAGTCCATGGGATCGCAAAGAGTCAGACACGTCTGAGCAACGAAACGCAGCACAGGTTTATCATAGATTTTCTTCCAAGAAGCAAGCATCTTTTAATTTCTTAGCTGGTTAAAGCACTTGTCTAGTAAACAGGAGCTCCTGAGTTCAAATCCCAGTGGTGCCTGGGATGGCTGACTTAGATCAGGCGTGAACCCAAAACATTCAGTACACACAGAGGTCTCCCAGTCTGTGATCAGATCAGCCAGAAGCAATGCGGCCCCTTGGCTTCTCCAAGAGGAATGAGGCTGGTGACCTTCCCACCCTGCAGACATGTAGAGGGATCAGGAGTCCCTCCGGTTAGGGTGACAGCTTTGACAATGACAGAGACAGACACGGATCTTCTGAGCTATAGACATACTCTGAAAATAGTTCTGGGAAATGTTTGCATTGTCATATGTTCACATGTCTTTAAAATTCATACCCACCCACTTAAAACACTCTGGAAGATATTTTCTAACAGGCGGAAAAAATCTTTTACATGAAAAGTTTCGGTGTTTGAGCATATTTGTGTGCGTGTACATGAGTGCACGTGTTCATGTGTGTGCGTGTGTGTGCGTGTCCCACAGAACAAGCACGGACGTTTCAGGGAAGGTGGAACGTGCACCAGCCACGCCCTCGCAAGGACCTCACGGACGTGGTGGAGTTCACCTCCACGGGCCCACTGCCCTCTGTGAAACCATCATCACTGATGTCATCAAACCAAGCACAGAAGTGGCCAGGCTTAGAACCAGACTTCCGCATCACAGCATCACACAATTCTCAGCCAGGATTCCCCCAAAATAGAGACATACAATCAGATTGCACTCACTAAAAGAATATGCTTAATAATATTTTAGTGAAAACAAAATGTTGGTCGAATGCGATTTAATATTACTTTAGCAATATGTTACTTCTTGATCTCAAAGTTTCTCACTTTCAGTAGAAAGCTCTCAGAATGCACTTCCTCGTGTGTAATTTATAAGTGAATAATTACACTTCTGACTCAGTCCGCTTTTGGCTGAGAAGGGGGGCCCAGTTTCAGACTCTGGAGTCACAGGTGTGGGGGGCGGCAGGGCACACTCTGGGGCCAGGTGCCCGAGTCCAGGTCTGGCCCCAGCACACAACAGCTGCGTGACCCTGTGCCGCTCTGCTCGGGGCCTCTGTTTCCTCATCCAGGAACTGGGGCGGTACCAGGCCAGCCTCGGAGACAGATGAGACGAGACAGAGAAACCCCCTCAGCCCAAGATCTGGGAGAAGTCCTAGGCCTCTCTTCACTGTGGAAATGGATCTTACAGGAGAATTTCTTTTTCAACAGCCTAAAAGCAGCTAGCCCTCCAAACACACCACACACACACACACACACACACACACACACACACACACACACACACACTGTGCACCCACAAAGTCATCCAATCCGTACTCCTTTCAGCTTGAATCCTGGTAACCAACCACAGGACCAACCTTCCAACAGAGGCGGTCACCATCACCATCTCAGAAGTTTCCACTGGACACACCTGATCCGTTTTGAGCCCCCACAATCCAACAAGCCCAAATGTTGCACCATTTCACAGCTGAGGAAGTTGGGTCCAGAGAAGAGTGACCAGACCAAAGCCAAACAGCTGGTCCGTGCAGAGATGAAAAGGTAAGCTTTACTTGTGTGACTCCAAAGCCTGTGCCAACTTCTAACCCTGACCCATCCCCAAATCTGCAAGTCAGCCCAGATTCATGAGATATTCCCCCCAAGAAAGTTGATCCTTAACATGTACAGTTACATGGGACCTCTCTTTTAGATGTCCATAAGATTCATGTGAATAAATCCACAAACCCTGAGAGGCTCGCAGACACCACCCCGTCCTCCCTGGGTCAGACCCATCCCCGCAACAGGCAGAGGACAAGCCGGTGACCCGATGACCCCAGAGGCAGCCAGCATGGAGACAGAGCCCTAACGAGCAAGAAACGTCCTCCCAGAAGACAAGTCCCCAAATAATGGACCAGATGCCTAATGAATTCTGCAGCAAAGAATGGAGCTTAATGACTGACGATAAAATAAACAGGGGAGAAACTAGCACTGTCTCCAGTCCCCACACGGCAGTAAGGGACCAGCAATTGGAGCGTCTCCCTAAGTATATGGCATCATTAAGGAAACGCCGAATCTGGGCGCTCCGGGGAGGGGGGGTGGTGAGCGGTGACCCTGGCAGGCCCAAGGAGGGTTCTGAGCAAATAGCTCTTAGCAGTATGCACAGAGGGGTCTCCTGTGGTCCAGGCAGGACAGAAGGGGTGGGGATCCAGAACGAAGCCCACGGCGGGCGGGGGCCAGGAGGGTCTGCACCCTTGGGGATCAGAGTCCAGGGGTGGGGCTGGGGAAGAGGTGACATGGTGGGGAGGGTCCCAGCCCTCGAACAGGGCAGAGGGAGGGGCGGGGTCCACTCCCTGGATGGGGTGCGTTCAGCTTCAGGGCTGGGCTCCAGGGGGCAGTGAGCTTGGGGCCCTTCGGGGACAGCGTCTGGGCCGAGAGGGAGCTGATTCCTGGGAAGGAACACGCAGCCAATCAGCTCAGAGGCTGCCGGGGATGGAGACTTGGAATCCCGCAGTTGCTGGGGTCTCCCAGCTGAGCATGCACTATCGTGGGCATCTTCAGGACCTGGCAAGGCTGCCAGTCCATGGGACACTCTGACCCCTCCCTCCACATGGTCCATAAGGGCCTCTCCCCAGCCCGCCTCTCTCTGGATCACCCACGTCTAACGCTGCTGCCCACACACTCACGCTCACACATCCCCTTACAATTCCCGTGGGAGAATCCCCCAAAAACACAGTCGGCACCTCCTGAGTGCCCGCACGGTGCCCTGGAAGGGAGCTCGGAGGGAAGAGCAAGCAGGAGCGAACAGACCACAGGCAGGCTGCAGCGCTCGCCAAGGAGGGCGGTGTGGGGCCCGGGGCTCAGAACTCTGAGAAGCTGACGCTGAGCCAAGAACTAACGGGGATGAAAGGGCGACCCCTGCAGACATCTGTGGGGACACGCCAGGCCCCGGGGCTTGCTGGATGGCAGGGAAGAATGGGCTAGAAACGCGGGAGGACGGGCTGCTTCCATCTGCATGGACGGATGGGGAGGGCCCAGGGCAGAGGAAGCGCGGCTGGTAGAGAAGCAGGGAGGGGCAGGGGCTGTGGAAGAGGCTTGAGTGCAGTTACAGATAAATTACTCACCAGGCGCCCGCTGAAACCAGTGAGACGGACTCCACAGAAGCCACTGCAGCGGGGAGAGACCTCAGCACCGCTGGGATTTGCAGCCGAAGAGTGCAGTGAGGGGTGGGGGGTCGGGGCGGGAAGCTACCAGGAGGGGCTTGATTCCACCCCAAGGGGACGGGGGCTCTTGCCAAGCCGGCCGGCAGGATGCTTGCTCAGTCTGGGGCGAGCCGCATCCCCGGCCCACACACCATTCTTCCCGAGCGCCGCAACCACCTGGCCTGCGGTCTGTTTGCTCCTGGTCCTTCTCCCCTCGGGGCTCACTTAGATGCCAAGGGGCGTCTAGGCCATCAGAGGAGCCTGACTAGTTCAGTCCAGCGGGGCGTCTTTGCCAGGAGGCAGGAGGGGTGGGTTTTGGCCGGAGGTGCAGGGCCTGCCTTGATGGAAAGTTCGGTCTGTCCCGAGGCAGAAACAGCCGGGTGCAGAGGCCCGCCGTACGCCGAGGATGATGGCTGGAGTGCGCGAGTTACCACGGGCCCTGCGGGCAGAGGGTGCCGCCTGGTCCCCTCAGCCTTCCTGACAAGGCGGTGAACCTGACCACCACACCCACGCGCCTCTCCTGGGAAACTGGTTTCTCTGCATCACCATCATCCCAGCTGGGCTGGGAGACCCTGGCAGTCGTGGGGGGTAGGAGGCAGGAGTCTTCCACATGTCCCGGGGAGAGGGGCCCGGGTGCCCCTCCAGCTCTCCCTCGGCTCCTGGTCACCCCACCCTGGCGTGGTCCAGGGAAGCTGCGCTCTCGCTGCACCGACAGGGCGTCTGCAGATGCCAGGAGTTGGGAGTCGGGAAAGAATCAGGGACCGGCAGACTCCGCCGAGATCCAGACACACGGCCGGACGTCGCCCCGCCCCGGCCCGCCCGGCTCCGCACCTGGAGCACGTAATGTGCGGGGCGAACTGTAGCGAGTCCTCAGGGCCCCGTCAGCACAGCAGCCGTTCTCCAGAACGTGCTCACAAAGGCCCTTCTCCGCAGCCCCAGCCAGCCGTCCACACAGCCCAGCGCAGGCTACAGACGTACGGGGGTGGTCCACTCACCGGGTCCCCTCTGGGTCCCGAAATCCCTGCCCAGCTAACCCCAGACCAGCCTGGGTCTCGGCGGGCTTCCAGGAGCTGAGCGTGGATGCGGTGCTCAGCCACCAGCACCCTCCCTTTGGGGGCCATATCGCCCACCAAAGCCGCAGTGACCGTCTCATATTCACTGCCCTGAGCTGGATTAAGGGCAGCGCACCCCGCGCCTCTTGTGCTTATTCTCCAGGCGGCCCTTCTGGGGGCACGGGGAGGGGAAGGGCTCCTTTCTGGGGTCCTGCGTTTCCTGTTTTGAAGCAGCGAAGACCTGGCCTGGGGCGGCCTCGGGTGCCTTGCTGGTGGCCTCGAGTTCCATGCCCTTGGCTTTGAGGCTGAGTCTGTGACCGTCATGCATGGAGACTGACTGCCCGAGCAGATGGGGACGGAGGCTGAGGGCAGGGGGTAGGGGGTCTGAAGCGTCCAGTTCCTGCTGAGCCCGTCCGCGAGGGGACACTGGGGTCCCATGCCGAGCAGGTGAGTCCTGAGCCCTCCGCACCCGTGGACAGAGGTCCAGCGAGTCCGGGAAACTCCCGGTGACTCAGCAAGCTGAGCAGGGCCAGCGAGTCTAGATCCTGAAGCCCTTTGTCCGTGTGGACTCACGGGTCCCGGAGATCGGAGGCCCACATCAGGGTGGGATTCAGGGGTCCAGGTTCGGTGACGTGTGCAGAGGTGGGGGCAAGGCAGGTGTCGGGGTGGAGCCGGCTCCTCTGCCAAGGTACCCCGTCAGGATCCCGCCTTCTGGAGTCACAGAGGCCCCAGAGCTGGCGGTCCCCCAAGGAGGGCCGGGCAGACAGTCAGGAGTCCATGGACCAGGTGAGCGCTGGGGAGCTTTGCTGAGAGGTGTGGTCCAGGGAAGACCGGGGGCTGTGTCTGCAGGGGGTGGGGGACTCCAAACACCCCAACACCGAGCCCCCCAACAGCAAACACCCCAACTCCAAGTGGACACAGGACGCTGAGTTGCTAGCCCTGGGGTGTCCAGGGCTCTGGGAGGCTGGAGGGCACGGGATCCTGCACGACGTACAAATGTGGGCAGTGGTGACCTTTGTTATCTTGCCTAAAGACACAGCTGGGGGCAGGGTGTGTCTCTGGGTGAGGAGGCAGCCCTTCCGCTGGGGGTTGATGGAATAAGTGATGGAAGAGAGGGAGGCAGGGGCTGGGAGACCAGCCCCGCGGCAGGTCCGGGAGACGGGGCGCAGCTGCCAGGGCAGAGACCTCAGCTGGTCTAGCAGCACCAGCATCAGGGCGGAAACCCTCCTACATCTGAGGAGGGTGCAGGGGGCCCAGGGTCTCAACAGCCCACTGGTCAGGAGCCTCTCCCCCCACCGCAGCCCCGTAGGCATCCTGCCCACTGGCCCCGCTCCTTGGTGTGCGGAGCCAACTGAGCAAGGAGATGGGGGGGTAAGGCTAGACCCCAACCCAGAGCAAAGAGGGTCAGTGGAGTGGGCACAGAAGCGGTAGGGGGCGCAGGACGTGGGGGCCGGGAGACACTCGCCAGAACCACAGGGCGAGCAGCGGGGGCCCGCACCCTGTGACGAGTCTCCCGTCACTCAGGGACCACTGTCCTTGAGAGGCCAGAGGAGCCGCCAGCCTCACTTGACCCCCGCCCCCAGCCCACTGGCCGCCCTTAAGCCTCCCCTCCTTTCTGGTGAGCATGGGTTGGATCACAGCTGAGGGGGTGAGCCGCCCAGTCACACACCCTGAAGCAGGACTGGTGGCGATCCCATCGCTGAGTAATTAGCTCTCTGAGTCATGCTCCCGAGTTAATACATTCTCCCAGCTTTTCACACAGAAGCGTTCATTTATTGTATGTTTTTTAAAAGAAGTCATGCGCTGAGCCAAATACGAATTGTCACCAACTTCCACCAGCCCAGTGATGTAATTCGCAGACATTCAAACACACTGAAGTGAGTAGCCCTTTAAAAAAGAGCCGAAAATGCTATTTTATTGTCCTCTGAGTCTGTTATAATTTACAATTTTGTAACATTTCAGTCACTGGGTAGTTAGAGAACGTGTGTTAGGACTCTGGCCCCCTTGTGGCTGGTCCTGCGGCCTCTGGGCATAAGACAGGTGGCACCACGCCGGTGACAGCCTTGGGTTCCAGAACAGGATGGCCCTGGCACAGACCCGGAGCCAGGGAAAGAGACTGGCGGTCTGCTCCTGACCTCCTTGACTCCTTCCTCTGTCAGGATCTGGAGCATCAGACCCGCCAGTCCTCGAACTGCCCACCAGGATGGATGCTCGGCCAGGCTCCCCGGAGGAGGGAGGGAAGCTCCGTGCAGGAAGCCCGGGGACCAGTCAGTGCAGCCCAGCCCAGCACTGACGCTGGCCAGAGCTCTGGAAGGCACAGGAAGAGGGCGCAGGCCCGGAGAGGCACCCGGCCCCCTACTTTCCTCCGCGATGTGTCACCTAGACACCTCTGGGTGTCACCCGATTTGACGGCCAGGCTGGAGTGAACTGGGCGTGGTGTCCCCTCCGGGAAAGGAATCTTAGGAGAAGCCTGGCGCTCGAGGATTCAGGTCACTGGAAAGGCCGACGCTAGCGACCTGAACCAAAGGATGAGGTAGGCAGGGGCGCCCGCCACCGTGGAGCCCAGCCTGGAATGCTGGCCTGGCCTAGGGGCTCGGAGAACTCACAGGTCTCCAGCAAATGGTCCTTGCCTGCTCTTAGCTAAGGCCCCTAGAAGAGGGGGCCAGGCCCAGGCCCCCAGGGAGGGAGAAGACCAGGGCCTCTTCCCCACAGAGGAGGGCCGGGGCAGGGCAGCCCGGCGGAGCTGTTGCCTTGACCGGTTCCGCAGATCCGTGTTGTTCCTGCAGCAGGCAGCCCCCCAGGTAGGCACCGAGCCCCCAGGAGGCGCCCCTCCTGCCCCAGGAAGGCAGATGGAGTGGTCACCTTCTCGGGCCAGGCAGGTATTTATGGTTTGTTAATGTTCCAGCGACAACCCTCTCTGATGAAGCCGCCGGCTTGTATAAATTAATGACCTCGGAGGGCTGCGCAGAGCATCTCTGTCCTGGAAACACCGCAGGTCAGCAAAACGGCCGCACTGAACCCCGGCGGGAGGAACGGTCCACCGCAGTGGGGTCCGCAGGGGCTCTGGGACCCCGGGCAGCCCGTGCAGAGACCCGACCGGAAGCTTCGATGGAAAGAGCCTCCTGTCTTGGGGGAGAAGCAGGAGGGGTCTGATGCAGGAGCAGGAAACCCAGCCGGGCAGATGCTCTGCCCTCCCCCACGGGCTCCACCACGACCCGGGCTCAGGCCACGCCTACGACTCTGCCCCACCCTGCCCCCGCCCCGGCTCCGCCCCGCCCCCGGATCGGCCACGCCCCCGGCTCAGGCCACGCCCACGACGCTGCCCCGCCCCGCCCCCGCCCTGGCCCCGCCCCCCGGATCCGTCACGCCCCCGACTCGGCCACGCCCCTGGCCCCGCCCAGGCCTCGCCCAGCCCGCTAAGCTCGGAGGTTCATCTGTCTTCCCACCTCCCAGGAAGCTAACCCTAACCCTAACCCTAACCCGGGGGTCTGAAGACCATGGAAGCCCTGGGGCCTCCACGTGCATCTCCCCTCGGACTCCAGTCCCTTCATGGAATGGCTTCCGTCTCCCTCACCCAAAAGGCATCTCCGAGGTCACGTGTCCAGGACCCAACCCCGATGGACCCCCGCCTGAGAGCATGCCCCCAAGACCCGCCGGGGGCTGGTCCCAACCTTCTTCCAGCCCGTTCTGCTCCTCCCTACCCACCCCCACCCCAGGCTCTGCTCCAGGCGGGACCTCTAGTCCGCCCTCACCTTTGCCTGCGCCCTTCTCTCTCCCCGTAATGCCCTATTCTATCCAACAAACTCCTACTCACCCTTCAGGGCCCTGCTGTTAGGCCCCTGACCCTGGGTGAGCCCCCAGCGCACCCATGTCAGCTTGTCGGATGAGCCCCTCTGTTGCTGCATTCATGCCTGGGGGCTGACAGCAGACAGAGACCCAGTGTGACCAGTCCTAGGGCCCCTCGGGCCTCTACTCAGGGCTTGAAGCAGGGTGTGCATGAGCCAAGAATACCAGAAGGAGCTAGAACTCTGGGACCCGGGGTGAGGGGGTGGGCTGTGTCATGCCCTGCACTCCGCCTGCACCCAGTCACCGAGCCTTTGGTCAGAAGGCAAGGAAGATGCCCACCGCCCTCCCGCAGGGCCCAGGGAACCCCGAGGGCAGAAGGGCAGGGGTAGGAGGGCGCCTCCTCACCTTTCCAGAGCAATCATTACCCCGGAATCTTGAACCACACGTCTTTCTTAGGTTTCCAAATAAATTACTGCATTATGACACTTTAAGTTGACAAGTAAATCTTATTATAAGATGTAACGACACCATAAAAGACATCTTATTCATTCCTCTAGTCCTCTCATCCCGCTGACACTTCATTACAGCTCCCGCAACGTGAAGAGCTAACACATTAATTTGGCAAATCAATGGAAATCTTTCACTAGCACAGTTTCCCAGCTCTGGCCCCGCAGCCCCGGGAACACGTAGGGCAGGGACCCTCAGCCCGGGATGGGGCCCCAACTCAGGGGGCCGGGACTTGGCTTCTCCAACAGCTGGGACCCTCTGCTTGAAAACCCACACGTGGGGAGGAGATACGGCCCAGGTCACATCCCCCCACCCCCTGCCCGGGTCACTCCCGCCCACCACCCCAAGCGCCTTCCGCCACCACCGATGCTGTGACCTTGAGTAAGTCACCGGCCCCCTGGCCTGCTGGTCCCAAGGACGCTGTCTGGATAAACAGACAGAAGTGACCAGGGAGGCCCGGACAGGCGTGGCCGGGACACTCTGCCAGGACCCAGAGGGCGAGGCTCAGGGACACCGGGGAGCTGGTCCCTCCCCAGCTCCTGGGACTCGCCTCACCTCCCTGTTCCTCTGTTTCTTGGGTCCCTACTGGCCTCCACCACCGTCATCTTGGAAAGGCACGTGTGGACCCAGAAATGTCATGCCCAGAACACATGTGGGCCTTTCTCATCCCCCGCCAAACACACCCATCCCGGGCCCACAGGCAGCCCTCCTCTCGCGGACCCCATCCTCTGAAACCAGGAATCGATGTGGCTCCTGCATCTTCACACCTGCCTCTAATTTGGAAGTTTTGCTGTTTAGAACACCTCAAAAGGAAGTTGTGGTTTTTGAGACTGATCATTTTTCCCTTCTTCCCCCGAGCATTAGCAAAATGCCAGACATTTCTAAGCAAATTCTTTGAAATAAAATCAGGAAATGGTCTTCAGAGTTGCGAGGAGAGAACAGGGAATGAGGCCAGAGATGGGCAGCTGTGCCCACCACGCCACATCCACTGCCAAACCACGCCCCCACTGCCTCCTTGCACAGCCCCCAGATGAAGCTCACATCCCCTCGAAGTGACCGGAGCACGCCTGGGCACCATCCTGGCTCCCCGTGGTCGGGAGCGTGGTCACCCCCCGGGGAGAGCTGCAGGGAGCCCTGACTGGGGGGCCTCCTGTGCTGGCTGAAGGCTCCGCTCCTGCCGCTTCTTCCAGCTGACACCAGGACTCCGTCCTAGGAGGCCGCTCCTTGCCAGGAGGAGGGCACAGAGGTGGCAGGTCCTCCGCTATCACCTAAGGCCAGTGTGGGCGCCAGTGCCAGGTGGGACGTCTGGAGGGGGAAAAGGGGCCCTCAGGGACGGGGATGGAGGTGTGCACAAAGACCTTGACAGTGGACCTTAAAGACAGAAGGATTTCTCATCCAGAGACCTTCTGTGCAGGGGGAGGGTCCCAGCAAAGGCAGAAGACTCCAGACCAAGCTGGGGCCGGGGAGAGGAGCTTCAGGTGGGCTCCCCCATGCAGGGAGAGCAAGGGGGGTCACCAACCCTGAGACCCGGAAGGTGTTGTTCTGAAGGAGGCAGAGCAACCAGTCAGGGGTCCCAGAAACCCTCGGCCACCGGCCCCTCCTGCCCAGGGCCCCAGGGTCCTCACAGAAGCCGGGCCTCCTACCCTCTGTGGTCTCGGCCCTGTGAGCACGTGCCTGGCCGGGGCTCAGGCTCCCCCAGCCCCGTTCACGGCTGTCTGCCCCCCACCCCTACTGCTTCTGCCTACTGCTTCTCCGCAGAGCTCACAGGGTCATCTTTGGGCTCACAAAATTAAATATCTGAAAGATGTTAAGAACTTATCTTGGTTTCTATGGCAACGGGAGAATAATTCACATTTCCCAGGCAAACTGAAGGAGAACAGATTTTTCTTTGCATTGTGGGTGGCCAATTATTTTTAATAGCCGGGTCAGGGCGGCTGTCCCTGGGTCCCTCTCCCCATTAGCATCCCCAGACGGCGGCCGAGACGGGTGAGGACTGTGGCCCATGAGAGGTTATTAAGAGACTCCAGCCTGCAGAGTGAGGCAGGGACCAGCTTCCCACCCCTTGTCACCCGGGAGACCAAGGCCAGGCTGTGGCCATCTCTTCCCTGCAGCCTTGGCCCCACGGGTAACCAAGGAGGGTCACTGCTGGGGAGGAGTGGGCTTGGGGTGGGGTCTCCCTGGGCTCCGACGTCACCGTCCTTACTCAGTGGGTGAGCTAGGACAGCCTTCTGCTCTCCGACCCTCAGGTGCCAACCCCTAGAGTGGACTCCTAGTCCCTGCCAGGGGGGTCCAGGACGGCCCGGGGCCCCAGGCTGTGTCGTTGTTCAGTCGCTAAGTTGTGTCTGACCCTCTGCGACCCCGTGGACTGCCTCACACCCACATTCCCTGTCCTTCACCAGCTCCCGGAGTTTGCTCAGACCCATGTCCATTGAGTCGGTGATGCCCTCCAGCCATCTCATCCTCTGTCGTCCCCTTCTCTTCCTGCCCTCAATCTTTCCCGGCATCAGGGTCTTTCCTAATGAGTCAGTTCTTCCCATCAGGTGGCCAGAGTATTGGAGCTTCAGCTTCAGCATCAGTCCTTCCAAAGAATATTCAGGATTGGTTTCCTTTAGTATTGACTGGTTTCATCTCTTTGCTGTCCAAGAGTCTTCTTCAGTGCCACAGTTCAGAAGCACAGGCTCCAGGACCCTGGCAAGTCCCATGGCCTCCCCGGAGGCCCCAAACATTGTCATTCATCCGCTCCTGAAATGTTATCAAGGGCCAATCAGAGGCCTGGTGGGGACCACCCAGAGCTCCTGAACAAGTGATCTTGGAGGAGGTATAGCCCAGGCTCTGAAGGAACAAAGCGGTGGGTGGGGAGAGGGAGGTGACTGATTTCAGGCCCTGGCTCTCGTGACCACAGGGGCCGTGACCCCGGCCACCCTCCACGGTGCTGCCCCCCAACTAACGTCCGCCCCGTATCAGAGACAGACGGGTGAGCGCCTGCAGGCCTGGACGCTGCTGGGGTGGCCACTGTCCTCCCCGCTGACTTGCTGCATCCGCCCCCTCCGCGTGGTGCCTTGGAGCCAGGAGGCCCGCCCCCCCTCCCTGGTCGCCTTGGTTCTGATCTGACGCCCCTTCGCCGTCTCAGCTTCAAGTCCCCGTCTTGGTCGCTGATGATTTTTTGTCTCAGTCTGAGCTGGCCTCCCCTGGAGACCTCTCTCCTTCCCCTCCCTCCATCCTGTCTTCCCAGGCTCCTGATTTCTGAGCAGGCGGAGGTCTGCAGAGCCGCTCCCCCACCTCCATCCAAGAGGAGGCTGTGGTCTCCTGACAGTGAGCACCGCTCCCTTTCTCTCTGTTTATTTTTAAGATAAATCTACTCCCAGTTTGGGTCACTGAACACTAAGGCCTGATCACAGGCTGTAATTGACCCAGACACTGAGGTCCACATTTTCTTCTGACACCCAAATCCAGTTCAAAACCACATGAACATGGGGCAGCCCAGTGCTAATGAGTTCTAGATAAAAGCTGAATTACAAATGCCGAGGCACGTGGAGGGGCCTAGGGCCCTGTGAACTCTCAGCCTGCAGTCTCAATGGAAAAAAATAAAATGTTAAAAGCAGCAAATACCCCCGCCTGTGGCTGCTTCTTGGCTTGGCTCCCCCAGCCCCATCCCTGCTGGGTGTGGGCCATGGATCGGGCTGTAGCCAGCAGCGGCTCCCGGGGGCCCAGGCCCTGCTATCAGGAGACCCCAGGACCACTCCTTGGTTAAAGCCCCACCGGGAACCTTTGCAGGTCCTCTGAGATGCAGAGCCCCTGCCCAGGCCTCGGGAGCAAAAAGTCAGGCCCCACCTGTGAAAGTGGGGGCCAGCCTGGCACCGCCCGAGGCCGGCCAGGTGCAGCCAAGGCTTCCAGCCCCGACCCGGGCTGGGCCTGGAGCCCCCACCTCAGGTGTTGTTTTGCTAAATTCTGGGGTTTAGTAGTGGTGGTTTAGTTGCTAAGTCGTGTCTGACTCTTGCGGCCCCGTGGACTGTAGCCTGCCAGGCTCCTCTGGCCATGGGATTCTCCAGGCAAGAATACTGGAAAGGATTGCCATTTCCTTCTCCAGGGGATCTTCCCGACCCAGGGATCGACCCCAGGTCTCCTGCGTTGCGGGCAGACTCTTTACCGACTGAGCCACGAGGGAAGCCCGGGGTGCAGTAGAACAGGCTGTAAAGCCACCTGGCACGCTACCTTTGGAGACGGAGATGAGAGATCACTTGTTCAAGGTGTTCAGTGATTATTGTCCTACTCAGTTTTTATTTCCTTCCTGAGTCAATTTTTGTAATTTGTATTTTTACTAGAATTCTCCATTTCATTCAGGTTTTCAAAGTCATAGGTACAAGGCTGCTCATAGGATGCACCTGTTTTTTTTACTTTGTATATCTATTTGCTTGTTTTGGCTGCACTGGGGGTTCACGGCTGTGCCGGCTTTCTCTAGTTGCGGCGAGCGGGGCGCTGACCTCCCGCCGCGGTGCTGGCCTTCTCGCTGTGGTGGCGTCCCTCTCCGCAAGCCCAGGCTCGGACCCTTGGTGCACGGGCTTCGCCGCCCCCAGCACGTGGATCTTCCCGGACCAGAGACCGACCTGTGTCCCCTGCACTGGCAGGCAGACTTTTAACCTCTGGACCACCAGGGAAGTCCTGATTTTTTTTTTTAATTAATAGACTGGAGTTTTTAGAGAGGTTTTTGAGTCACAGAAAAATTCAGAGGGAAGTACAGAGACTCCCCATGAGCCCCCTCCGCCCACACGTGTAGGGCCTCCCCACCATCAGCGTCTCCGCCGGGTGGACGCTTGTTACCTGCTGGACACGTCACCATCGCCCAAGCCCACCACTGGCCCTGGGGCCACTCGTGCTGTACGTTCTGTGGGTTTGGGCAAATACCTCATGACATGTATTCGCCAATATGGTGTCATCAGAGGGGTTTCACTGCCCTAAAAGTCCTCTATGTTCTGTCTGTTTGTCCCATCCTTCCTGCCACCCCGCCCCCCGCCCAGTCCCTGACACCCACTGGTCTTCTTACTGTCTCCTTGGTTCTGCCTTTTCCAGAAGGTCATCGAGTTAGAATCATACAGTATGCATCCTGGCTTCTTCCATTTATTAATGCATTTGAAGTTCCTGCATATCTTTCCATGGTTCAAAAGCTTGTTTCTTTTTAGCACTGAACAATATTCCATTGTCCGGATGGACCCCTGTTTATCCACACACCTACTGAAGGACATCCTGGTTGTTTCTAAGTTTGGGCAATTATGAATCCACACTGGTCTGTAGGGTTTTGCGTGGGCATAAGTTTTCAACTCCTTTGGGTAAATACCAAGGAGCGTAACTGCTTCATCATATGGTTAAGAGTGTGTTTAGTTTTGTAGGAAAACAACAAACTGTCTTCCAAAGTGGTCACACAACATGTACATATTGGAATATTATTCAGCCATGAAAAAGAATGAAATAATGCAATTTGTAGCCACATGGGTGGACCTGGAGGTCATTATACTAAGTGAAGTCAGAGAAAGACAAGCACCATATGATACCATTTCCATGTGGAACCTAAAATATGATGCAAATGCACTTATCTATGAGACAGAAGCAGACTCAGACATGCAGCACAGACCTGTGGGTGCCAAGAGGTGAGGGGAGGAGGGAAGGATCGGGAGTTGAGGATCAGCAGATGCAAACCATCACACAGAGGATGGACAAACGACAAGGTCCTGCTGTGTAGCACAGGGAACTCTATTCAATGTCTTGTGATAATCCTAATGGAAAAGGACATTAAAAAGATTGCATATATGCATATAACTGAATCACTGTTTAACAGCAGAAATTAACACAATACTGTAACGAAGCGTACTTCACTAAAATAAATTTTTAAAACGTTTAAAAGCAAAGTGCACCATTCTCCAATCCCACCAGCAACGATGAGAGCTGTGTTGCCCCACACCCTCCCCAGCATTTGTTGTTGTCAAGTCTTCAGATTTCGGCCATTCTAACAGGTGTGTGGAGAAGGAAATGGTGACCCACTCCAGTGTTCTTACCCAGAGAATCCTGTGGACAGAGGAGCCTGGTGGGCTGCCGTCCATGGGGTCGCACAGGGTCGGACATGACTGAAGTGATTTAGCGTGCATGCATGCATTGGAGAAGGGAATGGTGACCCACTCCAGTGTTCTTGCCTGGAGAATCCCAGGGATGGGGGAGCCTGGTGGGCTGCCATCTATGGGGTCACACAGAGTCAGACACAACCAAAGCGACTTAGCAGCAGCAGCAGGAACAAGTGTGTGGTGATGTCTTGTTGCTGTTTCAGTTTGTGTTTCCTCGATGACACAGGATGTGGGGTTTTCACGTGCTTATTCCCCATCTGTGTATCTTCTTTGGTGACCCGTCTGTTCAGGTCTTTTGCCCGTTTTTTAATCAGGTTGCTTGCTTTCTTGTTGTTGCCCTTTAAGAGTTCTTCTGTATCTTGGATAACAGTCATGTATCAGATTTGTCTTTTGCAAATATTTCCTCCCAGTCAGTGGCTTATCTTCTCATTCTCTGTTGTTTATGATTTTTAAGCACCTACAGTTTGCCTCCTTTTTTTTCTTAATATGTTTGAATTTTATCCCTTAGAAATGTGTCTAGTTTTCATTCAGCATATATCTATTCAACTCCTAGTACGTATGGGCTTTCCTGGCGGCTCATACAGTAAAAAATCCATCTGCAATTCGGGAGAACTGGGTTCCATCCCTGGGCTGGGAAGATCCCCTAGAGGGCATGGCAATCCACTCCAGCATTCTTGCCTGGAGAATCCCATGGACAGAGGGGCCTGGTGGGCTGCAGTCCACGGGGTCACAGAAAGTCAGACACGACTGAGGGACTGAGGTTCAGAAATTCACCTTTCCACAGCGTAAGCCGACAGATTAACATGTCTCTTACAGAAAATGTGGACCTAGGGAAGAAAAAGGCTTGAAAAGAGAAATTTAAGTGGAAACCAAGGTGTGATGTAATAGGAAGGATTTTGCTGTCCACAAAGGATTGTGCATTTATTTCCAGCACACGTAAAACATTTACAAGTATTTGGCCTGCTATAAGGAACCTTTAACAAACCCAAAGCCTCAACAGTATACAGACCGATACATTCTGTCCATGATGCAGTGATATTAGGAATCAAAACCAAAGAGAACCAAAGCCCCCTATACATATAAATAATCATAAAAATGGAATCAGACTGGAAATTTCAAGATGATAGCAGTAGTAGCAGTGTTGGTCGCTCAGTCGTGTCCGACTCTTCACAATCCCACGGACTGTAGCCCACCAGGCTCCTCTGGCTACGGGATCCCCCAGGCAAGAACACTGGAGTGGGTTGCCATGCCCTTCTCCAGGGGATCTTCCCTAACCAGGGATCAAACCCTGGTATCCTACACTGCAGGCAGATTCTTTACCATCTGAGCCATCAAGGAAGCCCTTCAAGATGATAGTGAAGGAATAAAATATCAAAATTTGTGGGGAGCAGATAAAATAGTAAGTAGAGGAGACTTTATAGCCTTAAATGTCTTATTGAAAGACAAATATTTAAAAGAATGTAGCTCAACATTCAACTTAAGCTGGAAAAAGAGCAAAGGTGCAAAAATAAAAACCCATTAGGGTTAAAATAATAAAGAGAAGCAGAAGTTATTAGAGTAGAAAAGAAACAAGTGACTGATGAAACCGAAGTTAGTTTTTGGAGTAGACTAATGTAAGCTGATGGCATCACCGACTCAAGGGACGTGAGTTTGAGCAAACTCCAGGAGACGGTGGAGGCACAGAGGAGCCGGGGCGCTGCAGTCTGCCCTTGCTGGGGAAAGGTGAATTTCTGCTTTCCGCTGGGGTCTTTGGCCCTATCAACGTGGGCCCATGGCTCACTGAGGCCTTCTCTTCATCACAGGACACAACCCTCTGTCCTTGTGAACACTCTTCTCGCATCTTTCTGGGGAAGACAGGTATTCTCAGCCATGCTTTCTTTGGTTTAGCATTTTCCTCCCGTTTATTTTTTCATCCTATTTCAGACCTTGCGTTATTTTGTTTCAGATGTACCTCACGTAAACGGCGTACTGTTGGATCTCACAGGGTTTCTAAGAGGTACGATGTGAGTCTCCTTGAATAGGCGAGCGGAAGCCATGTCTTTGCCACGCTCACTTGCACATCTGAACATCCCTGGGCCGTGTTCATATTTCCTACTCACCCGATTTCTTCTCCACCACTCCCCAACTTCCTTCCGATCTCCTCTTGACTCGGGTTTTGTTCACCAGCTTTCCTTTTCCTCTTCTGGAAGTTATACTATCTCTGTCTATTCTTTTATAAGTTACCCTTAACTTCTAAAATCATTTCTTAAACTTGTATTTTCCGAGATGTTCTCGAGTAATTCAGGTGAGTGGGTCTCCACCAGGGCAGGAAGGCAGCGGTCACTTTGCCGACCCACCCATTCGGCAAGAATGACTGAATTCCACTACTAGAAACCTACTGTGGAAAAAGGTTCAGAAACGAAGACGTTTGTCACAGCATCATTTGCAAACGGAAAAAAAAAAGAAGCAACTTGGTGTACAGGCAGGGAATAAACAAATTATGTTAATCCATGAAACAGCATATTATGCAGTCATTAAAATCATGTTTTTGAATAGTTTTAATGATATGAGAAAATGCTTGTGATATTAGCGTAACGAGGTGTATTAAGCAGCTCTCTGGTTTGGCTGCGGTGGGAAGGAAGCAGTTTTGGCCACATGATGGGCGTTAGGAGACAGACAGCATGAACTCTGAGCTGGTGTGGGGACTAGTCTGATGGAGATAAATGAGCCCCCCGAGAAGGCTAAGGCTGCCCACACCCAGAGTTGGCAGTGAGGATGTGGAATGAGGACCCTCAACAACACACCAGTGGAAACTGGAATACATTTGGCAAACAATCTGCCATCATCTGCTAAAGTGGAAGATACGCACCCCGCATGGCCCTGGAATTCCTCCTCTGGGTGGACAGACACCCAGCAGAACCGGGCAGGGGTTCGCCCATGGACGTGCACGCAGATGTTCAGGGCGGTGGTATTTACAACGGCCCCGAAAGGGAAACAGCGCAAGTGCCGGCCGCAGTGGAATGGATAAATCGGCATCCTCGCACTAACGGGAAGGACAGACAGGGTGGAATGAACCACCGCCACCCAACCGCAGGGACCGCTCCCAGACGGGGAAGGTGTTTGCAGAAGTCTCTCCCCTTGGCCCCCTGGAGAACAGTCTACTGGCCAGAAAACTACCCTGTGGGGTCGGATGTCAGGGTGGCATCCAGTCAGGGGAGGGGGCACCTGGGAGGCCCGGGGTGCGGGCCACGCGCTGCTTCTTGACGGAGGTGGCGGCTCCTGGCTTCAGCCTTATGACAACTCACTGTCCCCAGATGTGTGTGGTGTGGTCTGCTGGTGGCCTGTCAGTGCTGTGTTGGTCAAAAAGCTCACTGGGGTTTTCCCGTAACATACGGGAAACCTGAACGAACTTTTGGGCCAACCCAATAGCATACGTGTGTATATTCCCGGTGACCCTAGTGGTAAAGAACCCGCCTGGCAGGGCAGGAGATGCAGGGACGCCAGCTCGATCTGTGGGTCGGGAAGATCCCCTGGAGGAGGAGCCAGCAACCCGCTCCAGTGTTCCGGCTGGAGAACCCCATGGACAGAGGAGCCTGGCGGGCTACAGCCCCTGGGGTTGCGGAGAGTCGGACACGACTGAGCGTGCACACACACACACACACACACACACACAAATAGCACACGTCATAGTTTCAAAGTAAAAACAATAAAAATCATCGCCAAATTTCCAGGAGAAACTAGGACGACTCCAGAGTGGGTGGCTGGTTTCTGTTGCCATTAACAACTTACCACGCCCTCGGCCGGGGTCGCTCAGCCGTCAGATGGTTCGTGACTGCGTCTTCACGTCTCTAAACTATGAGTAAACGATGTGAGTGTCTTGTCGGCACTTGCTCCTCTTCCGTTTGTGAACTGCCTACTTCCTGTGCTGTTCCCGTTTCATTTTCAAGCGTTATCATTTCCAGTTATTTCCAAGCACTCGGCACCTGTGATGGAATTTCAGCCCGTCTCACCCAGGCTGCAGGTACGTCTGCCGGGCTTGTCACCATCTCTCTCTGTGTTTCGAGGTTTTTGAGCTCTGCTGTCCTTGCAGCGTGCTTTCATGCCGCATATACTATAGATGTTCATCACCAGTCTTTATTGTTTTGACCAGAGAGCCTTCCACCTTTCTGGGTTATAAAAATATCCGTCTATTTCTATTTTGAGTATTTGGGTTTTTGGTTTTTTGTTTTTTTTTTTTTTAGATTTAGATCCATTCATCTGGAATTTACTTTGGTATACAGGCTTGTTTTTTTTACTAAGTGAGTACTCAGCCTCAGTTTGTCAGTGAGACAGGTTCGGGGGTGAGATGCTCTGAGCACGGCCACACGGGCACAGAGTGGCTGCGAGGGCTCCCTTGGCGTCCCTGTGGAGGTCGTCTCCGTGCCAGGGACGGGGCTGGGTGACGCGATAGGACGAGGGAGACAGGGCCGTGCAGCTGAGAGGGGCAGAGCCGCTGGGTCCAGGGGAGCACTGGGGAGGGGACAGGAGGGGGGAGCCAGCCGGGCGGGGCCGGACCCGGGAGGCGGCTCCGGGAGGGCCCGGCTGCCTGGCGCTTTCAGCAAGCGTCACCCAGCACCAGCCCTGAGAGCTGACCCGCTGGGCTGTGGACGGGCGGTCACCTCCAAGTCAGGGTGGACAGACCCGGAGGCCCAGGCTTGGAGCGGCTTAACCAGGGCCCATCTTCCCGCGGAGACGCCCCCGTGTGGCCAGTGGAAGCAGTTCACTCAAACACAAGGGGATTCTATTTCAGATGCTCAGGCCACACCATCACAAAGCCCTTTTCACCCCGAGTCCCTTCAAAAGCGCAAATCGCCCCCTCGCCCGGGACCCGCCTTCCCTGGCACCTGACCCCCCCGGCCCTTCCCTCTCAGCTCGGGGGCCCACGAGCAGGGTGCCGGGCAGGGTGAGACGCGGTGGGTCAGCTGCAGCCCAAGTCAGGGTCTGTCCCAGACCCTGGGGTGTGAGCCGCCCATGGGGGCTCGGGGACCCCCAAGTGGGCCTGAGGAGCTAACCACTAGGCCACAAACGCCATCGCTGACACAAATGACAGTTGTCATCAGAGCTGAGCCGGGACCTGAGCCCGACGCCTCCCGCCTCCTGACCGTGGTGGAGGACAGCGGGTCTCCACCCGCAGCCCTGAGCCCGCACCTCGGTCTGCGGGGGTCCGCCTGGCTCGGCCAGGCTCACGCAGGGTGGAGAGATCCACAGCGCCCCCCTGGGGCCTCCAGTTCGCCCCTGGGGATGGATCCGTATGACAGATACACAGCCCCCCTGGGGCCTCCAGCTCGCCCCTGGGGATGGACCCGTGTGACAGATACACAGCCCCCCGGGGCCTCCAGCTCGCCCCTGGGGATGGACCCGTGTGACAGATACACAGCCCCCCGGGGCCTCCAGCTCACCCCTGGGGATGGACCCGTGTGACAGATACACAGCCCCCCGGGGCCTCCAGCTCGCCCCTGGGGATGGACCCGTGTGACAGATACACAGCCCCCCGGGGCCTCCAGCTCGCCCCTGGGGATGGACCCGTGTGACAGATACACAGCCCCCCGGGGCCTCCAGCTCGCCCCTGGGGATGGACCCGTGTGACAGATACACAGCCCCCCGGGGCCTCCAGCTCGCCCCTGGGGATGGACCCGTGTGACAGATACACAGCCCCCCGGGGCCTCCAGCTCGCCCCTGGGGATGGACCCGTGTGACAGATACACAGCCCCCCGGGGCCTCCAGCTCGCCCCTGGGGATGGACCCGTACGACAGATACACAGCCCCCCGGGGCCCCCAGCTCGCCCCTGGGGATGGACCCTTACCCCGAGATGATGACAGACAGGGAAGTGTTGCCCTGCAGGCTCCCCGGTGAGGGGGGAGAAGGCGGACATGGGGGGCCCGGAGGACGGGGTACAAGAGCAGCCCTGAGAAGCCGGGGCTCACGGGGCCTTGTTTCACCGACACGAGAGGACAGGCAGCCGGGGCGCCCGGGGCAGGGGGGCGGGACGCGTGGGCATGTCCTGGGTCCCAGGAGCGGGAGTGGTGGGCCTGGGACCCAGTGTCTGCCCCGAGCAGACACTGGAAGGACCATGGCCAGATTGGGGGGGGTCCCTTCTGCCCCCAGACCAACAGCGGCTGGGCAGAGGGTCGGCCGAACCCTGACACCCAAACAGAGCAGTCTGGGCTTGGGGTCCAGCTCGAGTTTGTGTCCTGTCTGTCTGCACCTTCAGGTCCCCATGAAGCCCGGCAGGCATCAGTAAGAGTGTGCGTGCTGCACCCAACGCCAGGCCAGGCACACTGCAGCCAGCCAGAAGAGAAGGCCCGGGGCCCGGGACTCCAGGCCCGCACGGAAGGCCCCGGACCCCCAGCCCGCGCGGAAGGCCCCGGACCCCCGGCCCGCGCGGAAGGCCCGGGACCCCAGGGCTCCAGGTCCGCACGGAAGGCCCGGGACCCCAGGCCCACGCGGAAGGCCCGGGACCCCAGGCCTGCATGGAAGGCCCAGGACTCCAGGCTCGAACAGAAGGCCCGGGACCCCAGGCCTGCATGGAAGGCCCAGCAGCTGCGGCAGGGCTGGGCTCCCGTCTGGCCTCAGACAGCCGAGGAGCCGGCGCCTGGCAGGGACACCCCGCCCCCGTCAGGAGAGTCCAGGAATCACAGGCGAGGCTGGGGTTTCATTGCACCTTTATTCTGTGTTTCACACCTTGTATTCCAGAAAGAACAGTCTTTAATCACTTCAGATTGGTTGGCTCAGACTCCAAGGACCCCCACCAACACCCCTCACATTCAGCTTCAGGTGTATGTACACATGAAAACGAGCACAGAGCCTCACTAAGCCTCGTAGATTCTTCCTGTTTGAAAAACAAGCTGCCGCCAGGGGCACGGCTTTCGTGTCCCAGCGTTTTGGCCTCAAGGACAACCTGAGCAGTGCCCGCGGTCTACGCAGGATGGGCTTCCTGTGCCAAGCAGGGGGCCTCTCCCCAGAACTGGGCGTAGGCAGGAGGGCAGCAGCGGGCCAGGGCTGTGGGAGCTGGGGGCGGGGGGGTGGAGTCCCTGATGCCGGGGTGGGTGGGGGCGCTGTCTTGCCTAAGGTTAGCAGGCTTCCCAGCTGACCTGGGGGCTTCTGACATTTGCACAATATTTCGTGCTGACTTCCACGCACGTGCAATGACCCAGAAATCCTTTTCATAAAATAAGGAGCTCGCACCATCACACACGTGTGTCTGTCTGTCCTGATCCTCAGCCGCTGTGCAAAGACGGGCGGCGGCCTGGCTGACCTCCTGCCCCCGCCCTGAGGGCTGGCACGTGACGGGAAAGAGATGCTGCAAGCGGACGGGAGTCTGAGGGCAGAAGTGGCCGCTGAGGTCGGGGGCCTGTCCTGGGGGTCGGAGCTGTAGCTGCGGGCCGGGGCTCCACGGGCGTGTCCAGGCGCCAGCGGCCACAAGCCCCTGCCGCGTCCTCCCCAGCTCAGGCAGAGGAGCTGTGCGGAGCAAGACAGGCGGGCAGGTCGGGAATGTGCGGCTGGGCTGGCCGCCCCATGACCAGCGGATCAAGTCCACTCGCGCCCGGACACCCGGCACGGGGAGGGGCTCGGGCTGCTCCAGCCCCGCAGGGTGCAGGAGGGCCAGGGTCCTTTAGGGCCCTGATTGCGGGGCAGGAGCGGCTGCACCCGCCTGCCCAGGGGCCCAGGGGAGCCTGAGCGCCGGCCCACACCGACGCTGGCCCCGCGGAGTGGCTCCCACCTACGTGGGCTCCACGGCAGACCCCCCGGGCCGGTTCCCTCTTTCCAGAGGCTGTGGGTGCAAAGTAAGGCAACTTGGAGCCCTCTCTCTGCTCCGGGCAGCTGGTGGCTGCAGCCAGAGTCGCCCCAGGCTGGCCGTCGGCCTTCCAGGCAAGTTTACGCCAAGAAAGCAGGAACACGGCCCAGTAAAGGGACCAAGTTATAGGAACCTGGCCGCAGGGGAGGCCTGGGAGGGCACAGAGGTGTCATGGCTTAGCGCAACACTTCACTGAACATCTTTGTCTGTACTTTATTCTCTTCACTCAACAGAATAGAATGTTTAAAGTTTCCAAGCAGGCAGGAGGCGGCTGCCACCTCCCTCTGCCCCCAGCGCCCAGATAGCAGGCCTCTGAGGGGGGCTGCCTCCCAGGCTGCCCGGGGTGGGGACGCACGAGGTGGGCGTTTGGCAAGGGTGCTCCGGGACCGGGGGCGGGGCGCTGGCCCCGGGGGCCCCACGGCCGGCCGCTCCCCGGCTCTTTGGTATCTCGGGAGGCGGAGGCTGCCCGCCCTCACCAGGCCTGCCTGCGGCTGGCGCCTCGTCCCGGCGGGCCACTCCAGCGAGGCCTCCTCTCCTCCTCCCCGGCTGGGGCCTGCAAGCCAGCGGCAGTGGCGCTGCCCGGCACAGGGGGCCCGCTGCAGTGGGCCGGCCTCACTTCTTGTAGTGATTGGGGGCGTCCGCGAAGGCAAACTTGAGGCGGTAGGCCTCGGCCAGCAGCAGGCTGACGTCCTCGTCACCCCAGTGGGCGGTGGGCAGGTTCTGAAGGAAGAGCAGCAGCTCCTGCGGGGACAGACAGCGGTCAGAGGGGGCGGGGAGCGGGGTGGGGGGAAGGGGCCCCGGGGGCGACCAGCAGGAAGGGGGAGGAGGTCCCAAGGAGGCGACCAGCAGGGTGGAGAAGGGGCCCAAGTGAGTGATCAGCAGTGTGGGGGGAGGGGGCCCAGGGGGTGACCAGCTCCTGGGGGGCAGAGACGGGGGTCAGAGGTGGTGACCAGCAGGGTGGGGCGACGGGGCCCTGCAGGAGGGGCCCTGGGAAAACATTCCAGCCTGCAGTGGTGGGGCGGATGCCCTGCAGCTGCCCAGCCCCACATATCCCGTCCCCCCAAGTCGACCCCGACAGGCCCTCAGCCCTGCAGCCGGGAGGAGACGCCCCAGGCAGCCCCCCTGACCCGCCGGCTGCCCTGGAGCTCCGGGGTCCAGGGACTGCTGGGGGATGTGGAGGCCACCCCCTGGGCACTCAGGGCTGGCACCCAGAGGCCAGGCCCGGGCCCAGGTCCTGGCTGTACTGCACCCCGCTGGTGGGCCGGGCAGGCTGCTGACCAGCTCGGGGCTGCGGGTTCCCCACCCAGGAGAGGGTCTCAGCTCCCGACGGGCAGTCGGTGCTTGGCGCTGGGCGACACGGGGGCCTGTGCCAGGCCTGCTGTCCCCTGACCCCCCGTCACAGGGCCGTATCCCCCCTCCCGAAGCGCGAGCCTCGCGCGCCAAGACGCACCGCTAATGTGGCTTCCCTGGAGCTGCTAGTCCCCATTTCCTCCTGCATTTTGGACCCTTTCTGGGGGCCTTTAAATTGAATTCACGGAGCAAATTTCACTGGCAGAGTGTCTCTGGGGACACATCAACATCAATCTGCTGTCTCTCACCATTAGATGCAACTTACACGGATGCCAATCCAATTCCGAGCAGGTCGTAAATAAATACCTTTGGTTTTATTTTTAATCCACTTCGCTTCATATTATCATGACCTCGCTACTTGCAAGGTGAGAAGCAATACCCTCCCATTACGGTAACTCAGCAACTCCACTGCACACTCAATTTCAGAATCTAATTTAGTCCCCCAGGTTCACTGGATGGACAGAGAATAGAAATGCCCAGCACTCCGCAGCCTGCGAAGCTTCAAGAAGGAAAAATCTATCCGGGTGACCTTTACGGGAGGCAGAGAACACAGCCGAACACCTCCCTAAACACAGATTTCTCTTTTAAAAAGGCCTTATTTACGTGCTGGGCGGCGGTGTCTGACCGGGGAGCCCCGAGCGGCCCGGGGTTAGCCACGTGGTCCAGGGAAAGGCCAACGGTCACACCGCTGTCGCTGGGTCACAACGCGGGGCGCACGCTCCCCCCAGGACGAGACGGCGGCAGGGAGGGCCCGGTGCAGCGGACCGCAAGGGCAATCTGTTTTTCATCTTAACTTCTCCGTAAACGGTGACCACATTTACAGGATGAAAGCTGAGGACGGTTTGCACACAGCTCTGAGGTCGGAAGGAACCAAGGTCGGGTCAGGTCCCCACGGTTCTCTGTTGGGACCGACTCTCATGGTTCACCGACTGTGCCCACGAGATGCCACCCCGGCCCAGCGCACCCGCCATGTGTCATTGTCCTCCCACGCTGGCACGCGCTGCCTGCAGCCGTCGGGAGGGCCGGAGTGATGGTGTCACCCCGCCGCACAGACCAGGGGCCTCAGCCCCAAGCAAAGTGCCAGTCACCCTGAGGACGGGCCCACCATGCCTGGGGCCAAGGACAGGGGCCCGAATCGCGGGTCGGCCCAGTTCTCGGTGTTTGACTGTCCTCCGGACACGCTAGATGTCATCTCACAAGCATGTGGACCATGGCTGGCTCCTCTTCCATCAGGGGTCCCCTCTGGAGGCCCCGCCGGGACCACCCCGGCCGTGGGAGCCCTGCGAGGGAGGCAGACTGCAGGGCAGGCCCTGAGCTGGGTCGTTGCCGGATGTCTCTTCCAGGCGATCCTTTCTGCCTTTGCCTCTGGGTGGGATCCAAGAAGTGAGCCTTCCAATGTTAAAGAGCAAATAATGTTTACGGCTTCAGGGACTTCTTGCCAAAACGGTTTCATTTGTCCAGAGAGAGGCATTACATTACCATCTGCAAAGTATGATCATCTCTACGTGCGCACCCTCCCAGGAAGGACAAAACGGTACATCCTGGCGTCTGCGAGGGTGGGCAGGGGCCCCCTCTCAGGCCCCGGGTTCTGTCTGTGTGGCCCCGTGCAGAGGTTCCCGCATGTCAGGCAGCAAGGTCGCAGTCAGACGTGGAGATGGGCCAAGCCTGCCCCCAGCCACTGCGACCCAGGGAACTCTGGAGGCACAAACCCAGGGTCCTCACCCACGTCACCGGATGATCTGTCTCCTCCGGGACACCAGCAGGCCAGGTGACCCCGTGTCCCCCCACGAAGCACACGGCACGTGGTGCTGACCCGTGGGCACTCGCTCGGGCACACGCTCCTGCACACGACGCTGACCTTCCGGCCGGCCACGTCAGATCGTTCCGAGAGGCACCAAGGCGCCACGGAGGACATCACCTTTGAATGTGCCTGGACTGGACTGTCAAATTCTCACGTCTGATACAAACGGCATCGTGTGTGATGAAGGAAGCGCAGGTCTGTTCCCGGAGCAGAAAGGGCCCTCACTCTGCTGGCCACGTCAGGGCACGTGCTCGTCACACGGCCCGGTCTGGGCTCACACCTCTCTCAGGCTCTGCCCTCTGGGGCTGGCGTGTGCGTGGATGTGGGAATCAGGCCACAGACGGACAGACAAACTACTACCAGGCAGACGGGCTCAGCTCGGCGCGGGGGCCTGGCCGGGCGTGTGACTGGCTGCAGCTCTTCTGCCTGCCCACTGCGGGGGTCTCGGTGGACACATGGGTCCATGCAGAACACACCCCAGATCTCAAACACGTGGTCTGAACAAAAATCTGGGAAATGTTTCTTAACTTCTATCTTGATCACAGCTTGAAAGATAACATTGTACGTACGCTGGGTTAGATAAAATGTTAATAATCACATTCATCTCCCCTGTGCTCCTCTTTCTGTGAGATTCCCAGAAGCTCTCCCCCGCAGCAGGCCTTCCCCCCGACGGACAGCACCTTCCCCCCGACGGACGGCACCTTCCCCCCGATGGAAGGCACCTTCCCCCCGACGGACGGCACCTTCCCCCCGACGGACGGCACCTTCCGGACGGCACCTTCCCCCAGATGGACGGCACCTTCCCTCTGATGGACAGCATCTTTCCTCCGGTGAATAGCACCTTCCCCCAGATGGACGGCACCTTCCCCCCGATGGACGGCCCCGATGGACAGCACCTTCCCCCCGACGGACGGCACCTTCCCTCTGATGGACAGCACCTTCCCCCAGATGGACGGCACCTTCCCTCCGGTGGACAGCACTGTACTGGGTGGTTCAGTGCGGTCCTTCTGTTCACGGGCAGCGGCTGTGACGGCCGCATCAGCCGCCCACTGTGGACCCTCAGGCAGAGGATGCGCCTCAAGGCTCCCAAGTCAATGCCACTCTGCCCATGCGGCGGGGCCCAGAGGCGGTTCACATCCTGGCCACGCGCGGAGATGGCAAAGGAATCAGGACAGGGCTACGGGCTCACGTGCCGATGACCATGTTCCCCTCTTCCCTGGGAAGGAGAGACAGTGGTCTCTCCATGGACACAGGCGGGAGCAGGCCTAGCTGCTTTGTTCCACTTCTCCACCGCGTTCTGATGGTCCGTTGGCAGCTTGGCTGGAGAACCTGCCTCTGGGGAGGCCCGGCCACTAGCAGAAGGATGGTCCCAGGTGCCCCTGGGGACCCTGGGGGGACACCCAGGCTCAGGACTCCTGCAGGACCAAGTCCTCAGCCTTTCAGCTGAGGCGCCCGAGGCAGAGGAGGCCTGGGTGGTCCAGCGCCCAAACCGCAGATGGCTGTGTCCCCACAGCGCCAGGTGACATCAGAGCGCAGGTGCCAGGCAGCCTGGAAGCCAAGGGGGCGGAGACGGGGTGACCGCCAGCCCGAGTGGGCTGGGGACACAGAGCAGTCACGGCCGCAACGCACGCAGCACCGCGCCCGTATGCCCGCTGCGGGCAGACGTGCCGCTCTGGCCCGCAGGGCCGGCCTCCCACCCGCCCCCCGGGGCGAGCAGCCAGGGGCCACGCGCTCTGCAGGACAAGGGTCCTGGTCCCGGCGTGACACCCCACGCCTGATGGCCCGGGGGCTGGGCGGCCCGAGTCCACATTCCCGGGCAGCACACGGCGAACAGGCTGGCAGCAGGGAGCCGAGGCTGGACTGAACCGAAGCGGTCGGTTCAGTCGGCCGGCAGTGCCGTGGGAGCATCCTGACGGTTCGGGAGCCCCGGGGGTGGGGGGACGGGGTGGGCACGGCGCCGTGAGCCAGGAACCCGGGACGCACCTGGCACCTCGTCCTGGCGCCGCGTGTGACTGTCCCGCCTGCGTGGCTCTCCCGTTTCTGCGCCACCTCCCACCGCCTGCTCCTCCCGCCAGGACCTTCCTGCCGTGTGGGGGACACGGGACCCCGCACGGGCTGCCCACTGCCACGTGGCGAGGTCTGCAGGAGCGGGCCAGTTCTGCCCCCCGAATGGCGACAGCTACAGGCGAGGAAAAGCATGAGCGTGGGTGTCACCATGAAGAGCAAGTCCCAGGGCCGTCCCTCCCACCAGTGGTCGGCCACGGGCCGCCCTGGGCCCAGAGTTCGTTCACTCTGAGCCAAGCACCACGCTGCGTGCTGACCTTACGGCCAATCCCGGGCCCTCCCCACTGTGTCCGTGTCCAGGCCCGGGGCCTCCCACACCCCCAGAGCCAGAAAGAAGCAGCGAGGGCCCCAGGAGACTTAGTGACAGCTAGCTCATGCCTGCGGCTCGGCTGTGACCCCCCAGGGATGCCCTCCTGAGCCTTGAACCTGACCTGAGCAGGACCCTGCCTCTCTTAGAGGCCACGTGCTCAGAGGGGACTCTCCCTCCAATGCAACCCCCCCCAACACTTAGAAGGACGCCTCGGTGGGACCAGGCGGTCCTGGACTGGCAGTCTGACAGCCAAGGACCTGAGCTGGTCCCTCCTCCTGGAGCTGACAGCTGAGCAGACGGTGAGACCACAGGGTGGTGATACCCTGGGTGGGGGCAGGGGCTGGGCTAAGACGGAGACCCTGACCCGCCCACGCCTGAACCCGCCCTGCACAGACACGGCCGCGGGCGGGCCCAGACCTGAGACTCACTCTGCTCCCGACCGTTAACCTTCCCCGCACTCCCAGTGACCTTTAGCAACAGACCAAAGGGAGGAGTTCAGTCTGACGCGCGGCAGACGGATGTGAAGGCGCACCTGAGGAGGTCAGTCCGCCGGCCCAGGGCTCCTTGCGGGCAGGCACTGCCTCGGGGGGCCCCACTCACCACGTCCCATCCCGCGTCCCCGCCCAGGTCCAACCCCAGCGTCCAGGACGACAGACACATGGGTGTCTCAAGGGCGACACCCTGCCGGCCGGGGTGGGGAGCGGGCGCTGACGCCCGCCGGGGGTGGGTGGCTGGGCGGCTGCACCTGGCCCTGCTGCCCGGGCGGCGCCGGGTGCCCGGGGCTGCAGCTCCTCCTTCCCGCCCCTTCCCTCCCAGACGGCTCTGTGACAGCTGATTCCTTTGACAATCCAGTTATTACTTTGAAAAATCTTGTCAAGTTCCAGGACCAAACCACGGCTAAAAATAGAAGGGCGCTGACAGCCGGCTGGGCTGGACGGCCAGCTGCCAGGCCGGCCCGGTGGCTGCTGACAGCCCCCGGAAGGTGGGAACGGAAGGCGACACCACGGGAGAACGCTCTTCTGGGGGGCCTCTGATGGCTCCAGGAGGCGCGCTGTCCTTGCAATTAATTTTGCATTTCTTTGCCAAAAAAAAGGATGTCTAAAGACAAAACCCCTTTGGGTACTGAAAACAAGCTTGGCACGAGCGCCCCGGCCGAGCTGCTCTGCGTCTCACGTGTCTGCACGCGGCCGGGAGATGCCTGATCGGCACACGGAGAATACTTAAAATCCTGGCACGGTGATCAGAGCCGCCGCTCCGTCCTGCAGAGGCCCCTCAGCTCTGCGGGTTGGGGGCTGGTTGCAGATGGTGCGCCGGGGAGGGGCCGTCCTCACTGGGGGCATTGGGCCGGGAAGCGCGCCCACTCACAGGAGGAGGCCCCAGGCCCATGTTTATCGGCAAGGCGGCAGAGACGCCCCTTCAAACAGGCAGAGGTGAGGCGGCCGTGGAGCAGGCTCAGGGTCTGGAGGCAGCGCCAGCTGCTTACCCCGAGAAATCAGGGGCGGGGGTCACAGAGGGGAGCGGGGCTGTGGTCCCGGCAGCCGGAGCTCTGGGAGCTCGGGGGCGCTGTCTGCACGGGGACCAGCAGCCCCCCATCCCCGGGGCTACCCTGCTGGGCTCTGGGGCAGGGACGGCGTCGCCAGGTGGCTCCCCACGTGTGGTCCGCTCCCCACGTTCAGTGGCTCCCCAGTGCGGGTCCTCCCTAATGAACTCTCCCTCCTGAGACCCCCCCTGCCGCCACCCCGCCCGCAGCTCACCTCTGGTCACTCTGCCAAGCTCCTCGGCGAACCCTCCCTCTGCCCAGCCATTCAAGCTGCATGCCCAGGCCCTCTTCACCGCTATGGACCCTCTGGGCCAAGGACCACCATCACCGGGGTCTCCACCCCCTTGCCTCTCCCTGAAGACCACACCTGAGTGCCCCGTGGCCGCCTGCACCCCTCCACCATAACAACGTGTAAAGGCCCGCAAACTACACCTGTCCCCCCGCCTTCCACGCACTGCACTCCCGGACAGCAGTAGGACCCCCGCCCCCAGGACCACCTTCCCTCCCACCCCGGCCCAGCCCATCGCCACCTTTTGGTGGGTGATCGTTTGGCCCCCGCTTTCCCACCCTGCCCGCTAGCTTGCAGGGCACCATCACCAACATCACCTAGAAAAGAAAACCACCCCCCAACTACCCTGCCCTCCAGAAGCCAGCAGCTCCACCCTCCCTCGGGGTGGGCCTGGGGCCTCAGGGCCCCAGCCGCTGGCAGTGCTGCCGGGAGGACACGGGCGCCTCTGACATCTGCGCCCCTTCCTGTTACGATCTCTGTCCACACAGCGGGGGCTCAGCGGCACCAAACCCTCCGTCTCCCTGAACCCCAAGACCCAGGATCTCAGCCACGGGAGTCGGGTCTGCGCAGGGACCCTCAACTGCACGCATTCCCCTGCAGTGACATCGAGCACCCTAAGGTGACAAGCCCAGCGTCCCCGAGAGCTGAGTGTGGGGGCAGCGGGCTTGACAAGCGGAGGCCGCTGGAGGAGCGTCCGCCGGCGGGCAGGACACACCCTCGCCCGCAGCCCGCCTCCCGGGGGTCTCCCTGCCCCTCCCCTCCGAGCCCCGCAGCAGCGCCCGGAAGGCGGGTGGGCGGGCTCTGGCCGCCTTGCCCCTCGCTCACCCCCGGCTTTACGCTGCAGACAAGGACCGCTTCACCACGAAAGAGGGTCCCTGCCCCCCAGACACAAAGAAGCTTCTAGGGTGAACAGAGGCTCTGGAGACGAACTCCGGGGTCACCACATCCCCTCACGGCTCACGTGAGATGCGCGGCCCCACCGAGGGCCCTGGCGGCCCAGAGGCAGGACTCTGACCCAGGAAAGGAGATGTGGGCCCGGACTCAGGAAGGTCGGGGTGGTGACGAGGGGGAGGTTCGGGCTCTTTTTCTACAAAAGAAGCCAAAGGCAATGAGGTTCTGGAGCATCCTTACCTTGGGCACTTGGAAGGCTGGGGGCCTCCCATCTCCTCAAGTTACACGATGTCCTCAGACCCTCCGTCCACGGGCACCCAGCCTCACCAGGAGCGGAAGGGCCACGGGCAGGGGCCTCGGACACCTCCAGAGGACCGACCCCGGCAGGAGGCTGGGAGAGGCCATGAGGCGGAGCGTGCAAGAAAGGAGGCGGATGTGTGCGGGGCAGCGAGCAATGAGGTGCTCCCAGGTCTCCTGACACCGAGGCGCCCACCCTACGGTCTGTGCCAGGCCTGGGACCGGCTCGGGGCAGGGTCCCCAGGGCAGGGCCCTTCACGCACTGCAGAGCGCCTGTCGGAGGGGACCCTGCGGTAAGGGGCGGCCAGGGAGGAACCCCGCATCCAGGCCGTGACTCCAGCCCCTGCTTCTCACGGGGGGCGCTGCAGAAACACCCTTCCCGGGGGGGCACCATCCGCTCAGCTGCAGGACCAGGGCCCCGACCGGGAGATTTAAACACAAGCTTATTCCTGGAAACCGTTCAAAACTAATGCAGCACTCTGCAGGCTGGCTTTTACCTCCAGATTCCAGTAACACCCAGGCTGCAAATCGCTGGCCGTGAGGACGCATCCCTTTTGTTTTCAGGAATGTTAAAGGGTCACTGGTCCAAGCACTCTGGGCCCAAGATTTATGGGCTTTTAGGGGCAAAAGTTTCCTTTCTGTCTTCATCAATTCAGAGAGGTGTTTAAAGAAGAGATTCTCCCCACCCCCATCCCCATCTGCTCCGCCAAGGGCCTCGGTGGCAGAGAAGACCCTGCCGGGCTCAGGCTGGGATGGGCCAGGGTGGGGAGGGGCAGAGGTGGCTCCCAGGTCCTGACCCACTGGCATGGCGCCCTCCTGGGAGAGGGAGGCGCAGTTTCCAAGAGAAGAGCCCTACCCACCCCCCAGCCCCCAGAGGCCAGGGCTCTGGTCTGGTGCTCTCTCCCCAGAGCCGCCTTCCGGGGAGGCTGCGGTTCCTGACGTCTCCACAGCAGCGGCAGCCTCGGGGCCTGTACCTGATTTCACCTTGTGAGTGGACTCCTTGAGGGTAGAGGCTCAGATGGACTACGCCCAGCAGGAACCTGAACCTTCATGGTGCTCGACTGAGAGCGGGGCATATGTCCCAGTAAACGCTGAGCTGAGGGCAGGCGGGCAGATGGATGGACAGGAGGACAGTGGATGGGTGGGTGGAGGATAGATGGATGGGACAATGGGTGGATAGATGTGTGGATGGATGAATGGGTGGGTGGATAGATGGATGGGTGGATGAACATATGGATGGGTGGCTAGATGAATGGATAGGTGAGTGGGTGAGTGGATAGATGGATGGATGGTAGGTAGAGAGGATGGTGGAGAGATGGGTGGTGGATACACACAAGAGCAGGTGGGAGGAAAGACAGATTAAAAAGATAAACAAAACAACATCTGGGATGGCCCTAAAAGTAGGCCATGGCCCTATCCTTCCCACTGGAACCACGAGCCCCGGGAGCAGCCAACCTCAGCCTGCGTCTGTGGGGCCACCGCTGAGCCAGACTCGGGCCTGTGCCCCCAGCCTGGCAGCGGGCCTCGCGGCACGAGGAGGCTCATGATCAGTCGGCACCGTTACCGATCAAACAGATGCACACAACTGCGAGCACGTCCCGTGGCAGGTGACCGGTGAGGGCCGGGGACGTGACGAAGGCCCCACGCCCGGGGGCGGGAGTCAGAATCCCAGGTCCCCCAGCTGAGCACCCGCTCGGGGCTGCCACTTGGCTGCTAATCAGGAGAGGTACGTTTCTCGGGTGGGGGTGTGCGTCATGCTCTCCCAGGACCAACGCACCACCACCGCGCCGAGAACCACGTGGCGAGCGGCCCGCCAGGCCCAGGCCCGGAGCAGCAACGCTGACGCGTCCAGGACCCCCCAGGGCGCCCACGTCCAGTGCCTGGCCTGCAGGGGAGGGCAGGCCGGGCAGGGGCTGCTCCCACGCCAGGGTCGCCTCCAGGTGAATAGCCTGAACCCCCGTCCCCACCTCTGAGCCCCCCGGCCCCGAGCCCACGACCAGGGAGACCCAGCTTAGAACAGGCGGAGCCAACCGGCCACCAGGGAAGCAGCAGCATCCCACACACTCAGCATCTGAGCGAGCCGGTTATTTCCACTGATTCCTAAATACACGCGCTCAACTTCTGCTCAAGTTACGTCCACGCTCCCACGGAGGAGAAACCGCGTCGAGTCGCTGGGCTTGGCTGGGGGCATCGCTGCCCCCTGCAGCCCGTCTCCAACGTGACCGAGCCGTCCCCCGAGAGCGAGTGTAATGCAGACGGAGTCGCAGATGGGTATTGAGGAGTGCGAATCTCATCAAGAGCGATCAGGGCCGGGAGGCGCCGCGCCGTCTGCCTCCGACAGCTCCCAGGCTGGCGTGCCCGCCCCGGCAGGAATGAGGGTTATGGCAACGGGGCTGTCTGGAGACACAAAGCCGGCACCCAGAGGCCAGCGCCTCCCCCGACGCCTGAGCACCAGAGTGCATGTTGGCTAAGCCGCACCGTGAGGGCCCACGCCAGCATGACCCCCGCTGGGAAGCCCCCTCCTCTGCAGGGGCTGAGGGCAGCGGAGGGGGTCTGTGACGGGGGCGGCCCATTGCCCTGAGACCCTGGGGCAGGCGGCTTCACATCTGACACTGTGGGTCACTGGGACCCCATCTTGCATACAAGACGGACGGAGACCCTGCTACGGCAGGGATGCGGGCGCCTGGGGCCTCAACGCCTGAGCTGCAGGGCTCACGGGTGCGTCCCCTGGAAATGGTGTGCGGGAGCTGTGGGCACACACGGGACCCACGCCAGCACCAAGCCTGTCCTCCGAGATGCTCCACTCGGCAACCCCCGCCCCAGACCCTGGTCCGGCAGTTACGCAGGGGAGCGGCCTTAGGAGGCCTGAGCCAGGGGTGACCCAGCGTGGACACAGCAGTGACACACGCCAAGACTTAGTGTGGCATTCACTCACTTTCCAGGCCAAGGGGCCCAGGTCCAGGCTGGACCACCAGATGAGACGGCCGCAGACGCCAGAGCCGGCCGCCTGTGTGTCCCGGGCTCCCGCCAAGCAGGCAGCTGGAAGGGCCCCAGCGGGCCACTGACAAGGAGGGCGCTCCCCAAGGAGGCGGACGAGAAGAGGCGGCACCCGGAGCCCCCACCCCTGAAGCCCAAGGGGACGGCGTGCCCGGGGAAGGGGCTGCAGACACATAACCCTCGCAGCCTCTCTGGGAAAACACACCTACGTCACGCCCGGCTGCAGACACCACTGTCCACGGCCTGACGCACTGCCCTGCAAGGCGGGGGCTGTGTGTCCTCAGTCAGAACCCGCAGAGCACACGGCTGGCATGGCTCAGGGTCAGCTCCATCCTCTGTCGGCTTCACAGGCTGCGGCCCTGGGCAGCTCTGCCTTGCTGAGGGCGGGGGCCGGGCGCTGCTTCCCAGCTCCCCGACTAGGGTGGGGTTCACGTGCGGTGTCTCGGGGCTCCCAGGGGACAAGGACGCCTTCTGGTGACAGAGACGCTGGTGAGGACTCCCCGAGGGGGCTTGATTCCCCATCCCTCAGACCAAGATGCTGAGCCCCAGACGGGGGCACAATCTGCTCTGGCTGAGGGTCGCTGGTGACGGGAGGCGCTCAGTGGGGAAGGGTCCCCGCTTTGGGCTCAAGAGCGTGAGGCTGGGGGCATCCCAGCTCCCGCAGACGGAGCCCCAGGAAAGCCTGCCCGCGTGGAGAAGCAAAGACGGGGGCGTGGTAGAGCCCGCGGCTCCCTGGTAAGGGGCAACAGGGGTCCCGTCTGTCTGCTGCGGGGGTCCGGTGTCCGCCAAGTCCCCGTGTCCGGTCCACTGGCCCCTCGGCCTCGCCCACCCGGCGGAGGATCGGACGCACCAAACAAGAGGAGAGCAAATATTTCCTCTTTGCATGAGGAATTAAAAAGATCAATGCAACTCCTTCTGTGAGCTCTGTCTCAAAAAACAAACACCCCAAAATTGAATCGAGAAATCCTATCGTGTTTGCCCTGAAAATCCGCAAACTAATTAGGGTAACAAAATGAAAGTTCCGTACAGATCAAGGGCTTTTAGGATTGGAAGTGGATGGCAAGGCAGAGTTCTTCGAGCGCTTCCATCTCGTTTCATCTTATCTCTATTATTTATGAGGCTCAAGGGCTGAGGCCTTGGTGAGCCCAGAACCCCGTGGCCAAGCTTGTCACCTTCATGCTGAACCCCCCGCCCAGGGCTGGCTTCGGCTGAGCCAGGCCTGCGGGGCTCGGGGGGCGGGGGTGGTGGGAGCATGCCCCATGTTGTCACCTCGCCTGGACCCTGGCAGCCCCAGCCCAGGGCCCGGGGGAGCTGGACGGTGCCTGCGCCCTGCCCGCCTCTGAGCTCCTCTCGGGTCCTGGCCGCCAGGGGGGCGAGGCTCAGCGGCCTCTCAGGGCTCCTGAGTCCCGGGCTCTCTGTGCCCAAGTCTCTGGGTGAGAGCGGGCGCATGCATAGCCTCACCCCCCCAGAGGTCTGCTGCCACCGACCAACGGGAGCCTCCCGGGAAGGGCCCGGGGCAGAGCCTGGGCCACAGCAGGCCCAGACGCGGCAGTTGCATCCGGGAGCCCCAGGGAGCCAGCATCCGAGCCCCGCGGTCCCTTCGCTTACTCTGAGCCTCGTTTCCCAGCCTGGAAGGGGGACCACTGGGCCCCAAGCCACCGGCTCCTCTTTCCCTGCCCAGGTCCTGTTGTGGCAACTCCACTGGTGACCTGGAGAGCCCAAACCCGCCCCCTCCCACCTCTCCCGACGGAGCGGCCGCATCAGGACGGTGCTGGCCCAGGGCCCACTCTGCGGCCTGGGAGGCAGGCTGGCCGGAGCCTGCTCCCCTCCGGGCAGCATTCCCCCTCCCCCAGCACAGAGCCCGGGGCCCAGGGTACGTGACGGTCACGTGGGAACCAGCACGGAGTTAAATGAGCAGAGAGGACCCAGAGCTGCCGCGAGGCACCGGGGCTCCTTCCACAAAGGCGGCCGGGGCTGGGGACCATTAGCCCCGGGTGGCAGGAGGGCGGGCGGGACACGCTCTCCTAGCCGTCAGTACCGAGGCCGTTTCTTCCCGTCCCAGGTTTACAGGGAGAGCCGCAGGCCTCGCGGGCGCGAGTGGCCAGTAAGCCTATGGGGTCAACGCCTTCCCACCAAGTTCCACCTCCTGACAAGCCTGAATCAGACCTGCCTGCGGCCAGGCAGCCTTCCAAGGATCCGGGGCCCGTCGGCGTCCTCAAAGGCAGAGCGCCGCTGACCAGCCAGCCGGACCGCCCCGTCGTGCACGTCCACGCGGGCCCACCCAGGCCTGGGCGGTCTTGTCTCCATGGAGATGCGTTGGGCGTCCGCGGGAGGCGGCAAGATGGAACGTGTGACGGCTGATGGGGCTGCGAGGGAGACATTTTAATAAGGCCCGAGATGTAATTACATTACTTCGGGGACTGAACAGATGAGCTTTTCCGAGTCTATCTGCCTTAGATATCAAACACCATTAATGAGATAATAAGGGCCTTTCAATTAATGATTTGAATGGTGGGTGTAATTTTTTCTTTAATGGCAAGACTAATTCACGGCAGAAATGAGCAGGGAGAGAGACCCTGGCAGAAGACGCTGCTCTGGGCTGCCCTCCACTCACCTGCAGGGCAGGCTGGTCCTGACAGAGGCGGGCCTGGGAACCGGCCGGAGCAAGTGCGCAGACCCAGGGATGCAGGCACCCAGCCCGGAGGGAGAGGGCGACCCTGCTGGGCTTGCGGCATCACCTCCACCCGGGAGAGGAGGGAGGAGAGGGAGGGAGCACTCGCCACTGCTCCAGCGGATCCCACGTACACCCCTCCTGCACAGTCCCTCCCCGGGGGATCCCGACTCCGCCCCGGGGCCTTCTGACACCGAAGCCCGTGGCGTGGCAGCCCCCTCTATCCGCCAGGCCGACTCTGGGGGCCTGTCTCACACTCGGGCTCTGGGGCCTGGAGACCCCAAGCCGCCCTCAGAAGGGGGGCTCACGACCTGCCTGGTCCCGGACCGGGCACTTTCAGAGACACCGCATGACAAACAATTACAACGCGGCCAAGCTTCACGTTAAACACACCTTTTCATATGCAGACATAAAAGGATTTTTCAAATTTCAAGTTGAGATCATTTAGCGGCCAGGAATTCACCTCCGAGCAGCTAAGAAGTCCTGGTGTGTGCCAGGGACTGCGGGGAAGTGACGAATTCCCACCCACGACAATGCTCAGACATCATCACCTTTATGCGAAGGTGAAGCTGGACAGGAGATGAAACGAGCGGGATGTTATGGTTTACAGACGTCACCTAAACGACCGTGGGGTCAGGCGGCAGGGGCCCCGGCCCAGTGAGAGGGCAGGGGCAGCAGCAGGCGGGGCAGGATGCCAGCGGCAGCGTCCGGGCGCTGGACTTCCGGAGAAGCTGCCGCCTCTGATAAACCGCATGGGGACGGCTCCGTGACGAGCTCAGAGAGGACGGGGCGACGCGGCTGCTCAGTCCAGGGAAAGCAGCCCGTGTCCAAGGACGACAGGAGGGGGCAGAGTGAACCCGCGAGCGGCTCCCGCCACCCTGGGGAGCAGCGCAGCCAGGCTGCCGTCCGCCCAGGGTGCCGGGGACCCGGGGCCCAAGGAGAAGCGCGGAGGCCCCGCTCCCCTTCCTGCTTGGGGGGGGGTCGCCGTGCAAACAAATCAGGAAACAGCAATTGGGAAAGACAGGCAGACACAGGGCAACGCTAGATCGAGTGCTGCCCGTCACGTGGGAGGGGGGCGGGGAGACGGAGTGGCTTGTTTTTGGTAAAAGGGCTTTTAGAACTTTCTGGTTTTTAAAATTTATATATTCATAAATAAATAGCTTTACTAACTTTTTTTTTAATTTTGAGGCATGGGATTGGGGTGAGAGTACACGGGGACAGCGCTGACCCCATAATCCTCCCCCTCTTGAAGGTCCTCTAGCGACCCTCACCTAGGAGTTGATGGGAATGGCCGCCCCGGAAGGGAAACTGCTGGACGGACCAGCAAGAGTCCTGGGGATCCTGGGCCTCCTAACATCCATGAGGGTCTCCTAATGTCCGTGAGTAACTAAGAAGCCAGCACCGACTCATCTCAGCTCTCAGATCACGGGCAGGCCAGGGCTGGCGGGCACTGGGACCCCTCAGATCCCGAGGATCACCAGCAGGGCGTGCCAGCACTCAGCCGGCAGAACCGCAGGAGAGAAAGGAAAGTGAGGCTCTGGGGAGCGCGTGTGGACCGCCCGCTCCGGCCATTCGCTCCGGGACCACACCAGCACGCTCAGCCCGGGGCGGGGGGACCTGGTGACGGGCGGGCTCTCCAGGCGGCAGTTAGAGGCCTGGGCGCAGCCCCAAGGCCACCAGGCCCGGCCCGGCCCCGAGTTCCAGCGGCTCATCTCCTGGAGGGGACGGAGCCCACAGCCGAGTGGGCTGATTCAACAAGAGCGCAGCTGCGTCTGCGGACCGTCCTGGGACAGAATCGACTTTCCACAGCCTGGTGCTCACTCTCATCGCTGTTCTTCACACGCCGCCTGGGAGAAGACCGCAGTGAACAGGCCCCCGGGAGGGGGGGCGGACACACACCTCCCGGGAGACGACCGCCGCGAACAGCCCCCCAGCAGGGAGGGGACAGGAGCCCGGGGCGGGGGAGGGACAGCTGAGGTGACAAGGCCCCTGCCCCCCGGGGGGCTGCCCTCGAGGAAGACAGAGCCCCGGGACGTGGGGTGGCGAGGTGGGCAGGCGGGCCTCCAGAAGGACCCCTTGGGTCAGCGGTCCCGGCCTCCCTCCGCGTGGGGAGGGGCTGGCAGCAGCGAGAGCCTCCTGTCCCAAAGAGAGCGCCCACCAGGCACGCAGATCACAGCCAGGCACGCGGATCGGCCAGCCCAGCGCGTGGACGGTCACCCTCTCTGCAGCCCAGCCCCTCCTCTGGGGCCAAGACCGTGCTATCGCGGCCACTCAAGTCACTTCAGCGGCCCACAGGGAGGGCGTGGCCGCCGTCAAACACGCACGGCGCCACCGCCCCCCACAGCGACGGGGCCACTCAGCCACGGCAGGAAGCCGGACGCCGAGGCCACGGCCACGACGGCGCTCAGGGATCCAGGTCGGCCCCACGTGCGGCCACCAGGTCATTTCCTTCCTCCCAAGCAGGCTTCACAGTGCCAGGGAGAGCCTACCGCTCTTCTGGGAGGACAGGCCGGGCCCACCAGCCTCCTGTGGGGCTTGGCCCAGCATGCCCGCAGCTCCCCAGCGTCCTTCCTTTGTGGACAGACCGCTGGCCCAGGTCAGGCTCCCCTCCACCGGGGGTAGAGTGGCCTCGGGGACAGGACTCCCTGCTGGAACCTCAGGGTGGCCGCAGCCAGGGCCCACCAGTGCGGAACTGACTGCTCCTACCTTCCGCGCCCCCCCTGCCTGCCTGCCTGCGGGACGTGAGCACACAGCTGTCGCGCGGCCACGCACCCAGCACCGGGCAAGTCTTCATTCCTGGGCTCCACCATCTCGCCCGGGACAGCTCGTGGCAGTGGGCCAGCATCCCTGGAACTCCTGGTCAAGAAGGTGCCAGCAGCTGGCCTCACCCACGGCCACGCACCCCCCACCCCCAAACACACGCGACCCAAGGGAACACAGAACAGAGCGATGCGCTTAAAGATCGCTCTTCAACTGACCCAATTTTGTCTTTAAAATGCCTCGAAACGACAGAGAGACAATTGATCTTCACGCTGGCATTTCCTGACATTTGGTGCGTCAAATGAACACAGGCTGAAACACAAAACCACGGAGCGTTAACCTGTGGAAGGCCGCTCAGCGGGCAGTTAGCGCTGCCCACCCTGCCCCGCGGCCGTTCCCACCATCCAGGAGAAGAGACCAGGCCGGGAGCTGACTATGCATCAGGGGCCCCAGGGCACCGAGGCCAAGACGCAGGGGGACTCGTCTGGGAGGGGCTGGAGCCCCGAACGCAGGTGAGACAGAAGCGCGGGAGCTGAGAGGAGGTGCGCGAACGTCCCGCCAGACGGCAGGGGCACCTCCATTTCCACCAGGTGGCCGGACGCACTGGACAACCGGGCCCCAGGGGACAGAGGGTGGGAAAACCTTCCAGAACCTTCCCGTTGCATCCGCTCCCTGGCTTCAGGGCAGAGGGAAGGGCTACAGGGGGCGGGGGGGGCAAAGGCGGGCGGGGGGGGGCAAAGGCGGGCGGGGCACCCCCTCGATCCTTCTCAGGCTCATCTGACCAGCACCCAACCCTGACTGGCACACGCAGCCCCAACCTCACCCACACACTTCCCTTTCGGAGCAGGCGGGTACCTGACGGTTTCCTCCCGTCCCCGGCCAGGCCCCGTCCACCCCAGTCCACCTGCCCCCCCACGGGCTGAGGAGTCCTGACACAGAAGCACAGGCAGGGCCCGGGACGGGGGGCCGGTGGGGACAGCAGAGCAGACAGACGCCTCCCACGGCGCCGCCCTTGCCCGTCCCCACTCGGGCCCCGCTGAGCAGCAGTCACAGGAGACGAGAAGGGCCCGGGCAAGCAGAGGCCCCAACACGAGGACGCAGGGCCACTGCGCACGCACTGAGCCCCCGCGGGCCGACTGGGGCTTCCGGACCGGGCCCTGCCCTCGCTCACAGCCTCCCGTGGCTGCAGACACCACGCACGCGCAGGGAGCCATTTCTGCCCACGAGGCAGGTCACTCGTCAACAAACACGCAGCCACCGATGAATTTACCCGAAACGTTTACAGACCTCGGAGCTCCCGAGGGCCGCAGGGAGAAGGTCCGTGATTTCTGTGGAAGCTCCACGCTGTGTTCACCGCACATTAATTACTCTCCCCACTGAAGAAAAGCAAGCAGCATGCGGCCGCCTTGCGCGCTTAAGGGACGTGCCCTCCTCTATGTCGAGAACCCGATGCCAGCTTACATGTGGGAGAAGCTTCCAAGGTCACAGAGCATCTCTGCTCCCACACTGCCGGGTCACACACCCCGGAGACGGCCGTGCAGCAGGGACCACCGCCTGGGTGCTCCGCTCCCACAGCCCCCCAACAGCAAGGCCAGGGCCACCCAGCCCTGCAGAGGGGCTGCAGTCAGACCTCCAGCCCCGACCCCGCGTCCTGGAAGGCCAAATTAAGCCACCTAGGCTTCTGGATAAAACAGAATGATCTCCTGGGGAGGCTCGATGTCAGCTGCTTCAGAAGCTGCGCTTACGAGCCAGCCGAGGAGCAGGCAGCACCAGCTCCCAGCCTGTCCGTATCCCCATGGGAGAGGAGGTGCCCTGACTTCCAAAGGAGACTTCAGCCACGTGTGCCTGGGAGGTGGGGGGGGGCCTAGGCCACCCACCCGCCCTGGGCCGAGTCCCACTCTGAAACACCCCACAGGGGCTGGGACGAGGTCAGCGTGCCAGGCACACCTCCAGGGGACACAAGACTGAACGTGGGGAGGCTCCTCCCCGAAAAGACCTTCCAGAATCTGGTCAGAGAAAGGCAGGCAGGGGGTGGGGGGGAGAAGAACCAGGCCCTCGGCGCGGGCTCAGACCTCCCTGGCACTAGGGTGTGGGAGGCAGGATGCGGGTGGGGGGAGGAGGCGGTTCTGGACGCCCAGCGTGCAGTCTGTGGGCGGTGTGCAGACGGAGGTGGGATGCGGTCCCCTGCATGACGGATGCCACAGCGAGCTCCAGGACCAGAGCTCAGGGCAGGGGTGACCGTCCACTCTGCAAGGGTCCTCCCTCCAGCCAGGGCACCCAGCAGCCCTCAAGGAGGCTCATGAAACTGGACGCAACCAGACCGCTGGCCCGGGCCAACTTCACTGGGCTTCTGGGAACTGGATGCAGGAGCCACGCCCATGCCCCACCCCCCAGCGCCTGCACCGCTGGGCCTTCCGCCTCAAGATGCCCCTCGGGAAGTCACTAGTCCCGGAGACAACACGGCGGCAAACCGCAGATCTGCGCAGAGGGAGGCTCTTGGAGCCTTCCCCAGGTATTTCTGCAGCTGGACACCCAGGCCGCCTCCCGTGGACGCAGAACCGTTTCCCTGAAGTGTCACAACCGCACATACGGTTGCCCTGCGCCCACCAGGGCCCCAGAGGGCTTTATTTAATTTGTTTTCTGTTCTCCTTGCCTTTCCCACTTAGTTCAATTCCCCACATCACACTGAGCGTTCACAGCCTGGCCCCCATCCATCCCCACGACAGCCAGGCCTGAGTCTAATCTGAGCTGGGGGGAGAGTGACTCTCGCTGCTCCTTGGAGTTGTGGCCGCACCAGCTGCCAGGCTGTGCCGGTCCCCTGGCCCCGGTGAACCCCGAGGTAGGTGAGCAGGGCCTGAGAGGCTGCAAAGAGTCCCCACCAGCCGCCCGCGTGGCACCGTCCAGTCATAACAGGCCAGCAGGGGCGGACGCACCTCCTCCCGCCCAGAGCAGCCCCTGGCAGCACTGCCTCCGTTTGGGAAGCAGGTGGCAGAAACTGCGGGCAGAGGGGCAAGGCCCCTGTGCGAGGTCGCTCGGTGTGGTTCCAGGCCCCTGTCCCAGCCAGAACTCATCCGTTTCTCAGGCCCGCGAGGCTCAGCAGCCGCCCAGCACTGGGGTCTCGAGCTGTCCCTAGGACGGGCCTTGAGCTCGGGCACTCTCAAGCGCTCTCAGGGCCCCCTGCTCTTTCCTACCCGCCTCCCCCCACCAGGCGGGCCCCAGGGCAGCGGGGAGGGAGCAACGTTTGCCTGGGGCCTCCCGGAACCGTTCCCCAGTCAGAGGCCCCAGCGAAACCGAGGCGGGAACCCCTGTGACAGCGTCAGCCGGGGACCCAGGCTCCTGCATCACCAGGTGAGTGCCGGCTGGGCGCAGGCGTCGACGCTGGCCGCCACCGCCCGGGAAGCTGGCCCTTCTCCCTTCATGTGAATGGTCCAGCCGGCCGGCAGGCTCTCCCATGCCGGCATGGACGATGGCCCCTGGGGAGCCTGGACCAGCGGCCTGCATCCACTCCCCACACTTGGTCACCTGGGCCGGCGCCTGCCTCTCTCTACACCCCCATGTGCCCGAGCAGAGCGGGAAAAGTGACCTCGTCCTCCTGCTGGCAGGGAGGGCAGGCTGGGCAGAGGCCCTCCCCGCCCAGCGTCTCCCGGTGGCCGGGATGGAAGGCCTGGGCAGTGGGGGCAGGGAGGGCGGCTGGCCAGGTCCTCCCCACCGCCCCCAGCAGGACGAGCAGGGCCCGTGGGGTGTCTGACAAGCAGGGGGCTGAGGGGCACAAGCCTGCTGTCACCACGCTGCCACCCGCGATGGCGGGGCCTCCTTCCTCCCTCAGTTGGAAGAAGAGGGGCTCAGGGAGGTGAAGGGGCCGGAGGGCGCAGGGCCTGACCGCGGGGGTCCCCGCATCGCACCCCAGATGGCCCGGCCCTCCCAGGGATCAACGCCACACGTGACCACACGAGCACTCTTTGGGGTGAGGACGGGCAGGCACTCAGCCCGCCTGGAGCCTCTGGGTCGAGGGAGCACAGAGCCTCTAATGAGTGGGGACAGAGCCGCTGCGGAAATGTGGATCAGAGAGGCTAAGCAACCAGCCTGGGGTCACACAGCGCCCAAGTGCCGGGCAGCCAGGCTGTTTGATGACGTGCCCACCCCTTCCCTAACGCTCCACTCCCCGTAACCATCACGAGGCTCCCAGGGCCCTGGGGCACAGCAGCGGTCCAGGGGGTGTTTCTGGGGAGCCTGTGCCAGCAAGCTTAGCAAGCTGGTGTGGACACAGCCCAGGCCCCCCGTGACCTATGACCCCGGCCACAGGGTCTCAGCCTGCAGGTCAGCGCTGACCACGGGCGGCACGTCCCAAAGCTCCTCTGTAAACAACCCTGAGAACTAAAGCTAACTCTGCTCTCTCCCCCAGCAGGGGATCACACCTGGGGTCTTCCTGAAAAGGCATTTACTTACTTGAAAATCTCTTTCTTCCAGTATTTCTTTCCTCCATCTCACGAGAAAAGCAGCGCACACGTACAGGTGGAAATTGGCGAAGCCCTCGGGTTCCGACTGCAAGACAGAACAGCGGAGAAGGTCAGGGTCGACGGGGAACACGGAACCAGCCACCCGGCGCGCCGGTACGCAAGGCCTTCGCTCCTGACTCTCGTCTCATTAAAACAAGACGGTTTTCCCTCTGATCGGTGGCCAGACACGGCGGACGTGCAGGGCGAGCAAGCCCCGTGGCTTTCCTGCACGGATGATGGGCAGTGATGACAGAAGGCCGATCTGAGGGGCCCCCACTCCACGCAGCCCCGTGGGAGGGGGGCCCCCGCTTTCCCCAGAGGCTGGTGTCTTGGCCGCGGCCAGGAGGCAGGCAGCAGAGCAGGCACTGCGCCCGGGCACTGCCTGGCCACGACGCTGACGGCAAGTGTGGACGGCAGGAACGCTGCAGGCCCCTCCCGCGTGGTCACCTGGACCCCTCCTCAGCCGCTGCCTCAGTTCAGACAAACGCCACCAGCATTTGCAGCTAGGGTCCCCTGGGTGCCACCTGAACTGTGTGACAATTGTTTACAAAGTCAAAAAAATAAAATAAAATCTACATCGCGTAAGAGAAAGATGGGAAACACCAGGGGCACTCAGGGAGAAGCTGGCGTGTTAAATACAGTGCGCAGTCGCCTAACGTGACATTCAAACGGAGACCCAAAGAGGGCCATCCGTGCAGACATCAGGGTGGGGGAGGAAGGCAAAGGCCCTGAGGCTCGAGGCTGCCTGGCAGGTTCCAGACCCAGCGAGGAGGTCAGGATGGCTGTCCTGGGCCCCAGGCCAGCTCATCTCACTCCCCAAGGTCCTGGGCTGCATTCCCCAGTAGGAAACCAAGGCCCTCTTTCCGGCTGCTTCTGAGATAGCCTGTTTGTCTTGGATGTTCTGCGTTTTCCTAGTGATATTTATTCTGCTTGAGCTATCCTGAGCGTGCGGAGCGTCCAGCAGTTTTGGAAAACCGTCACCCATGCGCCCATGCAGACGTCCGTGAGCTCGCTGTATTTTCTCAGAACCTTGGTGAGGTGGGTGTGAGGCCTTTTCCCTGTGTTCTCCACTTCACCCGACCTCTCTGCTCATAAGCTCCACCTCTCGTCTCTCCAGGAGACGCACTTTCTTCAACTCTGTCTCCCAGTTCACTAGTTGTCTCTTCGACTGGATCACAGCTCCTGTCCGGCTCACCTGTTACATCTGAAACGTGCATGGCTTCTCACACCAGTTTCGTAAATTGTGAGTTTCCCTCTCCTCCCTCTTTCTCGCTCACTGTGTCCCTTTTTCATCACTTTGAACATGTTGAACTTATTTTCCAGCACATCGCAGGTGAACTCTGAACTCTGCGGTCTCTGCAGCCTGTTCTCTGCTGAGCCTCACTCTTGGTAGCCTGCCTCCTCGGACTTCAGTGATTCCCCCTCTTGGAGCTTGTGTTTGATGAAATAAATCTATTGTTAAGGCAGGACAAAAAGTGTTTAACATAAAATTCTCTCTGTCTGGGTCACTAGTCCTCACTGGCGTGCGCTGTGCATCTCCACATGAACCAGACCTCTCAGGAGACACGGCCCGCCTGCCCCCACTAACATCAACTTTCTCCTGGCACCAGCAAGGTGCCTCCTCAGAAAACAACAGGCCTGACCCCTGCAAGGGGTCAGGGTGACCTACCGCTTTGCCTCGAACGCGCAGATCTGGAGTAGGTAAACTGTCAATCTGTCATCTGATGTATAAATCCTTCTCTCAAGTATCTCCTAATACATACCTGTGCGTTAGCTTCTATTGGGAGGAATAGTCCTCAGAGCTTTCTGAAAGACTGTCTCCCAGGTTATTATCCTCAGGTGGGCCTGAATAAAAGTCTCCACGTCTTTCTTAGCATGCACGGTAAGTTGCTTCAGTCATGTCTGACCTTGCAACCCCACAAACTGTAGCCCACCAGGCTCCTCTGTCCATGGATTCTCTGGGCAGAAATCCTGGAGTGGGTTGCCATTTCCTCCTCCAGGGGATCTTCCTGACCCAGGGATCGAACCCTCATCTCTTACATCTCCTGCATTGGCAGGTGGGTTCTTTAACACGAGCACCACCTGGGAAGCCCCTTTTTTCTTAGATTGACTATTCACTCATTTTCTTGTCAACATGTTCTTTGGAACTTCTATCTGTTGGAAGTCTTTGAGATATGCATCGAGAATGATTTTCTTTAGGGAAGAAAAAAAAAATTCGTATTTGCTTCTGCCAGAAGCTAAAGGCCTTCGCTATTATCCCAAGACTGGTTTCAACTAAATCTTCAGCTTGAAACACTGTAGACAAGTAAGCGAAATGAATTGGGACTGCAAATCCGTGTGAGAGCAGGGCTGCGCTCAGAGGCTCTGAAGGGAGGTGCTTTCCTTCCTTCTCCCCTAACGGCCACAGCTGCGGCCAACAGGCGAGCGGCAGCGCCTGCTCAGCCCTGAACAGGCTCCAGGTGAGTCTCCTGCCTGGGGCTCCCGGCCACCGGGCAGAAGGCCTGGGAATCACCTGCCAGGAGCCCGTGGTGAGCGCTTCACCACTGCTCCTTACCTCGCTCGATTTACATTTTCTCGAGACTTCTGGTCTACAATCGCCTCTCTTCTTTAACGTTCTGTTTTTGAAAAAAAAAAAATACACCAGCATCCTTTGGTGTATCCTGCGACGGAGGGGCCTGCTAATTTGGTTAATAGCCTTTACTCTGTCCTGGAAGTGCAGAGGTCAGCCTTAGGCCAGCCCCTGGACCCACCCTCACTCGGAGTTCAGGAGGTGGGCTGCAGATTCTGCGTCCTGTAAGACAGGGGTCCCCAGCTCCGCCGGGCTGTGGGTATGTACCTTCAGTCAATCAGCGGCGGCTCCAGGTTCAAGTGCGCAATAAACGCCATGCGCTTGAAACATCCCAAAGCCATCCATCTGGTCCGTGGAAAAACCGTCTTCCACGAAATCAATCCCCGGTGCCAACACGGCGGGGAACTGCCGCCACGAGGTTCCCCAAGCTGGCGAGCAGAGCGCAGCGTGAGCCACGCGTTCACGGGAACACAGCGTTCGAGGAAAACGGAGGTTTACAGCTTCACTTAAGTGGATTGTTTGTCTTCAATGACTTGGTAAATTACACTAAAATAGCAATTTAATAAATAAAAATTTCATATCCTAATGGAAAGTGGGCTTCTGCTTTAATGAAGCTGAACCTGGACAATAAATATCACTGTCAGCTGCCCAGAGCGGGGAGAGACCAGGAGGCAGCGGACACTCACACGTCACAGGGCCTACGGCCGGGCTCCCTCGGGACGGGGGTCTCCAGCATCTTCGGGATCCGGCACCTACAATCAGGGTCTTCCCGACTGGTGTGGAACCAGCCACACAGACCGGCCGTTTCACAACAAGCCCAGGGGGAGGCAGGAGCACGCAGCACTCACCAGGGACCAAAGATGTGTCCCCGGGAAGGCCCAGGGCGGGACTCCTGATGACCACAGCGGTCATCCCTGGTGTCCCCGGGAAGCCCCAGGGCGGGGCCCCTGATGACCACAGCGGTCATCCCCAGTGTCCCCGGGAAGCCCCAGGGCGGGGCCCCTGACGACCACAGCGGTCACCCCCGGTGTCCCCGGGGAGCCCCAGGGCGGGGCCCCTGACGACCACAGCGGTCATCCCCAGTGTCCCCGGGGAGCCCCAGGGCGGGGATCCTGATGACCACAGCGGTCACCCCCGATGTCCCCAGGGAGCCCCAGGGCGGGGCCCCTGACGACCACAGCGGTCACCCCCAGTGTCCCCGGGGAGCCCCAGGGCGGGGCCCCTGACGACCACAGCGGTCACCCCCGGTGTCCCCGGGAAGCCCCAGGGCGGGGCCCCTGATGACCACAGCAGTCACTCCCGGGGTCCCCGGGAAGACCCAGGGCGGGGCCCCTGATGACCACAGCGGTCATCCCCGGTGTCTCCGGGAAGACCCAGGGCGGGGCCCCTGACGACCACAGCGGTCAGCCACGGCGTGGGGGCCATTTCAGAGCTGGCTATGGGGGGGCCTGGCCCAGACCAGGCCATCCAGCCACCACGCACTGGGCCAGGCTGCACACCCTCCTCTCCTGCCTCCCCAGGCTTCAGACAACTTGGGAGAAGAAGGAAGCCAGGGATCTGGCAAGGCTGCTCTGCAGTAGATGGGCCGCATGAGCAGGCCTCGTGCGTGGGGGCTTATGCTGGGACAGGAGGGGCAGACACCAGCTTCTCGTGTCCTCCTGCAGCCCCGGGGAGAGGCAGGCGGGGCAGTGGGGAGCGCCCTGCCACAGTCTCAGCCCCCGTCCCTGTGACCCTGCCACTACTGGGCTGGAAACCTCCCCCTGTCGGAGATTCAGCGGAAGCAGCCCCTCGAGGCATCAGGGCCCCATCCCACCGGGCCAGCCTCCTCCCCAGGTGAGCCTCCCTGCCGGCCTGGCCCTGCGCTCACCACCTGCACCCCCAGCCCCAGCCCTGGGCCCGGAACCTGCACTTGGGAAAAACCCCTGCGAGCCGGGTGGCTTCAGAAACCAGGTGAGCCTGGTCTGGACAGGCTTGTCCGAGTCTGGCTCTCTTCCCGGAGCCCAACTCCATCAGCCCACAGGCGGGGGACCCAGCCGCAGTGTGGAGGGTTAGGACGTCCGGTGGGACACGGGCAGAGCCCACCAGTCCACAGGGAGCGCCCCCGGCCCGCACACCGTCCTCCCTGCAGTGGAGGCCACGCTCCAGCCCCCTCAGGCCGCCAGGCAGTCTGCAGAGCAAACACTCCGACCCTTTAACAAGCAGGCCAGGGATATTTTCTTCAAGATTCTGATGGTTCTGGTTAATACAAAAGAGAACATTCTGGCAAATCATGTTTCAGATCATCTCAATGTCACCCTGTCTTACTCACTAATTAAGAAAACAGGGCGCTCTAGGACCAGACGGGGTCACAGTGCCAGGGGCTCCCGTGAGCGCCATGAAATTCCTGGTTTGTTTTCCGCACTTTACCAAGCTCCTTCAGGCAGACCCTGCAAGGCTCACGCGTAGGGGAAGTGGCCGGACTTCCAGCACCAGGGTGGCGGGGGCTCAGAGCACGCTGCTGGTTAACATCGGGCCGAGAGAACGGCCGCCAGGGAGGCCAGGGCTGCGGCTGGATGGCAGTGTGCTGTCCACCACTTTTTTGAGAAACAAGCCTGGAAGCAGAGTCTCCTACCAAATGTTCACCCTCAGAATTCTGAGGCTGGGGAATTCTGGAGGTCAAGGAGAAAACGCTGTTCCTATAACAAATACCATGTTTAAAAATCATAATCCTCTCTAGCTGAGGAAAAGACAATTCACAGAAGATCCCGGATGCACTTGGAAATGACCACATCAAAGCCCCATTCCCATTCCAATCGGATCAGACATCCAAAATCTAATGCTAATGTGGACATCTGTCTTTGGCAGACAAGGGTGGGCAGACCAGCTGGGGAAGAAAAGGATTATTTGATAAATGATACTGAAATAGCCGGCTACCCATACGGAGAGAGTAAAATTAGATCCCTACCTCATGCCATAAGCCCCAATTCAAAGAGGATTACACAGAAGCCCGCAAAGGTAAAACCTTAAAAGCGTAAGCATCAATTAAAAAAAAAAAAACAGTAAATTTGACAACACAAAAATTTAAAACTCCTCTGTGACAAAGGAACTAGAATTATAGTAAATGTACAAGTGACGGACGAGCAAACACTACCTGCAACGCACATGTGACTGACAGAGGACTAGCAGGCACAACGTGCGTCTCCTTATAAAACCCGCCTACGAAACCGAAAGAAGACAAGTGACCTGCTAAGAAAAGCAAGCCAAGGATATGAACACACCTTGAGTGGTCAGTGAAAACGGGCAAGCTGCTCACACTCGCGGGCAAGCTGCTCACACTCGCGGGCAAGCGGGGATGCAAAGAGCAAGATGGGCAGAAGGAAGAAGTCAGCTCAAGTTTTTCAAACGGGCAAAGCCTAGGAACTGTCAAGACTGCAGCGTACAGGGGAGGATGTGGGCCGAAAGGAACTCTGCACGTGCTGGGGGGGTACGCCTCACTGGAGGGCGCGTAATGTCGAGATGGCCACCTCCTGTAACCCAGAAAAGCCCCGTCTTACACCGGGCACCCCCTGAGCCAGAGGGTGAGGAGACGTGGGCACGAACGTTAGACTGTGCACTGCTGGCAACTGCAAAAGACTCAGAGACAGCTCAGATGTCTTTCAACAGGAGAATGGATGAGTTATAACACATTCATACAGTGTGAAACTATAAAGGCTGAAAATGAATGAAATACAACGACATCCACCAAGATGAGTAAGTATTAAAAAATAAAGCTGGAACACAAGCAGCAAGTCGCCAAAGAGTATGTGTGATGCTGTTTATAAAAAGTTTCAGAATATTCACTAAGAGCATACAAATTGTTTATGGATATATATGTATGTGAAGAAAATGAAAAAAAAAGCACATGTAGAAATTTTATAAAAACCGATTTCAAGGTAGTGGTTATCTTCGGAGAATGAGGAAGGAAGCTTCAATGGTGTATGTGAAATTAAATTTTTAAATAAGTAATAAACGATCTGAAACAAAAATGATAAACGAACTGTCAGATTTGACACACCTGGGTGTCAGTGTACAGGCATGCACCGCGTTATTAACTGCACTTTTCTCTACACATAAGACCTTTAGAATATATGTAACTCACAAGGACCTACTGTGGGCTTCCCCGGTGGTTCAGCGGTGAAGAGTCTGCCTGCAGTGCAGGGGACACGCCTCTGACCCCTGGGTCGGGAAGATGCCCTGGAGGAGGGCATGACCACCCACTCCAGTGCCCTTGCCTGGAGAAGCCCACGGACAGAGGAGCCTGGCGGGCTGCGGTCCACGGGGTCACAGAAGAGACGCAACTTAGAGGCCAAACAACAACAAAGTGAAAGTGAGGTCGCTCGGTCGTGCCCGACGCTCTGCGACCCCGTGGACTGGAGCCCGCCAGGCTCCTCTGTCCGTGGGCTTCTCCAGGCAAGGGCACTGGAGTGGCCGCCATGTCCTTCCCCAGAAACGACGAGGCCCTGCTGCGTATGCAGCGCAGGGGGCTGCGTTCAGGGCTCTGCAATGGCCGAAGTGGGGAAAGACGCTAAAAAGAGGGGCTGTGTGCACACGTGTGACGGACTCACACGCATGACGGACTCACACGTATGACTGACTCACATGTACGACGGGCTCACACGTATGACTGACTCACACGCATGACGGACTCACACGTACGACGGACTCACACGCATGACGGACTCACACGTACGACGGACTCACACGTATGACAAACTCACACGTATGACAGACTCACACGTATCACTGACTCACACGCATGACGGACTCACACGTACGACGGACTCACACGTACGACGGACTCACACGTATGACAGACTCACACGCATGACGGATGCACACGCATGACGGACTCACACGTATGACAGACTCACACGTACGACTGACTCACACGTACGACGGACTCACATGTACGACGGACTCACATGTATGACAAACTCAGACGCATGACGGACTCACACGCATGACTGACTCACACGCATGACGGACTCACACGTACGATGGACTCACACGTATGACAAACTCACACGTATGACGGGACTCACATGTATGATGGACTCACACGTATGACAGACTCACACGTACGACTGACTCACATGTATGACTGACTCACACATACGACTGACTCACACGTGTGATGGACTCACACGTATGACTGACTCACATGTATGACTGACTCACACGTATGACTGACTCACATCGCTGCACGCAGAAACCCTGCATTGTAAATCAACTAGACTCCAACCGAGAATTAAAAAGACCTCTTACGGTCAAAACAGAAGAGAAACACGGGGGGGCGCCTGGCAGTGGTCCCTGCAGGGCCGCTGAGTGCGGGACCACTGCCTCCTGGGGCTCCGGCCAGCTCGGGGCGTCATCGGGCCCAGGGTCCCCGCTGTCACTCAGACCCTGGCCTCGGGGGCCCTCCCCCTTGGACTCTGACCTCTGTCAGTCGGGGCGGGGCTGCTGGCCCGTTTTCACCCCCAGGGAGAAGCCTTGACTTTTGAGAGAAGCTCAGAGGAGAAGAACGTAACGCAGCACCACTGTCCCTGGGTCTCTCGGCCCTTCCCCTCTCCCCCAGCCACTGGCTGGAGGCGGAGGATGAACCTGGACGCCTCCTAACGTTGCGAGTTTTCTTCAAACTGCGTGTCAGGCTCTGCGGTGGATCGAGGTTTGCTTATAAAATGACAGAATGGAAGTCTGAAACGACTACACGATTAGCTAAATGCAAATGAGCTGTGTGAGAGACACCCTTTTTGAAAATCAGGCAATCAGGCAAAGAAACAGTTTTCCTTCTATTTTTTATAATAGAGAAACAGTGATAAAAGGAACAATTTTTCACCTTTAATTGCATCATTAAACTTTCCTTATAATTTTTGGCCCTGAAATAAAACCGAGTGGCCTTCTGGCACAAGAGATTTTCCCGAGCATGTGTATTTACGTAGATGGATTTCTGAGGCCATTCAAACGACGGGAATTGTTCCCAGTTCTTTGTGCAGATTCGAGAGCACCAACTTCAGCTGTGCCAGCAAAACCCCCGCGATGACTTCCTTTGAAACATTCATCACCGGGCCAGTGCGTTACACAATTACCTACCTCGGATGCAGAGCACGGCCATCTTAAAATTCACAGCGACACCCGCGCGTTTGGGGCCTGGTTCCGTAATGGAACTGTAAATCACATTTCATTATGCAGCCGGGTCCCGAGGCATAAATGAGCTGGTGCCCATCCAGCCGGCCTCACCGTGACTGATCTATTATCTCTACGCCAGCCTCTATTAGCTCTCGCCGGATACTCATTGGCATGTGTCTGTCCACGTCTCAGGGCATTCCCAACGGCTGGGTGACAAAGGTCACGGCCCGTCATTCATGCCGGGAGTCACTGGTGGGACGCGCCTCCAACGGGGAGGGCTGGTCTGGGAGAGGGACAGTGACCCGCCTGTGGCTGCTCTGACGTATCAATATTCCCAACTCTGAGGAAGCGTTTAAAGCCGGAAAAAGAGCACCAAATAACAGAGAATATGAAAAATTCTTCTAAAGTTCCTAATGAATTGTTACTCCTAGGGTGACGCTGTATCAGGATTCTCTGGAGAAACAGGACCACCAGGATGTGTGTGTGTGTGCGCGTGCACGCTGTGTTGTCCCAACACACACACACACACACACACACACACACACATACACACACACACACAGATTGACTGTAGAAGCCTGGAAAGACCAAAATCTGCTGGGGAAGTCTAGCGGGCTGGAGACCCACGGGAGAGCTGATGCTGTTCAACTGTAAAGACCTTCCCTTCTGGAGGCAAAACAGCTTCGTGCTCAGGGGAGGTTGGCGTTTGTTTCGTTCAGGCCTTCAGCTGATTGGATGAGGCCCACCCACGCTCCGGAGGGCAGTCCGCTTCATGTAGAGTCCACTGATTTAAAGGTTACACTCATCCAAGTTATACAGAAACATCCAGAACATTGATCAAACATCTGGGCATCATGGCCCAGCCTGGCTGACACACAAAATTAACCGCCACCCAGATCATGACCCGTCCACGATCGGGAATGGTGTTGTCTAGTGCCACGTTCTTCGGTCCTCTTAGACGACAAACGGGTGGTTTAAACATTCAGTTATTCAACAGAAAAGTTGACAGTCCATGAGGAGTGACAAGCTTCTATGGCTCTGATTCACAAGGAAGGATTTGATCCTTAAATGCAGAAAGGCCGCCAGTGAAAGCCAGTTAAGAGCCAAACCAACAGTGGCTCTGCTTCAAACATGTTGGCAGGGCATCCAGCACAGCCACTGAAGCAGACTGCGTGCCACTCGGGCCCTGGGGCACGGACCGCCCGTCACCTCCAGGAGACGTCTGGGGGATGGGGAGCCACAAGTTCATGCATCATGAGCGTCGCACTGCCTGCAAAGGCGTCTCCTTTATGGATGAAATCAAAGAGATTGTTTGAATGCTGCTGTCAAAACCCCATGAATTACACTAGCTCTGCAGGACCGCAGGGCTAGAGCCAGCATCACCCAGTCAGCTGCCCGCGTCAGACCCTCCCACTCCCCAAAGGTAAACACCGCCCCCCTGACGGCCGGGCGTCTCCGTGAGCCGAAGGACCAGTACAGGTCTACAGGCACACCCTTACAGCCTTTTTGCTGCGCCGTCCGACCCGAGGCTCTGTGCTGCTGCTCACGTTGGTCAAGGACACCCTTGGCAACTGAAAGGGAAAAGATCCTGCTGTGGGTCCTGAGTAGTTTTTCTTTGAAGCAAGAAATGACATCACACCAGTTAACGACTCAAAGCTTCAGTTCTCTCTGTAGACGGAACCGAGCCAGGAGAGCAGAAAGGTCAGCGAGAGGGAGTGAGCTGCAGCTTCTGGTGAACGAGCCAGGCTCCCAGCACAGCCCTGCGACGACGCACACACTGCCCGTCACTGGGCCAGCAGGCCGGCACGCCCGAGAGTCCACAGGCTTGGCCGGGAGCGCGTGGGCAGCACACCCTGCCTGTCTGGCAAGCGTGCTCAGAACCGGGACCCCCACCCCGAGTCAAGCCCCAGCCCCGCCTCCCCCCAGTCTCTCCGGAGGCTCCCCCTCCTTGGCCGCCCCGCCCCGCCCCGTCCTGACTGACCCTGAGGCCCGTGCCGTCTCCCTCCTGGGCTCACTGCTGTGTCCCCCCCAACACACCAGGTCATGCCTGTGCAGCTCGCTCCTTAGAAGGCCTCCCCTGCTGAAGACACGGGTCCACAGGGACCCCTCTGCCTTCCCAGGCAGGGCAGCGGGCCCACCCCAGCTCCCCCGGCCTCGGCCGCCACGGGCTCATCAGGGGGGACAGAGCGCACGTCTACTCTCTGGGGAGAGGGTGCCATGTCTACGTGCACAGCACCAAGCCCGCAGCAGGACGGAGCCCAAGAACAAAGCTGATACACCGATGTCTGTCGCTGTGAGCCCGAGTATGAAACCTCCGAAAGACGGACAGGCAGCTCAGCTCCCGGTGAACTCGGGCTCCTCCGTGTGAACGGAGCGCTGGGCCGCAGACGCACTCTCAGGCCCCAGGGCGTCAGGACAGGCCCCAGGGTTTGCACTGCAGGGGCAGGACCCGGAGGGGGCCAGGGCCACACACGCGCCTCCAGAAGTGGGGGGTGGTCTCTGGACGCGCACCTCTGCCAGCATCCCCGCATGGCCAGCAGCCTCAGAGCGGGTCTCTGTAAACTCTCGTTCTGCAGCAAACGAGCGAGGCGGATTCCCAGAGCAGAGCCGTCGTGGCCTGCAGGCCCCGTGGGGCCTGTGCCCCCGGACGGGGCCGACCACTCATCTGCTACAACAAAGCAACAAGGGACATGGGTTTGGGCCAAACATCAGGTTTTCCATCCCCTGGACTGGGGTCCCGGAAGTTACTCAGGAGGGGACTAGGGAGCAGATGGTGGTAGCGGGTGTGAGTTCGTCCTGAGAAATCACGACGTCCAGCTGATGCAGGGCTCCCTGCAGGCAGCAGCCGGGCCTCACGCCCCCGCGTCCTCACGCTGCTCAGTGCTTGGCACCAGGACACGTGCCTCCGGGTGGACAGGCTCAGACGGACCAACAGATGTCCGCTCTGAGCACGACGCAGAAGCAGAACCCATCTCCGGGTCACCGGCCCAGACTCTTCACTCTTAACCAGCTGCCAGCAGGCTGTCAGAGAGTCAGGTCTGAAAGCCGCCTGCGCTGAGCTTCTGGGGACAAGGACCCACCCTGCCCTCTCCTGGGTCTCCCCCGGGAGCTGACCCAGAGCTTCCACACACAGTGGACATTCAGCAAATGACCAAAATGCTGAGTAAGGGAAGGAAGGCCGTGTTCCCGCTCCCAGTTACGGACAAAGCCTGTCAGCTCCCAACGACCGAACATTCAAAGGCCCTCAAGCACCAACCCGGAGCCAAGATTTACACGAGGAGTGAGTGAAAACTGCTAGTTGCGTCCGACTCTTTGCGACCCCATGGACTGAACAGTCCATGGAATTCTCCAGGCCACAATACTGCAGAGCGTAGCCTATTCCTTCTCCAGGGGATCTTCCTGACCCAGGGATCAAACCTAAGTATCCCACATTGCATGTGGATTCTTTACCAGCTGAGCTAACAAGGGAAGTTCAGGATTTAAACCAGCCCCCTTGCAAATAAGGCTGAGAATAAGACTGTTATTGCTTCAAAACTAATTTGAGCAGAAAGAATCCACATTCACCTAATGGCCATTCTCTAGGGCATTCCCAGATTTGGCAGAAAACACTGAGGAGAGAGAACAGCGCCTCCTGTGAGCTGAACATGGAAACGCACCCAGGAGTCGGTCCTTGTGTTTACAGATGACGTGTGGGCTAGCTTCAGAGGTGAGCTGGCGAGGGTTTCATTTAGAAATCACGATGGTCTCAAAGACTTCAACATTATTGGGTGTGTTTTAATCCACTGCCATCACAATATTTCCCAATGTTCAACCTGCCCATTTCCGACCCCTTTAAATTGGGCTTCCGAGATGACCCCAGAAGTCTTGGAGAAGCCCCCTGCTCTCTCTACGAAGAGATGCTGCAGAGTCTTCTAGAACATTCCTGCCTGACCCTGAGGAGCCTATGTCCTTGTCACAGGAAATGGTACAGAGGCTCCCAGTGGGGGGGGGCGGGGGGGGGTGGCCTGCTTCCCCGGGGTTCGTCAGAGGACCCAATAATTTTCGGTGGAGGAAGTCAGAAGAAGGGATTTTTACTTCTTTTAAAGAGAACACATCACAAGTTCATACTGCGTCTTGACTTATATTTAAGATTACAGTGCTTTTCCTTCTTTGATTTTATGCTTGATTCTCTTTCCTCTTAGGTGAAAAATCTCATTTCCTATAACATTATCATAGTCACTTATTTGCTTTACCCTAATGTATGTATTTATGTGTGTACATAAGCAATAGTTTCAAGGTAGCACTAATGTTAGCACTAACAATCTGATTCCCAAGTAGAGTTTTTAAATTTTTTGGCAATTCTTTTTGCGTTTGAGATGTATGCTGCGAAGGCTGTGCCTGCAAACTGCCTGAGAGGCTCCTTGAAGTCATTTTTCTCTCTGTCACTGGGGCCACCAACCAGAGATGCAGCGAGGTCCACTTTTTACATCTTAATTTTGTTCGTGCTTTTTAAGGCCCGCTTGCTTAGGTTGAGTTTGGTTTTGCAATTGTGAAAAGCAGCACGTGACGCCGCAGTAAGGACCTCGACCGAGTTGTGTTTGGAGAAGTCGGGCGGCACGCTTGCCTCCAACACCGCCCCTCCTCCCCCGAAGTCACAGCTTTCCCACTGGCGTCTGACTTACCCTCTCACTGACTCTCTTCTTTTGTCTGCAATATAGGTAAATGCACATGTGCTCATGAAAAGCTGTGTGTGTCTGTCTGTCTGTCTGCCCATGTGTCTGTTCATACTCCCTCAACCAACCTACCAACAAGTGACGGAGCCCACACATGCTGTGCCTTTTCCCTGCCGTAAACAATGCGGCCGAGAGCCCTCCAGCCACACGCGGGAAGCACGCACCCCTGTGCCCACCGCGAGGAGCAGTGCGCCAGCCCCTGGAGCATCAGTCGAGCTGCCCAGGCTGAGGGATGCCCGCGGGGCTGCGGGCCCTTTGCGATTACAGGCAGCCCTCTAATGGGTAGGCCCCGTGGACACCGTGTTTTGTATTTCCTTCAGCTTGTCTTCTGGATTGTTCCTGGGCCAGCAGGTAAGAAGAGCCCGTGTTGCTGGTGAGAGCAATGATCAGCCCTGGGTGTTCTTACCGGCCCAGCTTCTGACCTGCTGCGGCCTGCCCGCCCCTCCCTGAGGTCTGCCCGCCCGTCCTACCAGCTCCCCAGACCCAACTAGCGGCTGACGGCTCCCCCTGGGCGGGCGCTGGAGAACCTCAGCCCTCGTACAAACACGACTACACGCACCCAGGTGGCACCAGTGGTCAAGAACCCGCCTGCCAATATAGGAGACGTGAGAGATGCGGGTTCAGTCCCTGGGTCGGGAAGATCCCCTGGAGGAGGGCATGGCAACCCACTCCGGTGTTCGTGCCTGGAGAGTCCCATGGACAGAGGAGTCTGGCTGCAGTCCTTGGGGTCGGACACAAGTGAGCGATTCAACAACAAGCACGAGCATTTCTGCACACACCAGTAGCTCAGGGGGACAAGGGCCTCGGTGGCTGTTTCTTCACTAAACCATTTGTTGTGAGATAACTGTAGGCTGATATTCACGTGCAAGAAATAATTCAGACAATAATAAATACAAAGAGATCCCCTGTCCCTGCTACCTAGTTAGGGGCGGCCCTTCTGATCTGCAGGAAAGGATGCTGATCAGCTCCCTGGCCTGGGCCATGGCCCCTCACACGGGGACAGAAGGGCGCAGGCTGACGGACACGTCACGCTCGTCAGACGTCCCACACTCGGCACTGGTGTGCTGAAAACGTTCAACCTGGGGGTACGACCTTATCCTCACTGTGTAAATGAAGATTCACATGCTTTGCACATTCACCAGTGCACACGTATGTGGAGGCGGGATGCACACGGCCTCGTGACTTCCTCTAAACAGAGTCCAGCTATTCTCCCTTCTCTGCGTTCCTGGTAAATAAAGATTAACTCAACCGTAAAAATTATACCATTCGGATCCTCGGCCATTATTTTTTTCTGTTTGGTAACTGGTACACTGATAAGAGAGAATTAAAGCTCTCCATACAACTGTAATCTTTCTATCAGATCCTGGCTTTATGTTTTCTTATCTCTGTGACTTAGGACATATATTTTGAATATTATTTTACTACAATAAAATGTCCGCCTTTAATTAACTCAACAGTTTCTCTTAGTCTTCTTAATCTTAACGTTCCTGTTCTGCTTCTGCTTGAGCTTCGATCGGCAGAGCTTTGCCCAGCATTTTATTTCTAATCCTTTTATGTCCCCAAAGGAAGAACAAATGCTAGGAAGGAAAATTCAAGCAAAATCTGACAAATATACTTTAAGATTACATGAATGAAATATTCATCGAATCTCTGGGTATTTAAAATAATATTTTGGTGCCCAATTTTACTTTTTGGAAAAACTTAATTCATGACCAACCCAATACTTTTATATTTTGCTATTTTTAGTAAAACTGTTTAGTTAAACTGTTTAACTAAATATTGAATTGATACAAAATGTTTTAAACACATGGGAATAAAAGCATACCAACAGAACAAGAACTCTTGGGCTTACCATCCACTGCTTAAGAGAAAAACTAACCTCTCGTGAGCAACTTTCCCCAAAGCCAGCCTGGCCCTCTCCCCGATTGCAGTCTTTGGAAGGTAAACACCATCCCCCGCTGTGTTTGTCATGTCCGCGACTTCCTTTATCGTTGCAGTGGTTCCTGCTGGATCTGAATTTTAGACGAATGTAACACGCAGTGTGTGAACCGAGGGCTCCTGCTCCATTCAGCACCGTGTCCCCGGGACTCGCCTGGTGGTTCAATGGCACAGACTCTGCGCTCCCGACGTAAGGGCCCGGGTTTGATCCCTGGTCAGGGGACCAGATCTCACGCGCCGCAACTAAAAATTCACACACTCGCAACTAAAGATCCCGCATGCAGAAATGACCAAAAGAAAAATCCCACACGCCACACGAAGATGGAAGATGCCTTGGGCTACAACCGAGGCGGAGCCAAATAAAACACCAACACCACATCCCTGAAATACAGGCTATTGCTTCACGTGGCTACAGGTCACTACGAGTCTCCATCGCCTCGAGGCTCCACAATTTCTTCACCCACACCACCGCCGACGGGTCTTCAGGCTCTTCTCCATTTCCTGCTACTACAAATCAGGACCGCTGGAACCCCTGTGCACACCTGTCAGAGTTTTCTACACCACCCTGTGCCCCAGAACCACAGGGAGGGCCAGCCCAGCACCCCTGACCCAGCAGACCGCTGGGAGGAGCCAGCCACCTGCGCGCCTCACAGCTCCCGGTGCTGCCACGGCTGCTGGCCGAGGACACGGAGGACCTCTGCACCGTGAGGAATCCTGTGCAGGGACGGGAATGCCTCACGCCTGCACCGTCTAGTCGGCAGCTGCCAGCCGCAGGGGAGCCCTGAGCGCTGGAAAGGTGGCTGGTGGAACGAGGGAACTGAAGTTTTCAGTTCTTTAGATTCTAAATAATATTCATTTGAACGGCCACATGTGGCTCACGACAGTGCGGCTCTGAGTGCAAATAACCTAGGAGTGGAATACCTGGGGGAGGAGAACGTGTTTCTTCCACTTTCCCAGGAAAAGGCAAATTAGCTTTTGAAGAGTGTTTACTACTTTCTTACACAGTATGTATGATGGTCCTCATGCTCTACAGCCCCAGTCCTCCCTGAGGTGTGATGCTTTATCTCTCACATGTAAGCGGAAGGTCCTTAAGCCCTGGGTGGTAACAGGCGCTCACACACACAGCTGGGCGCGAGGGTCCTGGGCTGGGCGGGGCCACTGCTGAGCACCCTGACCCCGAGGACAGGGCCCTCTGGGGATGCCTGACTCACGCAGACGGCTCTCCCCTTCGCCTCCCTGCCTGCGGCGAACATTTCCTTCTGTTCCAAGAACTTGGTAAGGCCTCAAAACTGAAGCTCAAGCTCAAAAGATTTAAAAAACCTGACTTCAGGAACTGCCCTGTGGTCCAGTGCTTAAGCCTCTGCACGGCCACTGCAGGGGGCGCGGGTTCGAACCCTGGTCAGGGAACTAAGGTCACGGATGCTGCAAGGGGAGCCAAAAAAATGTGAGTGTTCCACTTACTCTGGTTTCATGTTTTGACTCTGGTTTTGTTTTGTTTATAGTTTGGGGGATTTTCTTTTCTAAAAAAAAATTTTTCTACCCAGTATTTTAAAATTTTCATTAGCTTTTTTGGGTGTATAATTTACATAAGGAGAAAAACAGAAGCCTAAAACTAGCGTCTGATGAGTTTTGACAAGTAAATGCACTGGCAGAATCAGCATCCCCGGGAATAAAGAACGTGCCCTTCCAGGCGTCCCGCAAGGCCAGGGCAGGCAGACAGCCCACACTGGGGAGCTCTCTCTCCCTGCTGATCCACTGGCCAGGCCTAAGACTCACCTACGCGAACGCACGCGGCACGCACGCTTGTGACTGGCTTTCACCAGGGACACAGTGCTTTCGATTTATCCTCATTGTTGCTGAAACCATTCCCCTGTATGAGCTTGTTTACCCACCTCCTGCTGACAGATATTCGAGCTGTTTCCAGTTTGGGCTGCCACGAACGAAGCCGCTGTGATCACTCTCCTACGTGTGTGTGTGTGTGTGTGTGTGTGTGTGTGTGTGTGTGTGTGTGTGTGTGTGTGTGTGTGTGTGTGTGTGTGTGTGTGTGTGTGTGTGTGTGTGTGTGTGTGTCACGAACGAAGCCGCTGTGATCACTCTCCTACGTGTGTGTGTGTGTGTGTGTGTGTGTGTGTGTGTGTGTGTGTCACGAACGAAGCCGCTGTGATCACTCTCCTACGTGTGTGTGTGTGTGTGTGTGTGTGTGTGTCTGTATGTGTGTGTGTGTGTGTGTAAAACATCGATGTCCGTTCCCCTTGTGTAAAGACCTGGGAATGGACACACTGGGTCAGAGGGCAGAGGCATCTTAGCTTTATAAGAAACGGCCAGGCTTCCTGGTGGCATTACTATTGAATATCCCACCAGCTGAGAGGAAGAGTTCACGTGCTTGCCAGTATTTAGTGTTGCCAAATCTTTTAAATTTAGCCACTCTGGTGAGCGAGCAGTGGTGTCTCACGGTGGTCTGATTTGCATTTCTCTGATGACTAATGATGTTGAGGGCTTTTTCAAGTGTTTATTGGCCATTCATCTGTCTTCTGTTGTCAAATGTCTGAGTCTTTTGTCCATTTTGTAATTGAGCTATTTGTCTTTGTAATACTGAGCCATGGGAATTTTTGCACGCCCTAGATAGGAGCCCTTTGTCAAACACGTGCGTGATAAACACTTCCTCCCACCGTGTCTCTCCCTGTTCTGGGCTCTCCCTGGTTCCGCTCATCTACTGCCCCACGCTGCCCTGCTTACGGCGGCTTTATGGTGCACCTTGAAACCAGGACGTCCAGCCCTCCATCTTAGTTCTCCTTCAACAAAACGTTGTGAATTCTGCAATCTTAGGTCCTGTGCACTTCCAGATACATTTCGGAATAAACTTATTAGCCTCTACAGAAAAGCTTGGGAGGACGTGACTGAGAGTGCACCGACTCTCACATCAATTTGGGGAGCATTAATACCTTAACACTGTCCTTCAGCTTATAAACACGGTGTATTTATTTCACCAAGTTGTTTCAACTTCTCTCAGCAATGTCTTGCAATGTTTAGTGTAAAAATCTTAAGTATCATTAGTTAAAATTATATGTAAGGATTTTTATGAATTTCATATTAGTATAAGTGGCACTGGTCTCTAAACTTCACCTTCTAATTTTTCATTGCAAATACACAGATATTGTTGATTTTTGCATGTTAACCTGTATCCAGCATCTTTATTCTTCTTCCTCTTCTTCCTCTCCTCCTTCTTCTTTTTCTGTCAGACTCTTTAGGATTTTCTACATATGCAATCCTTAAGGACTTTTAGTTTCCAATCATTATACTTTTTATTTCACTTGCATTCTTGATTGCCCTGGTTAGACCTTCAAGTATAATACTGAATAGAAGTGGTGAGAGGAAATATTCCTGCCTTGTTCTCAACTTAGGGGGAAGCGTTTGATAATTTTACCATTAAACATGAGGTAAGCTGCAAGGTTTTTAGATGCCCTTTATCATCGAGGACACTTCCATTTCCAGTTCACTGGAAGTTTTCTTATTGAGTGTTCAATTTTGTCAAATGCTTTTTCTGCATCTTTTGACATGATCATATAGTTTTCCCCCTTATCTGTTACTGTGATCAATTACACTGATTTTTTTTTTAATTGTTACACCAACTCTTCATGCCTGCAATAAATCCCCTTGTTTGTGATGTACCTTTATTTTGATAATTTATTTGATTCAATTTGCTGAGGCTCTGTCAAAGATTTTTGCAACTTTGTTACTGAAGGTATCAGTTTATAATTTCTGTTCTTACAATGTCCTTGTCTCATTTTGGTATCTGAGTTATGCTGACTAATAAAAAGAGATGAAAAGTGTTCTTTCTAGCTCTACACTCTGAATCTCTGTAAGACTGGTATTATTTCTTCCTTAGGTATTTGAAAGTTCACTGGTGAAGTCATCTGGGCCTGCAGCTGTAGGAAGGTTTTCAATTACAAAAGCCATTTCTTAAACGGATACAGGGCTTTTCAGGCTTCTTATTTCTTCCATGATCCTTTGGGAATCTGTCCATTTCCTCTAGGTTGTTAATGTTACTGTTATAAAGTTGTTAATAATATCCCCTCATTATTTTTTAAGTATCTGTAGGACCTGTAGTGATGCCTCCTCTTCTTCATGTTAGTGGTCTTTCTCGCATCTCCTCTTTTTCTTTTCTCCCTTCATCTTGATTAGCCTGGCTGGAGATTTCTCAGTGTTGCTGAACTTTTCATTAAACCCACTTTCAATTTTTATTTCCTCTACTGCCTGCCCATCTTCTATGGTATTGATTTTTGCCCTTGTCATTTTTATTTCCTTCCTTCTGCTTACTTCGTAATTAATTTCCTCTTCTTTTTCAAGATTCTGAAGGGAGAAACTAAAATTACTGATTTTAAATCTTTCTTCTTTTCTGACGGGCGCATTTACAGCAATATAGCAGCTCTCCAAGCACTGCTTCAGGTGCATACAGATTCAAATGCTACATTTTTATTATTCATTCAGTTAAAATAGTATCTGATTTCCTTCTGATTTCTTTGACTCAAGGGTTCTTTAGTGAGCATGCTGCCTAATTCTCAAAAATTTGAAGAATTCTAGACATCATTCTTATTGATTTATAACCTAATTCTATTATGGTTAGATAACACACTCTGTATAATTTCAATTCTTTTAAATTTTCAGACTTACTTTATGGCCCAGGAAATAAACTACTGTGGTTACTGGCCACTGTGTACTTGAGAAGAATGTGGTTAGCTATCCCAACTCACTGGATTATTAACAAACTCCAGCAAACTGCCTGATGATATTTCTATATCTCCTGTATCTTTACAGATTTGGGGCCTATTTTATCAATCACTGGGGCAGAAAAATTAGAATCTCCAGTCATAGTTATGTGAGGTGTTGCAGCAATATTAACAGCCGTTAGTATCTTTCTGTGCTAACTGTCCGTTTACTGGCTGCCAGGTTACGCAGCTGCTGTCATCGCAAGCGCTAACTGCTGCCTGAGCAGAGCTCCCAGGGATGAGCACCCCTCCTCCACGGCCCTGAGAGCCGAGCCTGAGACAGGGGTGTGTGCGGTTGTCTCCCAGGCTGTCAGGCGGGTGTGTCCCTAGTTCATCCTTCATCCAAGCCTCTGGCCTGTCAGTCTGGCCTCGCCTAGGTGCCTCAGCCCTGCACTCCCGACCTGCGAGAGCCACAGACTCCGTCTCCTGCCCCAAGTGTCTGTTCAAACCCAAGCCTAGAGACAGGCAGTGCCCCGCCCCCACCCCCACCCCCACTACGACTTGGGCCTCTGGGATGCCTCTGCCTTCCTGCACTCACAGGTCTGTCCTTGACAGTCTATCAGCATTTCTGGGTGATCTGAGGATCACGGGACCTGTGACGTGGGGTCTGAGTTCTCCAGAACTCCTGGGTTTGCCCCAGGCTCTGGACTGCCCCCTCTGCTCAGTCTGATTTATCCAGCCGGTGGTGAGCTCTGGGTGGGTGGGAGGGGGAGTGGGCACAGAACAAGGGCTGCATCTCACTGGCCTCTGTGCTCCTCGCCATCCCTGCGGGCCCGGCCCAGCACAGAGCAGATGCTCCCCAGAGTCCTGACGGACGGGCTGGAAGTGCAGGCGGGGGCTGGAGCGGGAAGCTCCCAAACATCCAGCCGAGGCCTCTGGGCTTCATCTGATGGCAGGAGAGGCGCCAGTGGAGGGGTTAGGCCGGAAAGCAGTGGGGCAGCTGCCCAGGTGGATGGAGCTTCTGAGACTCCCAGGACCAACGGGACAACAGCACTGAGGCAGCTCCACCTGGGGCCTCTCCCCCGAGCAGCTGGCTGTCAAAGCGCAGCTTAAAGAAGCCGACATTAAAATGTGTACAGAGAGAGTATTAGACGGATTGTGTGCGACTCTTCTTCCAAACCTATACAAAAAGGTAAATTATTCACTTGAGTGGATGTAGCTTGGGAACAATGAGAGACACATTTCACAAATGAGCCTATTTCTCTCCAGAGAAAAGACTGTGGGGCTGCCTGGGAAGGGTCAAGACTCAGAATTAACAATGAGCCTGCTTCCAGCGCCTCCTGAGTTGTCATGGTGACCGCCAGCTGGAAATGGCTGATACCCGCCAGGCCTGGCCCCAAGTCCTCCCAGTAGACGTGGCGACATGTGTCAGGAAGACAAGAGTGACCACGGGCGCCCACCCTGGCCATTCCGTCCAGTGCGCCTGGAGCTCCGCCTAAGCCACAGCCTGGCGGGATCCCGGGACGTCAGCACCACCACGCTCACCGCTCTGGGGGGAGACAGTCAGCAAGTCAGGTGTGAATCACTGTCTTTTAATACACGCTCTTTACAACATCCCCATGATGGGACGCTCCCGAGGCCCACCGGTAAGCCAAGGGCCGTGTGCCCCGCACTAGCTTTCCTCCAGAGAAGGCGATGGCAGCCCTCCAGTACCCACGCCTGGAGAATCCCAGGGACGGCAGAGCCTGGTGGGCTGCAGTCCATGGGGTTGCTAAGACTCAGACACGACTGAGCGACTTCACTTTCACTTTCATGCACTGGAGAAGGAAATGGCAACCCACTGCAGTGTTCTTGCCTGGAGAATCCCAGGGACGGCGGAGCCTGGTGGGCTGCCGTCTGTGGGGTCACACAGAGTTGGACATGACTGAAGAGACTTAGCAGCAGCGACAGCAGCAGCAGCAGCTTTCCTCAGCCTGCGGAGGGGGTCTGAGTGCTTGCGTCCGCTCTGTACACATCTCGTCCTCCCAGCTGCCGGCCTGTGGTCTGGCCGTCAGGTCACCTTTCCACCACCATCACTGCGTCTGGTTGGGGCAGTCCTAGTCCTTTAACTAGTCCTAGTCCTTCAGTGTTCATTGGAAGGACTGATGTTGAAGCTGAAACTCCAACACTTTGGCCACCTGATGTGAAGAGCTGACTCATCTGAAAAGATGAGTCAATTTGAAAAGAAAAGTCCATCTTCCCTGATGCTGGGGAAGATTGAAGGCAGGAGGAGAAGGAGATGACAGAGGATGAGGTGGTTGGATGGCGTCACCAGCTCAATGGACCTGGGTTTGTGTGGACTCCGGGAGCTGGTGATGGACAGGGAGGCCTGGCGTGCTGCAATTCATGCGGTCACAGAGTCGGACGCGACTGAGCGGCTGAACTGAACTGAGTCCTTTAACCACAGCCTCTTACGGCTCAAAACCATGCTGGCAGGGCTCTTCTGGTGGTCCAGTGGCTAAGCCTCCATGCTCCCAACACAGCAGGCCTGGGCTCGATCTCTGGCCAGGGAACTAGACCTCACAACAGCAGCTAAGAGCCTGTATGATGCAACTAAATATCCCGTATGCTGCGGATAAATAATCCCAGCACAGCCAAATAAATAATTTAAAAAATAAAAAAACCCCAAGACCCTGTTGGTGGAACTCTCTGGAACAATGCCCCGAGGTGGGCCAAGGAAGGTTCGTGTGTAATGGGAACTTTCTGCCTTCGACTCTGGGGTCTGATCTTCCCTGCTGGGACTCTGATGTTCCAAGCAGAAAAGCCGGCAGGATGGATCCCCAGGATGGTATGAGGTTCTTGTGTTAATAAAGGTGCCAGAGGCACAGAATAGATTCACTACTTCAATACCTTGAATAAAAATTGTTGTGTTCCACAGCCTGGAACAACATTATGCAGCTGTGGCTTCCACAAAGTACATGATTTCCTGTTTCCTTGTGAGTTTTCTGGGTCACATATATTTCCTCACCCAGTCTACACTTCTGCTTCAATAGTTAGAAGAGTCTTTCGGTATCATTTTTCCTGGAATAATTTGTTATCCATCATTTTTATGGCAGCATTAAATTTTAAGAGAGAATTGAGAGGGATAGAAAATCTATCGCATATTTCCAGCCCCCAAAGAAAGCCTTTAATAAATTTAGAACCTTTCGGTGTTACATTGTGATCTGACCCCAGGAGCAGGAAGCTGCCTGGGGCCATCCGTCCTTCCTGCAGGGCTGTGGATCCGTCTGCAGCAGAGGACTGCACCCTGGCCCCCAGTGGGCAGAGCAGAGCCCGGCCTTCGGACCCAGACCGCAAGACGCAGCTCAAGAGACGAGGCACAGAGCCCAGTGTGGGTGGGGGGCGACCGGCGGCGTCGCCCTCCCCTGAAGCCAGGCCTGGCAGGTGTTTACCAGCGCCCCCTACAGGCAAAGCGGTCCCCACCACCTCCCCGTGCGGCCCTCGGTGACGCCGGGCTGCCAGGCTGTGTGTGTGTGCTGGGGCACGGAGCCCGGCCCGGAGCCCCACCCTCAAGGGCTCCCTGGCAAGTGTGTGCAGGTGTGAAGAAGTGACCCCGTGAACCAGCAGGGGCACCAAAGGGGTCCAGCAAAGCGCTGTGGGTGCAGGGAAGCGGCGGTGCCTACATCTGAAACCTGGTGGAAAAGGCCACTCTGCTGAGCCAACTTGAAGGTCACTTCCGGCCAAGTGTGGGATGGGGCACTGCAGTCCTGGAGCCAGGAAGGCCCTGCGGGGACGCTCCGGGGACTGTTTCAGGATCACGCAGGAGACGCGGGCTGGGGAGCAGGGAAGGAGGCAGGGGCCAGACCGAGGGGCCTGAGTCTTAGTCCCTCCAGGCAGCTGCACAGCCTCCCTTCCCTGCCCACCGCCCCCCTCCCCAGCCTCCCGGGCCCTGCCCCCACTTCCCTCCAGTTCCCAGAGCCCAGGTGTGTCCCCCAGCCCGCGTCCCCACCTCAGCGGGCCCTCCACAAGCAAGCACACCTCTGTGCACACACGCAGAGGGTCTCCACACTGTCCCCACGCACCCGGAAACGTGAGGCTTCATACGGTAAAGATCCTAAGGCCCGGGGAAGGGGCACGGCTCCAGAACTAAGCTGACTGTGTCATCTGCAATCCGAAGAGGCAGGGGAGGGAGGCTGAGCTCAGCCAAACGCGCTTCTCATCAGACCGCCGCCCCCACCCCCCCCCAACGCCTGACTCACCGGGAGGCCGCACGGAGGGAAGATTGATGCCCGCATCATATGGCTCTCCGGACAGGGAGATTCAAATGAGGAAATAACTTTTATTTATTAGGACTCACCGGTTTGCTTTCTTCTTTCCCAGAACTTCGGCAAACCACAGCCATAAAGCACCAGCAAGTGTTTCTGGGCTGACAGATCGCATCACGGGGTGATGAGCGGACAGAGCTCCGTTCAAAAGCAAAGAATGGGAGTGGCGGGTGGACCCCTTTCCCTCCAGCCCTGGGCTAAGGGTTTCCCCCTTTAATTCTGACGGTGAAAGCCAAGACGAACGGTAGGGTGCAGGGAAGCCCGCTGAAGCCCGCAGACCTCGGGGCAGGCCTGCGAGAAAGAGGAGAAAGACAGGGTGCCCTGCAGGTCACGCGGAGCGAGGAGGAGAGGGGGCCGGCACTGACGCCAAACGGCAGCAGAGGGCCACACGCGCGGCCGCAGCCTCAGCAAGTCCAGCGGGAGGCCCGGGTCCCAAGAGCCGACCCCCAGCGGCTTCGTGGCCAGGAGACCCCGGGCTGGTCCTGAGCCCCCGAGGACCCGCTGAAGGCACGGGTGGGCCTGGCTCCCGGCCCACTGAGCTGATGACCCCACGAGCCACGGAGTGAGTGACACCAGGTGCTTACGCCGGCAGCTGCCACCCGTGGGCCCTTCGTAAATGGGTTTGTTCTTTCATCAGGGCTCACGTTCTTCTCTCCAGAAGCTCAGGAGACTGGCTCTCAAGGTGAGTTTGAAGTCACTCATTTAAAAAAAAAAAAAAGCCTCAATATAGGGTTCAAATTTAACATCGGTAATCTTAAAAAATGTTTATGCCAAGGCTTCCCTGGTGCCCAGCGGGTGGGGCCCCGTGCTCCCAACGCAGGGGCCCAGTTTCAATCCCTGGTCGGGGGAAACTAGACCCTGCAGGCCACAACTAACACTTGGCACAGCCAAATAAATAAATAGAAACATATCTCCAGATTCCCAGGAATGCTGGGCCGTCTTTGGGATGCAATTCGCAGTGACGCTGAATCACAGGGAGCCACGTAGGTGGACACCGGGGCGGTTCGGGCGGCAGTGGTTCCTCCCAGCGGTGGGATCCTACGGAGCGGGGCGACGCTGACCAGGCGTTTAAGGCTGGTGGAACTCAAGCATGCTGATTCAAGGACGGACTCGACAGCTATCTGCGGAGCCTGACACCCACAGCACTGCAACCAGGGCTGAGAGACAGCACGGCGGGAATGCACGTCCTGCTGGGTTAGCCTGCCCTGGAGAGCTGTGGACACAGAGGTCGGCCAGGACCTGCCGGGGGGCGGAGGGGGCGGACCTCCCACCTGGACCGCTCACTTCAGCAGCAGGCAGGCTGGTGGCTGGTGGGCAAGGTTCATCCTGGGGGTCAACTCTACAGCGCAAATCAGGAGAGCCCGGAGATTCTCTGCTGAACCTCTTTCAGCTGGGTGCAAACACCCAGAATTTCACTTGGTAATTCAGCCAAATTAACTCCTCTAAAAACTTGCTTTTGAAACTTTTGTTGTATTATTCGATTTTGCAGTTGGAGTTATTTTAACAATGTACAATATAATTAGCCACTTAATGTCATTAAGAAAATTTATGAGCCTTTATGAGTTGAAAAACAGCCCCAAATGGTATTTATGAGCTACCCAGCACTAAAAATAGGACCCCACTGCCTCCGTGAAACACGCTTAAAAAAAAATGCAGTCACAAATAATATGTCTAATTATGTATTAAACTAATTCTCGCCTTCACCTTTCGAATTTCTAAACTCCTTACCTCATGTATCATTTTAATTATTTTTCCAGTTCACTCCCAGGGAAACTGGCTGATGGGGAATTAATTAATGAGCCCAATAAAGAGGCTGCCTGCATTGTTCCCACCACAATCCGGGCCCTGGCCTCATTTGCATGTGTCCTTGTCTTCTAAACAATAGCGCTGCTGAGATTTCGGCATGAAATTGTTAGCTCATTAAAGAGGACACAATCGTATCCATTTCCACAGATACTCATCAGTTATCACATCTCCCTACAACACAAGTCCATGAATAGAGAAACCTCTGGGGCTTCTGGCCCCGGGGCTTGAAGACAGTTACCCTGCGGATTCCACTTGACGACAGGATCCCGGCTCATCCAGCCCAGGAGGCGTCCCTTGTGAGAGTCCCCGTGAGGCGCGGGGGAGACTGCCGGGCGCAACAAGACCACGGCACGCCAGGAGGCCCTGCCCCTTCCCTGCCCCACGCTGTGCTGCACACCCCTCCCTGCGGGAGGCTGGCTCCCCTGAAGGCCCAGTGCAACGTCTGCTGTACCCCAGAGACGCTGGCAGAGGGGAGGAAGGGCCTGGGGAAACTCGGTCCTCTCCCCGAAGGTGGGCCGCACACGGGGCCCACCAGCCTGAGGCGGTGCCTGCCCCCGCGGCCTGGCACCCAGACCTCTGCCTGCAACCCCCCCACTGCTGGCCTGCGGGGCAACAGGGGGCAGGAGGCCAGAGCCTGCAGCGACCTGAACGGCGGAGCCATCCTCCCAGCCGCCCCCATCTCACGCCTTCCACGGCTGCATCGAAGGGGCGCCCGCCCACCCTCTGTCCCCACGCACCTGAAGGTCCCGATGCAGCAGGCGCTGCCTCACTCGTATTTTAGTATCTGGCACAAGCAAGAATCTGCCTGCAATGCAGGAGACCTGGGCTCGATCCCTGGGTTGGGAAGTTCCTCTGGAGAAGGGAATGGCAACCCGCTCCAGTATTCTTGCCTGGAGAATTCCATGGACAGAAGCCTGGTGGGCTACAGTCTGTGGGGTTGCAAAGAGTCGGACACGACTGAGCGACTCACACACACACACACACACACACATGAGCAGTAGGACCAGTCCAAAAGGGACGGACAGACAGATGGACAAGTGTGCTCCAGAGAGACGAGACCAGCAGACACCCCCATCCACCCCGGCTCCAAAGGCAGACCCAGAAGAGCCTCAAGAGGAGAAACGCTGAGAAAGGCACGGCTGTCTGTGTGCACGCGTCTGTCTGGCCTGAGCCGCTTTCTTTTGAGTTACTACATAAACACCCCCAGCCCCTTCCCGAGGCCCTGCTCCAGCCCAGCATCTCTCCTGCTCCGGCCTGACCCCTGAGGACGCACACAGTCCTCCTCCCGCCCTGGGCTGGAAAGGACGGGCCTGGCCTTCCAGAAGCAACTCCGAGGACCCGGCAGCGGTCGGCTGGCCCTGGCCCGCCCTGCGCCGGCCAAGCCCAGGTTTCGCTGTGCCCGCACAGAGGGAAGCCTCTCGGGGACAAAGGCCCGTCTGCCCTGTGTGTGCTGGTGCCCATCTCTGCAGGCCCTGCCCACCCCCCCGACCCCCGCCCCATGAGTCTCACCGCTTCAGCACTAGGAAGAGCAAGGCAGGGGGCAGGATTTGACTCAACGCCTGAAAGAGCGGCACTGGGGTTCACCGTTCAGCGTCTGCCTCTCCTCTACAGTCCTGGAAGGAGGTTCGGAGATTTTAAAACAGGCTGGCGTCAGGCAGGACCAAGCAGGGACCCGGACACAGGTAGGAGGCCTGCAGGAACAGTGCCACCCAGTTCAGAGCAGAACAGCCCCGAAAGCTCTGCAACGACCTGTCCAGAACAAGCGTTGCAAACCACCAGCTGAAGGGGGCGGGGCGAGCGCAGAGGTTCCCCTGGGCTCTGAGGTCAGGGCCGGTCAGTGGCCCGGCTCTCCTCGCCGCCCCAGGGGCACACCTGCTCCGTGGGAGACTCCCAGGGCGGCCCCAGGCAAGCCCAGCCCTCTGAGATTTGAGTGACTGTCCTGCACACACAGTGAACATACTCTCCATGTGTCCCACACCTCCCAGCACGAGGCGGCTTCAGACAAGGCCTCGCTTCTGGTCCCTGGGTCCAGTCATCCACTGGGCCTGGTCCTCACACATGCCCAAGCCCCTCCAAGTCAGTGGGCCCAAAATGTGGCTCAGCGTCTCTGCAGAATCCTTTCACTCACCCTCCGTCCCCCACCCTCGCCCCACACTGCCACCAGACAAGCGGGAAGCAGAAAGTGGCCAGGGGTCTGAGGGCCCTCTGCCCGAGGACCTGAGGTTACTCACTAAAGACCAAACACCGAAGCCTGGAGGGTCCTGGCCCCAGGAGACAGGGACACGACTGGGCAACAGAAGGCCCGGCGCATGCGGGATGAGGCTCCGGCGAGCAAGCTCATCTGGAAGGAGGTTCTCCCCACCTCCCTCCCGGTGCTCGGGTGCAGACGAGGGCAGGGCAAGGCGGAGACGTCCAGATCTTTAACCTCGCCGCCCCTAGAATCAGTGGGGAATCTGAGGACTCTCCAGGAATCCGTCCAGTGAGGGCAGGGCTAAGGCCAGACTCAACAATACCCTTCACTGCTAACCGCGACTCCCCTCCTGTCCGACAGCACTGACAGGTCCTCAGAACGGCCTCTTCATAATGACAGAGATGAACGTGTGTGGTAGGTTTTTCTAAAGACGCTGTCAGCTACAGAAAAGAAAGACGCCTCTAGAGTTAACATTTTTTCTCTTGTGAAATTTAATTAAAAGCAGCTCGTTCCTAACACCTTATCGCACCCGAGATCCCAAGGATAATGGAGACAAAGCCCCTCGAGGCAACTCTCGGTTAAGGAACCCCAGACGCGCCTGGCTTCAGTTTCACCGCGACGGAGACAGCACAGGGGCTCGGCTCGGGCCACTGCTGGGCAGGCCAGGGCCCGGCTGGCCCCTGAAGCCACGGAGGTCTGCTGATAACAGGGCACTCACAGCCATAAGGAAAGGACTTTTTGTCCCCCTGAAAATGTAGTACCATTTCTGCACTTAAAATGCCATCAGGTGAAATGGATCCGATTGAACCATTTAATCCTTCCTGACACGGAATAGCTCAACGTGGGCAAACGCTGGACAGCAGTTCTGTGCTCCTGGCCCCATCTTTACTGAAGCACATGTGACCCCACAGGCCAAGCTGTCCTGCGTGGAGGAGCCAGACCACCCCCGGAGCCGCCCGGGAGCCGCCAGCGCTGGCCTGCTCTGCACGGGACCGAGGGACAGGCCAGTACCTGCTCCTCCTCAGCACGCCCGCCAGGCTCGGGGCCAGGACAGCCCATCTGCTTAACTGTGTCCCCCGAAAGCCATCGTCAATTGCTAACCCCGGGGGACCTGTGAGCACGGCCTTGCTGGGAAACAGGGTCCTTGCAGATGCAGCTAAGGTGAAGCCGCAGACTGGGGGTCCGTATCAGAGAAGGGAAGAGTGGACGCAGGCACACGGGGAAGACGTCCCCATGGTGACCGAGGCCAGGACTGCGGTGCTGCATCCCCCAGCCAGGGAATACTGGGGCCGCCGGGGGCCTTAGAGGCTGGGAGAGCCTCCAGAAGGAGCGAGGCCTTGGCCCATCGGAGAACTGAGATCCCACAGGCCACTCGGTACGAGGCCAGAAAACTAAACAAACTGCCACTGTTGGGACTTCCGCCGGCGGTCCAAGGGTTAAGACTCCGGGCTCCCAATGCAGCGGCCCTGGGTTCAAGCCCTGGCCGGGCACCCGGAGCCCACAAGCCACACAGTGGGCTCAAACAGGAAAAGGAGGCAGCGGCCCCGCGGGCACTGGACTCCAGGCTCTGGCCTCCAGCCTGAGAGGACGTGTGTGGGCTCAGCCGTTCCAGTCGTGTCCAACTCTGCCGCCCTACAGACTGGGGCCCCCCAGACTCTTCTGTCCATGGGATTCTCCAGCAAGAACACGCGAGGGGGCTGCCGTGCCCTCCTCCCTGTGAGAGGATGCGTGCCTGCAGCGGTGAGCCCCCGGTGTGTGGGGGGCTCGGTCCCTGAGACCTCGGAAGCCAACACACCGCAGCAGTCACAGCCCGCCTCGTCCCCTCCCCTCGGGCCTGTGGGAAGGGCGCCCGGCTCTCCCTTCAGACTGTGCTCCCCAAACATCTCCAGGGTCCCCAAGGAGACTTGTGCCCTAAGCTGAGGGGCACCCACGCCCTGCCCGTCCCCCGCAGGCCCCTGCAGGCAGGTCTGTGTCTGTGAGGACCCCTCGCAGGTCCGCGCACAGGGCTGGGCTGGGCCACAGCTCCCCACGCTGCCGGGAGCATCTCAGGGCCTGTGTCCATGCAGAGCAAGCGGGCAGCCGGCCAGCCCCGCGAGGGCCAGCCCCACATGCCCACGTGGAGGAGGCTCAGACACCAGGCTCGTAGCACGCAGCGGGCAGAGTGCAGACCGCAGTGTGAGAAACCCGGGGGGAGGCGGGCGCTGTGAGGGGCACACGTTCACAGCTGGGGGCCGAGGAAGGGAGGGTGCACTCACCAGCCCAGGCCACAGACCTGGGGCGCAGGGTGGGTACACGTCAGCTCCACGTGCTCACTCGTGTCTGACTCTTTGCGACCCATGGACTGCAGCCCACCAGGCTCCTCTGTCCATGGGATTCTCCAGGCAGGAATCCTGGAGTGGGTTGACATGCCCTTCTCCAGGGGGTCTTCCCGACCCAGGGATCGAACCTGTGTCTCTCCCATCTCCTGCACTGGCAGGTGGCTTCTTTAGCATCAGCGCCACCTGGGAAGCCCCTCCCAAAGAAAAAACCCAAGGCTGACAGCTAGAGCTAGGTGCCACGGCCCACGCCCCCCACCCCACCCCGAGGGCCCAGCCGTGGACATGCCCAAGGCCGCTGGGCCTCAGAGCACAGGCCTGGGGATCTGCACCCGTGTGCAGAGAAGGCACGCCGCCAGCCTCGGACCCCACAGGCCTCCACCAACAATAACACCACCAGATGGTGGGCGCCTGCAAGTGGCCTGTGCAAGGCGGAGAGGAAAGCCAGCGACGAGGAACTTCTGGTCTTTGGAACAGGGCCCGGCCCTGCAGTTACACAGGGGCACGGGGAGGCCGCCTGAGGCCCGTGCCCCCCCGACCTCCGAGAAGGGAGCCCGCTGTCACAAAGCACTCATCAGTTGAGCGCGCAAAGGGTCCCAGGGGCTGATCAAACTGCATTTGCATTTATATTCCCATTTTTTAATATTCAAGAAATTAAAACACAATACTTTTTTAATAATTAGGACTTCATGCATATTTAGGTATTTCTTTGTGAGAAGCTGCTTGCTTTGTCAGCCGTGGTAGAGCAGACACATCCTCTGGAAGGCAAGTTCCTGCTCACCGTGCGTAGGTCAGAGGTTACACACACACACACCCACTCACTGTGCATGAATTGGAGGTTTTACACACACACCTCCCCACACGCACCCCCCCACACACACCCACTCACCATGCATGAAACAGAGGTCACACACACACGTTCCTTGCGGCCAATGCTAGGCACACTCCCGGCAAGGGCAGGGTGCTCCAAACAGGTGTGTGTGGGCCTGGACCACACCAGTCCCGGGAACTAGAGCAGGTTCATAAACCGAAAGGAAGAAACTCAGGTTTGCTCGGTCCACCTCTGGAGGGTGACCGGGGCCCCGGGGCGAGGCGGGCAGGGCCGACCTGGCCCTTGGGCCTCAGGTCCCAGGCCCTGGCGGGCCCCCAGGTCGGAGAGGAGGCAGGCGGAGACACAGGGCTCTGGGCACACCTCCTTACACACAGACCCAGCAGGACCTCACTTTCTCAGGAGCTTGGCCGCACTCTCCTGGTAGGCGGCTGGGACGCGCTGGCCTGTGGACAGACGGGGCCTTCATGCAGACCCGACGCTCTGCTCCCAGCCTGGGTCAGGAGCCGAGGGTCCTGCTGACAGCAGGCGCCCATGTCTCCTTGCGACCGCCAGGACCGAGTCCTGGCCTCCCCGCTGCCCCGGAGCAGGCGCGGGAGCCTCAGCGTCTGCTGGGACACGGGGGCTGGGCAACCCGGGAGTCTGAGGCCGACGGTCGGGGGGCCGGAGAACATGTGGTCCCAGCGAGGTGACGCAGGGGCCGCCCGGGGACAGGCTTTGAGCACCAGAAAGCTTCGCAGGTTCCGCCCGGCGGCCAGGGCAGAGGGTGGAGGGCGGGCCTGGTCATACCTCCCAGCCTCAAGACGGGGCAGGAACCGCCTGGGGAGTCTAAGGGAAGAGTCCATTACAGCAAAAGCGGACTCGGCAATAATCAGGCACAGACTCACTCACAACGCAGAATTATAATGACTCAATCTGGAGGTAATTACAAAGCATGAGAGAGCCAGACCAAGAGCACGTCCTGCGAGGGCTCCGTGTGTGTGAAGCTCCAGGAGACGACACGTCAACCCCGGGCAGGGCTGAGTTGTCCTCATTTCTCGGGGAAGAGCCTCTGTGAGTGCAGAGGGCATGGCCAGGGCCCCAGACGGGACACAGCTCGGGGGACATAGGACCATGGGAAGCAGGGCCACCCCTGGCAGACAAAAGAGCCGGGGAGCGGGGGTGTGGGGGGCCCGCCTACCCGGAACAGTGGTGGGAGTAAGTCAGGCCGCGCACCTCTGTGTCCTAAAGTGCATCCTGGACGGAACCCTCCAGACGCAGGCTGGCGCCTTCCAGGGGCTCACGTCCCAGACGTCCCGACAGGCCCCTTACACATCCCTGCTGTCATTCTGGGGGTTACAGGTATAGTTCGAGTGGGCAGAGACAGGACCATGACGGTGAAATGCCAGCGACAGCCTGGCTCTATGATCGCCCGCAAACTGAATCCGAGATCCAAGCGGTGCTGGGCCAGTGGCAGCCGGAGGCCAGACTCGCCTAACAACAGAGACGTGTCCAGAAACCGTGGGCTGCTGACGGACCTGTCACTAAATCACTCGCCCCTTTCTCACAGCATCTCCCTGCCATGTAATCCCGCAAGTATCTGATTGCTCAACCATCAGCAACTTTTCCCCAAAACAGAATCAGAAGCAGGGGGACAGCCTGGCTGTGGGGGGTCCCGACTCCCCTTGCTCACGACAGGGGGGTGGGGATTACTAGCCGCTGGCGTCTTGGTCTGAGTGATAAACAGAGCCCACGAGAGCGCAGGGCACGGCTGACCACCAGGCACAAACTGCCGCAGGCCCGTCCAGGAGAGGGTCTGCTGCCAGCATCCCAGAGTCCCGCTCAGGGGTGATGCCTGCCACCTCCACACTCTCGCTGGAGGCCAGGCAGCCCGACACACCCCCGCGCCCAGGCCTCTGCCCCAGGATGGACAGGGCCCAGCAGCTGAGCGGGAACCAGACACAGAAGAGCCACACTCCACTCGGGACCCATGGCCCGCACATGGGTGAGTCGCAGATGGTCCTCTTCAAACTCAGCCTTTACCAGCCCCCACTACGGCATAAAAGCCAGGAATACATGCTGGCTCCGCTGGGTGGGCACCTTCAGACCCGAGACCACGTGGGGTGCTACTGAGGCTCAGGCAGAAACTGCACCTGCTCATCACTGGAATTCGCTCCTCAGGGGAGAGGCGGCCTCTGGACAGCCAGGGTAAGACTGCCTTTCAGGTAAGACTGCCTTTTAGGGGGCTTCCCTGGTGACTCAGAGGTGAAGAATTCGCCTGCCGATACAGGAGACACAGGAGACTCGGTGGTCTGGAAAGATGCCACATGCCGCAGAGCAACTAAGCCCGTGCTCCAGAACCTCTGAGCCTCCACGGCCCGGGAGCCCACACACGGCCCCTCCTGAGGCCCGTGCGCTCTAGAGCCCGTGTCCCCAGCAAGAGAAGCTGGTACAAGGAGAAGACCACGCACCACAACTCGGAGCTGGAGAAGACTCCTGAGAGTCCCTTGGACAGCGAGGAGATCCAACCAGCCCATCCTAAAGGAAATCAACACTGAATAGTCGTTGAAGGACTGAAGCTGAAGCTCCTATACTTTGGCCACCTGATGCAAAGAGCTGACTCACTGGAAAAGACCCTGATGCTGGGAGGGATTGGGGGCAGGAGGAGAAGGGGACGACAGAGGATGAGATGGCTGGATGGCATCGCCGACTCGATGGACAGGAGTTTGAGCCAACTCAGGGAGAGGGTGAAGGACAGGGAAGCCTGGCGTGCTGCGGTCCATGGGGTCGCAGAAAGATGAGACTGAGGGACTGAACAACTGTAACTAGAGAGAAGGCCCGCACAGGGCAGCTAAAACAAATAAATAATTTAAAAAAAAAACACCACCCTTTTAGGGAAACTGCAATTCTTTATAGTCTTTAGAAGAGCTTACGTTACTGTCCAGCCCGAGGTGTGCAAGCATCGCCAGGTGACGGACATAGGTATGCTCAAGTTGGGTGAAAATACTACAAACTCAACGCTCAAGTGGAAGGCCAGAACGGACCTTTGTACCCACGGCCCGAATGAGCTCAATGAGAGACAGACTCAAAGTCAAGGTTTCTCAGACGCTCACTGGAAGTGGCCGTGGGGGCAGGGAGGGGGAAACACCCAGCTGGGAAGGGCTGGGCCGCCCCCACGCCCGTTCCCACTGCTCTCTGCCTTGTCCTGCCATCACACGGTCGAGGGAGACCAACACGCCCTGACTCCAGGGCCCTCGGAGGAGAGGAAACCTCGCAGCCAGAACCGTGACGCACTGGGCCAGCACCTCTGCCCAGCGAAGCCTCAGCCGCCGCAGCGGAGAGCCTGGAGGCCGCACCTGGGGGCAGATGCGCGGGGCAGAAACCAGGCCTTCGGAGCTGGGCCCACAGCAAGCACAGAAGCAGCGGCCACGGACAGCGGGCGAGACCCCCGGAACGCACCTCGGCCTCTCGGAACCCCGGTTTCCTCTTCCAAAACACGGGGAAAACGGCCGCCACGTGGGGAGGCCTGCGTGTCCGCGGGCTCGCTCGCCCCCCTGCCCGACAGCTCCCAGCAGCCTGCTCTGCGGGCCCAGCCTGGGGCGGGCGGACCGGCGCTGGTGGCAGCAGTGGGCGCAGGCAACCTAATCCCCAGAGTTTACAAATATCCGCCCGGGAAGCCATGGACCAACAGGAAGTTTATCTTCAAACACTGCACGGCGGCTACTAAAACGCATCCAAAACCGGAGAAATTTAACAGGAACTACAGAAATAAAAACGGGGCCAAGGAGCCACCACCGACTGCCTAGAGCTCAGAAAAATCACGTTCATTAAGAGGCCCGGTGACGACGCGGGTGGAGAAAGCCCCACGCTCCCAGAGTGGTTTGCATCGAGACCCTCGGAGGCGTGAGGACCGTTCACCCCGCGAATCTCTGAAGGGACTCTTAGTACAGACAAGGCTTTAAGCACAAAAACCTCACATCACAGCCATCATTACACGGCAAGTCCACCCCACCACCTTTAAGTAGACGATAATATATCCACAGGGCTGGATATTATGCAACCATGTAAGCAATGGCTATAAAGACTAGGAACTAATACAGAAAAAAAGGAAAAAAAAACCACTATGACGGGACAATATAACAAATGCAGAGAGCACAATCATATGCAATATGCGACTGTATTGTTTAAAGAACTGCTGAGAATAAAGACGGGAGAAACACCAGCATGCTTCCACAGCCGCTCTGTTCGTCCAGTGGCAGACTCTCGAGGGGGAGAGTCTTCTCTTCTCTAATTCACACTCTCATGGTGAAATGAAAGAACACAGAATTTCAGATAACAAGTAGTTAAGGAAGGAGGCCTGTTGGGAATTTAATCACCATCCGCAGGTTTATTTACAGCAATGCAACTGGCACCAGCAAGGGTGCCCGGATGCTCCGTGAACCCAGCTCAGGCCTGTACTCTGTACCCAGGCAGGCCTCTACGACCCCAGCAGTTAAGTACAAGAAGGTCTGCGAGGAGCCAGGTTAACGGCTGGGAATCCTGATGCTCACGCGGTGAGAAGAAGCCAACAGCTGGCCTAGGACACTGTCCTGATATGGCAAACCCTGGGCCTCCAGAGTCCTGGAAGGAGGCAATCCTTGCCAGCAATGCCAAGTCATCTCCCCGCGGCCCCAGGCAGACTGCTGCCTCCTCCTCACGGTCATTAACTAAAGGTCACAGGAAATTGGACTGGAAATCTGGAGAATACTCCCCACCTTTGGGACACGTCGGACCAAGCTCCAGAACGCAAATCTGTGGCCTAACTTTTACTTTTTGAATTTCTTCCAGAGGATGTAAAAATCAAGGCAAGACCAATGCTAGACCCTAAAAGAAGAGCCTGTAAACCCGGGACACAGTGGTCAGGGGCTCCGTGTCTTGACTGCCATAAAACGAGGGGGCGGACGTCTCTGTGAGATAATCTCATTTCCTTTGGACAAGCTGGAGTTCCCTGGTGGCGCAGACGGTAGAGAATCTACCTGCAGTGCAGGAGACCCAGGTTCAGTCCCTGAGTCGGGAAGATCCCCTGGAGAAGGGAATGGCAACCCACTCCAGTATTCTTGCCTGGGAAATGCCATGGCTAGGAGAGCCTGGAGGGCTACAGTCCATGGGGTCGCAAAGAGCCAGGGATACGACTGAGAGTCATGTCTTCTTCTTGGACAAGTCGAGAAAAGTTGCAGGATTAAAAAAAAAAAAATCAGTACAGAAAACTCATGTGCATTTCTGTACACTGACAAGAAACTATCAGGAACAGAAATTAAGAAAACAATCCCATTTACAATTGCATCAAAAATAAAATACTTGGGGATAAACTTAATCAAGGAAGGGAAAATCTGTGAACTGAAAACTGAAAGACACTGATAAATGAAGCTGAGGAAGACACAAAGAAACAGACAGACACTTCTCATCCATGGACTGAAAGGATGAGTGCGGGGAAATGTCCCTCTTACCCAAAGTAGTCTACAGATTCAAGGCCTTCCCTATCAAAATTCCAAAGGCGTTTTTCACAGAAGTAGAAAAACAAACCTAGAATTTGTACGGAACCACAAAAGACCCCAAACAGCTAAAGCAATCTTGAGCTGGCCGACACTCTAATGCCACTTAGGAAAAAAGGAACACAGGCCAGAAAATGCACTTTCATCTCCTGTCTTTCAGGAAACCCACAGGCACGGGCCCTCCTGGCTGCCCCCACCTCCACCGGCAGGTCCCCCAGGGTGTGGGGGGGGAGCTGTTCCACTCACAGGGAGGGCGGTGTCACTCCACAGATGCTGGGAGAAGCCACTTACGTGTCATCACGTGCACGGTGGGACCACAGCCGAGTACATACCCCAGAGTGTCTAGGGGGTCGGGGACCCCAGGCACACAGGAGGCGCACCCACTCCTGTGATCTGGGAGGAAGTCAAGCAGCTCTGACAGAAAGGGCCCCCTCCCTCCCACGGCCCAGGCTCTCTGGGAGCTGGACGGGCCACGGAGCCACCGCAAGCCCCACGGCAGCCAGCACCCCGCACCCGCCATGTGGGCACAGGGCGTGCCCGGGCTCGTCGGGCCACTTCTGGGTGGTCTCTGCTGTTTAATCACCTGCTTCCCTCCTGTGACTAACGCCCCTCGTTCACGGCTGTGCCGCGCCAAGTTCGCGGCCTGGGACAGAGTAGGTGCTAATCTGTAACCATTTGTCGACACGCGTCCCAGGAGGAGGCTCAGCTGCCCCATGAGGGATTAAGGACTTGCGGAAACCTGTAAGGGCCCAGGTAATAAACACCCCGGTTTAGGGGAGGGTAATCGCCCGATTGCCATCCGATGATTACTATGTGTTTTCATTGCCAAAAGATGCAATACAATTTCATGGTTACTTGGGCCTGTAAAATAGAAATACCCCCAATTTTTAAGATATGAAAAGGTTTATGACCAGGTTTATGTCAGTTCAACAATGAGTCCGTGGTACAAATGAGTCAATTCATGATGAAATTTAATCTCAGGAAAATTAACTCAATAAAGATGCCACAATTGCGCTTAAAGTTTTAATACCTATTAGGAGTTGTAGCGAAGTGGTGTAGGGCCACAGATGCCGCAGATCCATTTTCGGCTCCTCAAAATGCGACTGACTTAATACCTAATTTATTCGTAATGGGGACAGTACTACAGAGAACTTCGTGCTTAATGAGGAGGGGCCAGGATCTCAGCCTAACCCATCACAAGTGAAGAGCGTTCGCAATTCACGGGATATTAAACTTTGTCTCCTGCGATGTTGCCGAGACTTGTCTGATAGCACCAGGCTGCCGGCCGTTTTAACAACCCCCCCAAATAAGCACTTCATGTCCCAGTAAACATTAGTGGCTAGAAATTCTGTGGCCAACAAGTGCCTAGAAAAGCAAAACCAAAGAGGGGAATCTGGGTGCTATCTACTGACCACTCATGGTTTCTGAAGCCAACACGATTAAAACATACTCACTGCAAACAAAAGCAAAGTGAAAACCCAGAGCTTCAGAACCCGAAACAGCCCAGGTCCCCGGCAGGCGTGAAGCACAAGGGCAGCATCGGGAACACAGCTCTGGGCTGCTGCTCTCCGTGACCTGGGAGAAAGCAGCTTGGCGCCCGGGGCTGGCAGGGCAGCAGGCTAAGGTCACCCAGGGGACAAACGCAGCATCCAGGCCAAGGGCGTACTTGACGGGGAGGCGGGGCGAGGCTGTTCCAGGCTGCTCAGAGCCCCAGGGTCGCCACCCCAGCTTCATGGGGTGCCTGCACTGCAGAGAAGCCCGTAGCCTGGGGCCCCCTTGCCCAGCCTCTGCATGCAGCTCCCCAGCTAAGCCCGTGAAGAGCTGACGTCCAGGGCAGGAAGAACCCTGCTTCCCGAAGTTAGGAATAAAACCCAGCCTCTGCGAGGATCCCACCCCGAGTCCACCCATGGCACCTGCTCGCCACGAGCGGGGCAGAAAGGCCGTGTGGAAGCCCCGGAGCAGCCTCAGCAAACATCTTCGAATAAATGGAAAGACGCCAGAATAAGCAACGCCACTCTCGAGGGGACAAAGGCAGTTTGTTCCAGAAAACTCAATCTCCTGAAGAAATGAATTTCATCAAAATTGGTGGAGAGGAGGAAATTTCAGAGTACATCGAATCTGTCAGTGACTTTTTTAAATCTTTATCATTAGTAACTGGAAACACAGACAGCGGGTGAGTCCTGACCAGGAGTATTTCCGGCAGACGCGGCTGGAGCTCCCGCAGAGTCAGAGCTTCCCTGCCACACCCACCCCCAAACCCAAACAGCACCGCTGCATGGCGGGATGGGGCGCAGGTAGAGACGGAGCCCAGGTAGAGACAGAGCCCCGGTACAGACGGAGCCCCGGTACAGAGGGAACCCAGGTACAGACGGAGCCCAGGTACAGACGGGGCCCAGGTACAGAGGGAGCCCAGGTACAGACGGAGCCCCGGTACAGACGGAGCCCAGGTACAGACGGGGCCCAAGTACAGAGGGAGACCCAGTACAGACGGAGCCCCGGTACAGAGGGAGCCCAGGTACAGACGGAGCCCCGGTACAGACGGAGCCCAGGTACAGACGGGGCCCAAGTACAGAGGGAGACCCGGTACAGACGGAGCCCCGGTACAGACGGAGCCCAGGTACAGACGGAGCCCCGGTACAGACGGAGCCCAGGTACAGACGGAGCCCCGGTACAGAGGGAGCCCAGGTACAGAGGGAGCCCAGGTACAGACGGGGCCCAGGTAGAGGGAGCCCAGGTACAGACGGAGCCCCGGTACAGACGGAGCCCCGGTACAGAGGGAGACCCGGTATAGACGGGGCCCCGATACAGAGGGGGCCCAGGTACAGAGGGAGCCCAGGTACAGACGGAGCCCAGGTACAGAGGGAGCCCAGGTACAGAGGGAGCCCAGGTACAGACGGAGCCCCGGTACAGACGGAGCCCAGGTACAGAGGGAGGCCCGGTACAGACGGGGCCCTGGTACAGACGGGGCCCCGGTACAGAGGGGGCCCAGGTACAGAGGGAGCCCCGGTACAGACGGAGCCCAGGTACAGAGGGAGCCCAGGTACAGACGGAGCCCCGGTACAGAGGGGGCCCAGGTACAGAGGGAAGCCCGGTACAGACAGAGCCCAGGTACAGACGGGGCCCAGGTACAGAGGGAGCCCAGGTACAGAGGGAGCTCAGGTACAGACGGAGCCCCGGTACAGACGGAGCCCCGGTACAGAGGGAGCCCAGGTACAGACGGAGCCCCGGTACAGAGGGAGCCCAGGTACAGACGGAGCCCAGGTACAGAGGGAGCCCAGGTACAGACGGAGCCCCGGTACAGAGGGAGCCCAGGTACAGAGGGAGGCCCGGTACAGACGAATGACAGAAAGCTCTTCTCCCGGTCTTAGCTGATCAGGTGACAAGAAATGGACTTCCAAAAGACCATGTTTCAGTGGATACAGGCTCTGAAGGCAAACTCAAGTGCAGCAAACAGACCCAGAGTAGAACGAGTCAGGACGTGAGGGGCGGAGGACACGTGTGAGCCCCTTCTGGGGGGGACACAGGCCGGCCCCTGCAGGAAGGGAGGACATGGGGCCCAGCCCCTCGTGGGGACTCGCACGGCCAGCACTGGAGGGGAGGACATGGGGCCCGGCCCCTCATGGGGACTCGCACGGCCGGCCCTGGGGGGAGACGCCCTGCGGGCCTCACCTGGTAGGTGTCCCAGAGACGCACGGTGCAGCGCAGGGGCAGCTCCCGCATCAGCAGGTTGTTCATCCAGCGGAAGGCGAACTGCAGGTACCTCACCTCATGCTGATCCAGGTGCCGGTGCACTTGCTCTGCGGAGACAGACAGGCCCGCGAGGTCAGCAGAGCCCAGGCGTCTGCCGGCCTCCGCCGCACCCCTCCCCTGAGGCCCCGGCCCGCCCAGAAACCCCCTCCACCCGCCCGAGCGACTCCCCCACCCAGAGCAAGGACAGAAGGACTCTTCTGCTCCAAGGGCGGCGCCTCCTCCCGCAGGAGCGTGGCGAGCGGCAGGGGCAGCAGGGACCCGAGGCGCCCACACGCTGAGCATGTGCCCCGTCAGTGGGCCCCGCACCCCACCCCCAGAAGGGGAGCAGGGCCAGCCCAACCCGACGGGTGTGCGCGCCGGTGCAAGAGGACGGTGGACACGCAGGGAGGCATGGCGGAGCTCACACAGAGCTCCATGGCGTGCGCAGTGAATACTAGGCGGCAGGGGGCAGGGCCAGGCCCCGCGGGCACTCAGGACCTCCACCCCTAGGGCAGTCCGGGCTCGCGGGGTTCTAATAATTGGGAAGTCAGGGCCGACTCCCAGGTGACTGTTCAGGGGTTGTGGCACCCTGGGTGTTGGTTCACGTCCTCTCTTCCCACACAGCAAGGCGGCGGCTCGCCTGCCAAGGAGCCATCGAAGGCCCCCCAGGGTCCCCCCAGACCTCAGTGCTCACGGAGCAGGACCCCGTCTGAGCCCAGCAACTCACACGGAGCCAGGCCTGGTGTGTGACGAGTGCCCGGCACGTGTGTGGATGGAGTGGAGCTGGGCTGGAGCCAGACGTGACTCAGAGGCAGGGGTGGGGCAAGGGCCACGGATGAGTTGCCCGGCCCCCCGGCCAGGCCCGCTTGCCTGCGGGGCCACTGGCCTCATCGACTGAAGCAAAGGGGGACCATTTAGCAGCGGGGAAAACAAACAACTCCAGTAAGTGCCTGGGAAGCACTCGACAATTTTCTAATGTAAACGGGCGAGCAAACAGATCTGTAAGATTAAACACAGGCTTCCAAAACATCCGGCACTGAAGGAGCCCAACCCAACAGCCAGAACGGTCCCTTTCTCTCCTTCACAGCTCCGCCGGCATCCAACCCCACCAGGCGCCGGGGAGGCCGCCCCGTCTCAGGCTCGGCTGGAGAAGCTCATCCCAGCCAGGGCGCCAGGACCGACAGCCCGCTGGGCAGCTCCTGCCCACGGCAGGCTCGTCTGGGCCCGTGTGAGGGCAGGGATGGGGCCCGCCCAGGGTGCACGCAGCGGCAGACTCAGGACTGTCCCTCGCCGCGTCCTGAACGGGGCCCACAGACCTGCCCTGGCACAGCCAGGGCGTCTCCAGAACAAGGCCCACGGCGTCAACTCCACAAGGACATGGGCTGAGGTTCCTCATGGATCAGCTCTTTCTAGGACGGAACGGGGGCCTCCACTACCCCAGCACCTGTGACACTGAAGCCGCAGAGAAGGCAAGGTCGGCACCCTGCCCCCCAGGAGCCCAGAGGACAGAAAGAGAAACGCACTCCGAGCCCCGGGTCATCAGAAGGGGCCTGGGCTTCTCTTCCGCCCGACGCAGCCCCGCACTCTGGAAAGAAAAAAGCAGGGACGCGAGCTTCAGCTGCGAGGCTCTGCAGGACCTCGGGGGGGGGTTCTCAGGGAGCGCCTGCCTAGCAGCCCACCCCACCCCGGCCAGGCCATTCTGGCTGACTCGGGACCAAAGGAGCAGCCGTGCCAGGACAGCAGCGGGCGCTCCGTGATCACGTGGAGGTGGCCGCTCCTCACTGAAGACCTAATTTCTTTGAGAGCAGTGATGCAGACGGATACAGCGGGCCGGCCACTGCCCCCCTCCCCGCACCCCCAAAGCCCCCAGCGCACACAGTGAACATCCAGGGAGGCTGCCTCCTGCTCTGAACGTGCTGAAAAACGGACGCCTAAGCTTGAGCCGTTCCTTCCCATTTACATACATTGGTGCCAGTGTATATGCTGGAGTCTTTTTTCCTGTTTTATAACTTACTGTGAGCAGATGCTCTGTCGCCGGTAAAGGTAATTTGCCCAGTGTTAACTCTGGACTCGAAATTTCCATGTCACTGGAAATAAGAGGGGTCGTGCAAGGAGTGAGCAGGCAGGCGTGATGACCGTCATGGCTCAGGCCCTCCCGCAGCAGGCCAGACACTCACTGCCGCCGGGTCACAGGACGCTGCTGCCGGCACCCAAGGGGGGTGTCTGCAGGCCGGGAGCACTGCCCAGACGGCCCGTCCCCCTCGGTAAAAACAAACCACACAGACGCACTGCGTCCCGAGAGTCACGCCAAGAGGGAACACGCCATGTGTCCCAGGACAGCCGCACGCAGACCTGCCATGACCACCCCCAGGGGCCACCAGGAGGACAGAGGGCCCGCTGGGAGGGGGCCAGGGGGGCGGGCAGGCAGGGAAGCAGAGCAGGGCCCAGGAGCCACAACCCCACTCCCCAGGCACATGGCGCCCCGCAGCAAACACCTCACCAGCCCCGCATCGGGTGGGGAGCAGGTCTGAGTCTGGGCCTCTGGCCTGGGTGCTCCCTTATGGAGATGAGAGCCTGGCTGGACGGGAGGAGAGACCTCCAGTTACAGTGTCGGGAGGGCAGGGCTCAGACCCTCGGTCAGCTTCTGGAACGTTCTCCCAGCACGGAGGACTGCACTGTCCCTGAGTGGTGACGGGGCGTGACTGCAGGTGGAGCTTGGAGCTGGACCAGCCGGGGAATCCACCCGCAGGCGGGCTCACGAGGACCACAGCCTAGATCCACCCCAGGGCCACCTCCACAGAAACAGCAGGCGCCTCCTCTGCCTTCTCGAGAGGGTTTACTGGGGGGGGCAGGAGGACTCTGCCCCCACCCACCCACCGTGAGGCTGCCGCTCCCGTCCTGACTTCCCAAGGATGCGGGTTCTTTACGGGGAGGGAAGTAAAGACACTCATTCTCTCCAGCCGCTCATAGCCACCTACAAAAACGGCCTCGGGAATCATCTCGAGACCGGCGCTGATGGCCCACACTCGGAACCAAGACGAGTCTTTCTTCTTAAGGTCGAGGGGAATCGTTCTACCGCTCTATCTGGAAGTCTCCACTTAGAAGTTAATTAACTGGTCTCGGTTTGGCAATAAACCTGGAGCGTCGGTCTCGGGTGGAGCATTGCAAAGATGTCATCATTAAAGGGCAAAGAAGCTAAATCGCCGAGCGGGACCTCAGGCACTCGCCTCTCATCACCCACCGGGGTGGTCATCATCGCTTCCCGAGTGAACACACCCCCAACCTGAGCAGCCAAAGGTGGTCCCAGTGTGGCCTGCGGAGCTGGAACCAAGGCCGGGGCGTGTCTCTCTAGCACCAGCACCCACCCGCCTCAAGGCCTTCGAGGGACAGCACACCCCCGTCCTTCCTGGGGCTGCCAAGTGGGCTGGGTGTTGGTGGCCAGGCCGTCTGAGGACCTCCCTCTAAACGGAGAGTCTTTTACGATCCGGTGTAAGTACAGGCCTGGAAGGAAGAATTCCCGGAGCAACTGTTAATGTTCCATGTCCTCGCTCAGGACAGAACGTCCTCGCCAGTCAAAGCCAAAGGATGCCGCGGCTCTGGGCCTTAAAAGGCCCCTCGAGTCCTGCCGGGGAGTTGAATGTGGTCCCACCTGCCGGCCCCAAAGCCCTCCCGGGACCCAGTCAGCCCCAACACGGGAGGAGAGATGGCTCCTGATTGTAGGAAAATAAATCTCTCTCTACTGGCTCAGGTGGGACATCTGAAAACAAGCTTCAATTGGGAGGAAAACACAAAGGGCTGGGGAGGCATGGAGGCCCAGAGAGGATGGAGGAGAGGGAACAGAGTTGGGGAAGGCGGGTCCCCAGGTGGCAGCCCAGCCTGGCTCGCCCCAACAACAGCCTGGCCCTGGAGACAGCGGGAGGGGCAGCAGGCCTGAGCCCGAGGGCCTGGGACCACAGAGGGAGCCTCTGGGACTGAGCTCCTGCAACCAAGGCAGGCGGGGCCAGGAGCGGAGGGCAGGGGGCAGGGATCAGAAGGCAGGGTGGAGGGCAGGGAGCAGGGTTACAGGGATGCTAAGCCACTGACCCTTCACGGCAGGCTGGCCCAGGCCCTCCCACACAGCGGAGCCGAGTCCTCCCGAGCACTTAGGCGGGCATCACCCCTCCGTGAGTATCTGATGCCCCTGGGGGTGCCGGGAAATGCATCTGAGTGGTGGTCCCCGGGGTCAAGGCTCTGGCACAGACAGCACGCCGCCTCCACAGCAGCACCAGGGCAGTGAGCGGGAGGAGCCAGCCAGTCCAAGAGGCCTCGGGCCCCAGTGTGGAAGGCCCCGCTCGGCCTGTAGTGGGAGGGTTGGGGGGGCAGGGGGTTCACGCTGAGGCAGGACACTTCTCAGGGAGGGTCGGCCCTCTCCCAGCAGCCAGGGACCACCGCTGCCCGCCCTGAACACACAGCGTTGCTCTGTCTCCTCTACGGACGGTGCCCCGGCTCAGATCACGAGCTTTCCCACCCGTCTGACCACCCATCCTGCGGCCTAATGGGCAAGAGGGTGGGGATGGGGGAGTTGCAGCAAAAGACAGGCCTCCAAGGAAACCCGCATGGTGCCATGAACGTCCAGAGACTAGAATAACCAACCCGGAACCGCTCTAACCCCAAGCCCACCAGGCTCCCTGTTAAGGGGGAGCTTTGTCTTCAAACCGAAGAGAAGCAATGAGGCCCCAGACGCCGGGGATGCCCTCCTAAGCCGGAAGCACAGCAAACACCCTCCTGGTAATTCAGCGGCCGGTACCAAGCTTGCGGGCATGCTGGGCGCCGTGCTGGAGGCCGGGACATGGGGACACGGGTCCCTGCAGGGAGCCAGGAGAAGGGACGTCTGCTCCGCCCTGCTGTCCCCGTCTGTCCTCACAGGCAGCAGAAGGCATAAGGTGCCAGCAGGGGGCCCGCGAGGAAGGCGGAGGCCTGGCGGTGGGTACTTCCCACCGCACAGCCACAGGCTGCCCGCCGCCCCCCAGGGAAACGTGGGGCGAGGCGGGGCACGCACGACTCTGCGCCAGGACGCACGGGCCCCGTGTGGCCGGGAGACGGCTGGGTGGGCTCTCCCGTGTCCGGCACCAGAGCTGGATGCCACACGGAGACCATCCTGTCCGTGGGGGACAGAGCGGCAGGGCTCCCGTCACGGAGAAGGTGAACGCGCCGCGTCCCGGAGGGGCTGTGAAACACCAGCGCAACGCCGTAGAGAAAGAACTGAAGGCGGGGTCGGCACTTAATAGATATCAGCTGCCATTACCATGACGATGATGATGACGATGATGATGATGATGATGATTAGCAGCAGCAGCAACAAGCTGTCAGTGATGGAGGCTGAACTAGAACCTAGGCGTTTATACATTATTTTTTATACTACAGGAAACTTCCTCTATTTTTTTTTTTTTGGACTGACTAATAGATGGCATCATGGACTCAATGGGCATGAGTTTGAGTAAACTCCGGAAGTTGGTGATGAACAGGGAGGCTTGGCCTGCTGTAGTCTATGGAGTCACAAAGAGTCAGACACGACTGAGCGACTGGACTGGACTGAATAGATCCCTCTTCCCCAAAATGCAACCACACAGCCATGTGGGTTTTCGGCTGACAGCACGTTAAGCCGACTGGACGCCTCCTAGGAGAGTGAGAGCCCACGGCCACCTGGCGTCTGCTGGCCCCAGGCAGGCACAGCACGGAGCCACTGGAACGATCAGGATGCTGGCCACGGGGACCAAGCCCCGGCCTGGGACAGGGAGACGGCTGGGGAGCAGCGCACGGAGGCGCGGCGGCGCTCACATGCCTTCCTGGGCCCAGCGTCCGTGCCCATCGCTGCGACCCCAGGGCCCACACTGCCAGGGAGACGTGGCCGCCGTCCCCCACGCTCACGTCAGCCAGGCCGGGGCCTACTGCTGCCAGCAGGGGAGCGAAGCGTGCACTGCTCACTGCCGCTCACTGAATATTCCACGGGCTGGGGTCGCTCCGACAACTGATTTATCCTCTGCTCTCCGAAGGCTCACCTTGTAGCGGTAATAAAAATATTTTCACTTGGGTGGTAATAAAGCTGAATCTAGTTTACTAGCTGTAACTGAATTCTATCTTGAAAGAATAAGTCAATTTTAACCTTACAATGTAGTTGAGACAGCTTTCAGAGAAATTTCATTAAAATCGCATTTAACCTAAATTTAAAAACACAGGGAAAGGGAAAATGCTCACGCAGATTAAGGCTTTAACACAAGACGGTAGGACTATTCTCCATCAGTGTACATGGGCACGTTTTCCCCCTAAGGGTGAAAGTGTAATTGCTAACAATGATGGCGGGCAGCGTCCCCCTTGGAGCCCCCGGCCTGCCAGGCAGCATCAGCCGCACTAACGGGCACCCTGGGCTGGACCAAGGGAGGCTTCCTGCCAGGTCTCACACGCTAGGCCGAGCAGATTCCCCAGACCAACCCCCAACCAAGGAGGGCGAGCCCGCCCACCGTTACCTGCCCGCTCTGCAGTTGGTAAGATTAAAGTGATGACGACATGACACGGGCACAGAGCTGGCTGAGTTCACGACGTGCCCGGCGCCGTTCTAAGCATCTCACCTGCACGGCTCTCCCAGGGAACTATACACACCACCCAAACCCACCGCCAGGCAGCAGAGCAGGAATCTGAACCCTCCAGATCCCGCCCTGCGCTAAGAGGTGGCTGGTCCAGGACGAGCCAGAGACATTCAGCAAGAAGGATTTCCGAGGAGCCCAAGGCAGGCCCCAGGTCCACTCCTCCTCGGACCCTTAAGCAGCCCGCCGTGTCCGCTCATGGAGCGGCAGCCCCGTCAGCAGGACAGAAATTCAGCACCTCCCTTCCCTCCTCCCCCCGCAGCGCGAGGTCGACCCGTCCCTCAGGTTCCCACCAGCTCACGTGCCCCTAGCTTGTCACCGCTCTTTAGCTCCCAGGACGACGGCCCCCAAGGAAGGGGTTTCCATGGCCTCCCAGGAAGGACAAGCGTCTGCTCCCGCAGGGCACAGGGGCACCCGGGCGGGCGGCCTGCCCACCACACACAGGCCTGCACACCTGCCCCCACCCCACCCAGCCGCGGCCTCTGCTTCCTGCAGCTTCGGAGCAGGTGGGTGCGCTGAGAGCCTCCAAAGTGCAGGCGGACGGGCGGCCTTTCGGCAGACCAGCCCTGCACACAGGCCGACACAAGGTGTGGGGCCAGGGAGGGGAGAGGGGCCCACGCCGGCCCGGGCCCCCAGCCCCGCCCCCAAGCAGCTCTGGGCTTCGTGGGTGCCAAATAATGCACCAAAGACACCAAAAATGGTTCATTATTGACCTGAAATTCAAATTGAAGGGCGTGTTCTCTTTACACCAAGTCTGACGGCGCTAAGCCTAGGTAGGATTCCTCCCCGGTTTTTCCTATAGGAAGAGAAAGCAGAGCTTGGAGAGTGGTCCCAGCCTCCCCAGATAGCCTCGGGATGGTTTACAGCGTGGACAGAACTCCCTCTGGGCCACAGTCACTGGCCATCCGGTCCAGACTGGCCCACTAATGACAAGGTCTGTCCTTTCCCCTGGGGCCCACTGGGGCCTCAGCTTTACGGTCCCTCCAGAGCTGAGAGCAGAGCCCCATAGACCATGGCCTGCAGAGGAGTCACGGGCCTTTGGGGATGGGAGTGCCTGCCTCCTCCCCCCGGCTCCCCAGGCTGCCCAGGACAGACACTGTGCCCACGGGCTCCCCGACCAGGAACCCCCCATGGGCACCCCCCTCTGTGCCCATTTCATTCCCCGTGGGACAACTCGCTCATCTGTGAAGCAATTCTCTAAGATCTGATTTTCAGTCTTCTGAAAAACCCCAGCATGGACATAACCAGATTTACACATCTGCTGAGGCCATCTTCAGATATTTCTTTTTAATACTGAAACAGGATCTCATGGTTTTTTCATCAAAAGATATGGCAAATATTCCACTTACATTATCTCGTGTCAGAAAAGATGCGTGAGCTCAGAATACAAAGTGGGGGCTCCCCTCTCCAGGGGCTGGGTGGCCTGGCCCCAGGATCCAGCCAGAGTTCTGACTGCAGCCTCTCCACAAGCAAGGCCAGGGGCTGAACCTAGGGGCCCCTCAATGCTTAACATCAGATGTAACAGACATAATAAGTGCGCAAGGCGTGTCACTCAGATACACTGCAAAAAATATGGAATTTCACTTTCAGTGTGTGTAAACACGCCAGGTGTAACATGGAGTTAAAATTCAGCTCTAGAGCTTTGTATGTTAAAATCCTATTAGGATTTAACTCGCTGGCGTGTTAACGTATGTTTATTATTGAAGCAGTAAATTACTAAATGATTGGTGTGAACTGTTAATTTCACACACAAGCATCACTCCCTAAGTAGGGAGCAGACTGACGTCAGCAGAGATGTTGAGGGCACGTGCGCCCGCCTCCGCCCCGTTCTCTCCACCGTGCCCCTCTCCTGGTAACAAAGCCCGCCGGGCCCAGAGCATGTGGGCACATCCCTGTCCTCCCGACTTTCCACTTTCACTGCAGCCCGTGACTCAGTTTGGCCAATGAAATGCAGCTGAGAGCTGAGGATCACTTTCTTTTGAAGCATTAAGAATCTGTGAACAACCCCCCAAGATTTTCCCTCCATCACAGGAACCAGGCCAGCTCCTGAAGGCAGCTCCTCTACCAGCCTGAACCAGGCCACAAACGATGTGCCCTGTGGGTGGGAAGCGGCTAAGATTTACTCGCTGTCTGTGGGGGTCAGGTGCGCGTCCCTGGTAGCTCAACTGGTAAAGAATCCACCTGCAATGCAGGAGACCCTGGTTTGATTCCTGGGTCGGAAAGATTCCCTGGAGAAGGGATAGGCTACCCACTACTCCAGTATTCATGGGCTTCCCTGGGGGCTCAGACAGTAAAGAATCCGCCTGTGAGGCAGGAGACTCAGGTTCAGTCCCTGGGTTGAGAAGATCCCCTCGAGAAGGGCATGGCAACCCACTCCAGTATTCTTGCCTGGACAATCCCATGGACAAAGCCGCCTGGTGGGCTACAGTCCATGGGGGTGCAAAGAGGCGGACACGACTAAGCCATACACACATATGTGGGGGTCAGGGGCACAGTAAGGGTTAGGTCTATTTGGCCGGAAACAGTGGTATCTGGCTTCCACCCAATGCAGACTTTTACCCTAACCTGCCGACACTCTTTTTCCCACAGACGTTTTGCACTGACAACCTGATTCCCTGCTGACAGGATGGGGAGCTGACCTGCCGCCTTCCAGGAGGTCTGAAGACCACAGGGATGGAGTCCCTGGTTAAGCAGCGAAGGGAGGTCTGCGCACTTGGCCTGCTGTCCTTCCTGAGTACACAGCTTCTTAGAAGCAGTGAGAAAAAACAATTCAGATTTAGGTGACCTCTTGGACTTTCAAATTCATTCTTGGATGTGAGTATTTTTTGCTGGATGTAGACCTACCCGCTCCAGTGTTCCTGTCTAGAGAATTCCACAGGCAGAGGGGCCTGGTGGGCTACCGTCCGTGGGGTGGCGAAGAGTCGGCCACGACTGGGCACCTAACGCTCCACTTTTCAGACTCCAGGCTGACAGCTGTAGTCCTTTCAGCACGTGGCCGATACTGCTCAGACTTCTGCTGAGAAGTCAGTTCTCACACAGCCGTTCTTAGAAAACAGTCCTCTATTCCAGCTGCTTTAAGAATTAGTCTTTGAATAAATTTTACTATTGTGTCTTTATATTGTTTTCTCTTTATTCTCCTGGAAATTCAGTGGGCTCTTCAATCTGTGAATTGGCTTATTTCAGTAGTTCGGGAAAATAAATCACTATCTCCTCAAATTCTGACTCTCTCTCTCTCCTCTCTATGACTCTAAATAAATAAATAAATAAATAAATATGAGGCTCTCTAGCCATACCCTTAATATCTTTATTTTTTATATTATCCATATTCTTATCGCTCCATGCTTTATTTTGGCTATTTTCTTCCAACCCATCTTCCATTTCACTAACTTTCTCCATAGCCATGTCTAATTTGTTAAATCTGTACCCTGACTTTTCAATTTGGTTATCATATTTTTCACCTCTCATGTAAAATCATAATAGTTCCTCATTAGCTGGGGAAATATTTTCAAGACTCTCTATTTTATATTTCTGCATACACAGTACAGAGAAGAGTTTCATGGCCTATGCCTGAGAATTACAGAAACTTAACATCTTGTGGACCTTGTTACCTGTTGTTTCCATTTGTTCTCACTTAAGAAGTTTTGAGCATGTATTTAACTTTGACTATGTGCAGACCATTTTACATGAAAAAAGGAGAGAGAGAGAGAGAAACAATTTGATGAACAACTTTCTGGTAACTTCTTTCAGGAAAGATTTTGTTTTGCTTCTCTGAAGCACTCTACTCCAGGAGAGAAGTACCATAATCAAGGTTCAAATAATCCTGGTCCTCTCCGGTGATATAAGCTTGGCCTGCAAGATTGCAAGGGGGCAGTTTCCCTTCAGCTCTACCCTGAGGGTCAGGCTCTGGGTCTCAGAGAGCACCTGGACACTTCCTGCACTCCCCTTCCCGGGCAGGCTAGGGTGTAACCCTCTCCCTCCATGAAACTGTCAAAACTGCAAACCCCGGTGGGATTATTTCTTCTGGAAGCAAGTACCCTCGGGACAACAGTGGCCTTCAGTCTGGGCTTAGGAGAATTACAGAAACTTGGCCTTGTTACCTCTTGTTCCTGTTTGTTCTCACTTACGAGGTCTTGAGTACTTACTTAGCTTTGACTGTGCGTAGATCATTTTACGCAGAAAAAAGAAAGCGAAACAAAGCTAGAATTCGCACAGAAGACGGCCAGGAAATTTTTGTCTCCTTGTTAGCAGCTCAATGCTTTTAAGAAATGTGTTTTCCTTTTACCTTCTTTGTTTTTTTTCTCTCTTTCCTTCTGCTGCTGCTGCTGCTAAGTCGCTTCAGTCGTGTCCGACTCTGTGCGACCCCACAGACAGAAGCCCACCAGGCTCCCCCGTCCCTGGGATTCTCCAGGCAAGAACACTGGAGTGGGTTGCCATTTCCTTCTCCAATGCGTGAAAGTGAAAAGGGAAAGTGAAGTCGCTCAGTCGTGTCCAACTCTTAGCGACCCCAGGGACTGCAGCCCACCAGGCTCCTCCAACCATGGGGTTTTCCATGCAAGAATACTGGAGTGGGGTGCCATTGCCTTCTCCCTCTTTCCTTCTACCCCCCACCAAATTTGCTTGTTTGTTGGCTTCAAAAAATAACCTTATCCATTGTTGCGGTCTCCTGGGTGAGAAATGTGGTTGGAGTTTACGCCCATCGCCACTAGAAGTGGAAGGTCCCCCTGCCCTCACCTCTTATATCCCCAATTAAGTGGCTCAAGGCTCCACCTCTCCTTCTGTGGGAAGTTCTAAAACTGCTGCTCAAAGATCAGAGGTGACTCCCCTGGTGCTTCTCATTAGCCAGCCCCCCTCTCGAGACGGCTACCACCCGACAGGCGGTCTCTGAGGCCAGTGCCCAACACCCTTCCACGTGGCCTCCATCACAGATGAAACGTTCTTTCCTCAGTCATGCCAGCTTTCTGTCTATGGAGCAGACTTTTTCTAAAGATTTGGGTGTAACAGAGAGTAGAGTGAAGCATGACTCAAACCAGAAAACTGCCTGAGAGTGCTTTCCACAAATTCTTTAGCCAGTCGTCGCGGCGAGAAAATGAGACAGTGACCCCGACCCTCCCCCGGCCTTCCGGCCCCTTCTGCGGCTCCCCCACCATCCACACTGCCCCCCCACAGTCCAAGCCCACAGAGTCGTCCTTCAGAACAGTGAGCAAGGGGGCCTGGGACGCCCCTCCCAGCGGCTGCTGATGAGAAAGAGCCCAAACCCTCCCAGTGCCGACACTTCCTGCCCGAAAGGCCCAGCAATTCTTCTTCGGAGGCCGTCACAGAGGTTCTTTCAGGTCTGGCTGGAAGAAGAGTCACAGACAGGTTGCCTAGCTTAACCTGCTACCGAACAGGATGTGAAGCACCAATCATTTAAACAGAACCACCGCAGGATGAAACTGCCCTCCTCAGAAGCCACGGGAAAATAAAAACTAAACAAAAAACACGGGTTTACTAAACAGCCCAGGCCTGGCCGGGATTCCTTCGGTTGCGATCGGTGCTCTTTTAAACAATCACCCAGCCAATCTCTGACGTGCTGCTTCTGAACCACAGCACCAGAGAAAGTCGATTCAAGCATTTCCCGAGCTGCGGCCCTGGAACAAGTGAGCACTGACCACATGTTTCTAACCTCCACAGAAATGCGAAATCCACCTTCTTGGAGAAACAGGAGAGGAACCACCAAGTGTAATTCACGGCTCCTGCACGTCATACTTCAAAGATCCAAATGAGGCTGGAGGAGGGGGGGCGGTGCGGGGAGGTGTGAAGCTGATGGCAGGGAAAAAAACCCAACAGCATCTGACAAAGATGTCCCCGCGAAGTCAAGAACAAATGTACATAAATGCAGTTACATAAGCAAAAAAACTGTGCTGTGAATAGGTGGCTGCCAAGCCGCTAAATATACTGAATCAGATAAAGTATTACTGGAAGAACCGTGCAGAACTTCATAATATGGAAATTAGGTAATAACCATTAGACGCAGCTGAAAATCAGATTCAATCAAGGGACAGAATGGAGTTGATAATTTGTATGACTCCGTTTTATAATGTCATTCGATCGTTTCCCAAAAAAAGGGTCTTTCTTGGGAAGATGGGGATGGATACGCTGTCTGCTGCTGAGGGAACAGCAAGGACAAAGGGGACATCCACACCCTTGGAAGGCGGCCCTGGAACGCCGGCGGGCGGCGTGTCTCCACTTGAAGCAGAGTGCGACATCTCTGCAGATTCGGTGAAGTCACCCGTCGAGGTCACGTGGGGCTCGGGGTGACAGAGCCTGCCTCTCCCCGGCACAGCACCGCTGACCGCCTGGTGTCACAGGCCCACACCCGGTTCTGCATGGTATCACTCCGTTAACGCTCTGCTCATTAATTTAACAAACGCTCAGGAGGGTACGCTTGGAATGGGCCAGCATCATCTTTCAACATTCATTTAATTAAACCCTGCTATTGCAATGTGACAGTCAGCATATCACAGGGGGAATTATTTTAAGGACGAAGGTAGAAAGTATTTCAAAGCCCCCACTTACACATGAAAACATAATCGAAAATGGCCGGGCACACACTCTATGATTTTTCTGTAATATTAAAGATGTTATTTTCCAACTCGTTAATTAATTGGATTCCATGGAGAAATTACGCCAGCATCCTTGATAGCAAAATGACGTGCAGAGGCAGGAACACTGGGCCAGAGGCCGGCCATAAACAACCAGGCTGCCGCTGGATGATGACAACCGCCGGCCTTAATAAGAGTGAGGGCTGCCTGCTTCGAGGACGCGCTCATTACTTCCTGTGAAGGGACGGCGCTGAACTCTGATTATATCGCCTTCATAAAAGGGACGGAATGGCTCCGGCCCCAGCAGCGCCCAGGCGGCCCCAGCAGAAGGCGCAGCGGAGGTGGGGGGGGGGGTCCCAGGATAAGCGGGTGAGCCTTCCACCCCCTTCTCCCCCGCCTCCCAAGAAGAGGGGCGCTCCGGACGCGGGCTTACCGTCAATGCGGCTCACGAGCTCTTCCAACATCTTCACTTTCATCTGAATACCAGGTTGGGCGAATGTATAGTTGTCCTAAGGGGAAAATAACAGGGAATATCACATGCATGGAGGATAAAACCGGCTTTCCAAAGGGGAACAGGCAGTGGGGATGAAGGCAGACGGTTTGACAAGAGAACGAATTTACAAAGTGCCCCACGCACACAGCGTGAGGCCGCGTCACACCACGCGCGTGCAGGCTGAGCCGGGAGGTGAACTCTGAAGCCTCCCCATGTCACCCACTCTGGGGAGTATTTACTGGGACATTTCTACATGTAAAGGCAGAGATTTACATTCAAATGGAACAGACAGCTCGCTGAGGGGCAGAGTCTGCCGGGAGTTGCTCTGGCCAGCAGAAGGGCAGAGTGCGCTCGGCACTGCAGGGGAGCTAAGGGGAACCAGGGACCTGCTGGCGCTGCCCGCGTCAGGCCTGCCACCCGAGGGCTGAGGACACGGCCACGGTGTGAGCGCGGAGGGACCGGGGGGCTTCAGTCTCAGGCACTCAGGTGAAGAAGTCCATAAACTAAGACAGGAAAACCAGCGCAGCCAGTGGGCGGGGGCAGACCTGGAACGAGAGCCCAGCTCGATGCCTTAGATGCTGTGTGACATTAGCAAGCAACAGCACCTCTCTGGGCTTCAGCGGCATCATCTATAATGAGAATGGCAACGCCGCCAGTGGGACTGCTCCAAGGCTTCAAGGAGGCACGGTCACCAGCCGGCGCCAAGGCTTCGGGAACAGGAGGCCCGCTGCCCCCACTGTCACGACCAGAGAACACACGTCGGCGGGGGAGGAGGGTGGCGCCTACCACGTCCTGCCCCAGGGCACCCCACAGAGCAGCCCTCAGGAGCCTCAGCCCACCGACTCCTGCAGTGACAGACTTGCACTGGGTGATTATGGGAGGCGGGGTAGTGACCGCACCAAATACCCAGGGCCCGATTCCCAGCAAGGTGGGGGTGGGGGTGGTGGTGAAGGTTGCTAATCAACCAACTGGAACAGGGAAAGCACCTGGGTCACCCAGGTGGGCCCGGTGTGGCCGGGTCCCTCGGACGTGAAGGCAGGAGGGTCAGCATCAGAGAAGTGAGGACACCGGTCCCCACTTGGAGGACAGACGGAGGGGCCAGCAGACCAGCAAAGCAGGCTGGACAGAGGCCAGGAAGCAGCTCTCCCCTGGAGCCCCAGGAAGGATGTGGCCCGGCCCGCACCTTGATCCACACCTTGACCCGGCCACCCCGCCCCAGAGGCAGGTCCGCCTTCTAACCTCCAGGACTTGCTGTTGTTGTTCAAGCGCTAAATGGTGTCTGACTCTTTGTGACCCCATGGACTGCAGCATACCAGGCTCCTCCGTCTTTCACCATCACCCAGAGCTTGCTCAAACTCATGTCCATTAAGTCCGTGACACCATCCAACCATCTCATCCTCTGTCGTCCCCTTCTCCTCCTGCCCTTAATCCCTCCCAGCATCAGGGTCTTTTCCAATGAGTCAGTTCTTCATATTATGTGGCCGAAGCACTGGAGCTTCAGCTTCAGCATCAGTCCTTCCAGTGAATACTCAGGACTGATTTCCTTTAGGATTGACTGGTTTAATCTCCTTGCTGTCCAAGGGACTCTCAAGAGTTTTCTCCAACACCATAATTCAAAACCATCAATTCTTCAGTGCTCAGCCTTCTTCATGGTCCAACTCTCACGTCCGTACATGACTACTGTACATGACCTCCACGACTGTGAAATGACAAATCCGTGTGGTTTCAAGCCACAAGGCGCTGTGCCTGTGGGTCCTTGAATATGAGTGAGTGGGTCCTGTTGGTTCAGGGAGGCGTGCGCTGGGCTGGTGCTGGGAGACGATGGCTTATCCTCGGGGAGACATGGGTGGAAGGAGACGGGGATGTGGGAACAGCACCCCCACACCACCTGCCCCGGGATCTGGGTGGGGGGAGGGCTCTAGGAGACACAGTCAGGAGGAGAGGACGACCTTCACGGCAGCAGTGATGTCTGAGGCTGAGCAGTCAGACATGGCACCCAGGGGCTCCTGCACTGCCAGCACTCTCTGGGCTTAATGTGTGTGTGCACACAAGCACGTGCACACACACAGAGGAACACACACAAGCATGTGTGCACACACACGGGCACACAGTCATACACACGCACACGCGCACACACACACAAGTATGTGCACACACACGGGTACACAGTCATACACATGCACACGCACACACAAGTATGTGTACACACACAGGCACACACTCATACACACACATAGGAACACACACAAGCATGTGCACACACACACACAGGAACACACACAAGCATGTGTGCACACACACGGGCACACAGTCATACACACGCACACGCGCACACACACACAAGTATGTGTACACACACGGGTACACAGTCATACACATGCACACGCACACACAAGTATGTGTACACACACAGGCACACACTCATACACACACATAGGAACACACACAAGCATGTGCACACACACACACAGGAACACACACAAGCATGTGTGCACACACACGGGCACACAGTCATACACATGCACACGCGCACACACACACAAGTATGTGTACACACACAGGCACACACTCATACACACACACAGGAACACACACAAGCATGTGTACACACACACGGGCACACAGTCATACACATGCACACGTGCACACACAAGCACGTGCACACACACACAGAGGAACACACACAAGCATGTGTACACACACGGGCACACAGTTATACACATGCACACGCGCACACACAAGCATGTGGACACACATCGGCACACACTCATACACACGCACACACACTCATACGCATGTGCAAACACACAAGCACGTGCACACACACACACAGGAACACACACAAGCATGTGTACACACATGGACACACACATGCATACACAAACATGTGTAATCACACATGGGCACAAACACACACTCGCACACACACAAGCATGTGTACACATACAGGAACAAACACACATACACACACATCTTTCCTGACTAGAGTAGGAGCCGCAGCCACTACGAGACAAGACTAAAAATGCCTACAAGGCAACCACGATCTTTTCCCCACAGAAACAGAAAATGAGTGGACTCAGACCTAACTTCCTGCTGCGGTTTCTCCCGCGTAGATTTCAAGTGACAGGCCCTGGATCCCAGGCTGTCACGTCTCCACGAGGGCAACTCCAGCGGGAGGCACCGAGGCCCCGCGTGCGCTCTGCTCGGCTCCACGCAGGGGGACACACTCCGGGGCGGCTGCCCCACGGGCCTGGAAGCATGTGCTTTGTAGACGGGGTGACAAGCTGGTGGGTCTCGCTACACTGAAGTCTGGGGAAGGGAGGGCTGTCACAGACCGGCCCTGAGTGGACAGGAGCGCTGGGTCCCGAAAGGCCTGTGTGCATCCAGAGAGACCCCCGGCCGCCCCTCCGTCAGAGACAGGCAGTGGCACGGAGCCTGAGCTGTCATGCAGCTAAACATTCACGGGCAGAGGAATTCTGGTTTTGGACTTGAACTTGCCAGGGTTAGCCCTTAAAGACTGATTTCTCTCCGGAACTTGGGTGACAGAGGAGATTCACACTTGAATTCGGGACATGCTGCGTAGCTGGAAGTTTCCACGCTGTCATCTCACCTCACGGCAGCATTTCCGATGAGCTGGCGGAAGCAGTCAGGCTGGACGTATTTAAGGATGAGAAGTAACCTAAGAGCGGTTTTGAAGCCTCAGGTAGAGGCCTTGCAGATTACTGCACTACTGTTCAGGTCCAACGAGCTCCAAAACCATCGGGACCAGGCTCAGACGCCCCCTGCCCGCGGACGCAGGAGGATACTCAGAGGAGCAGGGGTTCCGCTGGGAGCTGGCCTGTCCCTAGAGGCGGCGGGCTCCACGGGGCACCGTGTCCCTGGCTGAGTGGGAACCTCACGGCTATGCAGAGAGCCAGCTGCAGGAGCTGGGGCCAGCAGCCCTCAAACCCGGGCTCGGCTTCCAGGCGGAGGGGGTCCGGCCGGCACCTCCCCTGCCCATTCTCCATCCCAGAAACACTGGCTCCAAGAAGGCGACTGACCACCCACGACTCCCAGAGTCGAGACCGCCAGCAGGCCCAGCCCTCCGCCCAGCTCTTGGAACCGGCCGCTCCCCTGGGGAGATTGCTCCCCAGCACAGCTCTGCCGCAGGCAGGGAGCCTGCCCGGGCCCAGGGCCGGCTCCGACACGGAGGGTCAGCCTGGATGACCCCCAGATTCAGTCCACCAGTTTATTTGGCTCTCACATTAAGGTACGACTTCAAGCTTCTCATTCAGAAGAAATAAAAATTATTCTTCGGTCTCCATCTGTCACTATTGTATTTCTCAATTTGTTCAAAATCCAGGGAGGGGAGATAAGTTCTCTTGAAAACCCAAACAGTAAGAAAAGAATAACACCTGAGAGTCTTCAAAAAAAAAGCCTGCATCATGAAAGGTCCTGAGAAGACTGACAGATGAGGCCTCGGTGTCTGGGCTTAGGCAGGGGGTGGGCGCGGGGCAGAGAAGACCCGCCGCAGGTCGGGCATAGGGGGGTCAGCTGAGGGGTCCAAGCTGAGGACCGTGCCCCTCGGCAGCCGGGAAGCCTCCGAAGGACACACCAAGGACGCTCCAGAGCCGGAGGCTGAGCCGGAAGGCGTGAGGCGCCCGCAGCAGCCTCCCAGGAGTGGCACCTGGCCCCGAAGGTGCCCAGCAGGCTCCTGCAGCCTCTGACGAGACCCCGAGTTCTTCCGGCTGATGGAGGGGGCACCGACCCCAGCATCCCGTCCACACCCCCGCCCGGCCCGCACACACACATACACGGCACAGAATCTATCTGCTAAGAAACAGGAAGTATCTGCAGGCAAAATAGGAAGCAAGTGGGAATACTGTGTATTTATACAAAGAGTCACAGTAATAATATGATAACACTCCATGAAAAGCAAACAGGCACACCTCTGCAAGCTGAGATTTGATTCTGGGTCTTTAAAGAATGATAGAAGAATATAGAAAACTTATTGCTCGGAGGGAGGGAAGCTCGGTCTGAAGAAATACAACGACCTTCTGGGAAGTGATTTTACAGAAGGTAAAGTCCGTATCAGCAGGAAAAAAACTCAAAGCATGAACACCGGGCTCGCCTCACACTTCGGCCATAACCAACAGCATTTCTGGGCTCTTCAGAGGAAAGGCGGACTAAATCCTTCTGAAGGAGCGTCTCGGACAAGGGCGGGCAGGTTCACTCGTGTCAGATGAGCGGGAGGACCGAGACCCCTCCCCACTGTGACAAGGGGCTGTGCCCGACCAGAGACACGGGCCCTCAGCGCACCCCACAGCCCTTCCCGGCCAGTCTCTGCGGGAAAGCAACCTTCTGAGGCTGAAACCAAACCTGCCCCTCTCACGCACCCTGGACCTGTTCAGATGAACACCTCGCGACACCAGGCCCTGTTTTGGGCCCCCTGTGATCCAGTGAGCGCAGTGAAGGCATCAATCCATTCAAGACCAGTGCAGGGTGGACGGGGGCGCCTCCCTGGGTGCGGTACCCCCCGCCCGAGGGCCTCTTGCATGAGAAGTAGGCCTGAGGCTGCTGTCCTGAGACTGGCCCGTGTGCAAGGTCGGCACTGCCCCGGGGGGTGCCTGGGGCCAGGATTGCGGGTGCCCCCACCTCCCCTGAACCAGTGAGAACGGCTCAGTGGCCGCCGCGGAGCACCGTGCCTTATGCTGAAAGCTGCTTTCCTGCTGGTCCATGCCAGCAGAGGTGCCTATGGCAACAGCTCCCAGTACAGGCCCCAGGCTTGGCGTTTCTTGTTGGCTGGGTCTTGCAGCACACGGGCTTGGTCGCCCCAGGACACGTGAGGTCTTGCTTCCCCAACCAGAGATCGACCCATGTACCCTGCCCTGGAAGGGACCTCCAGGGATGTCCCGGGTGTGGCCTTTCTCACAAGCTCCCAGGAGACCCAGCCAACTCGTGGCTCGGGAGTTAAGCATCTCCAGCGACTCCACAGGGGCAGGACTCCTGGCAGTGCAGCCGGGGTCCGTCTGAGCCTTTTTCCTTGGCCCGTGCACCCCACACACGTGCACTGGGAGGAGTCGCAGCCGTTGTGCTGGAGTCCCAGAACCTGGGGGCGGTCCTGGGTCCCCAACACAGTCGGGCAGGAAAACAAAGACGGGACTTGTGTTCAGAGATGATGGTCTGGTCGTCAAGCAAACGTTCATCATGCAGGCCACGCAGACGCACATGGGGGCTCACCACGACCCGGGGAGCCCTGAGGTCAGAGCACAGAACAGGGGCCTGACCCGGGGACACACAGAACGGGAGGCCGGAGAGATGCAGAGAGCAGGCAGCCCCAGCAGCCGCGGGGACGCGGGCTCACGCCAGGCGGGGAGCAAAGGCCAGGGTGGCGGGAGGGGCCCCGAGGAAGCTGCGCTTGAAGGGAGATCATCACCCCAAGGCAGGAAGGCCATGTGGGGGAGCCAAGGGTGAGACCCCAGCAAAGCTACCGGATGACGCGAACGGCACAGAAAGGAGAGCCACCGCAGTCACGAGCTCTGCACTTGGAAAAGGTGACTCTGGCTGCCGAGGAGAGCCTAACAGAGGAGGCCAGAGAGGACGCGAGGCGTCGGTCACCTGCCCGAAGACCCTGGGCCCAGTGAAGATGAAAGCGCCCTGCTGGAGACGCAGTCAACCCAGACTGTCCAGACCGCGTGCGTTCAGCAAGCTGCACTGGCTGGTTTTGTGACTTACTGCCATTAGTTTGCTCATTTCACGTGTCTGGCTGGCACTGCGGGCAGTGGGACTCACTCTGAACCCTGAGCACGTCCTCCATCGCATCTGCTGTCCCTCCACGCTGAGAGGCAGTGGTCACACACACACGCTCCATGTCCTCATCACGGTCTCTGGGGAGAGGGGAGGAGGAGGACAGAGCCCCGCGGCATGCTGCTCGGGGGAAAGACGGTGGAAGGGGGAGTCGCTCAGTCGTGCCCAACTCTTCGCCGCCCCATGAACTTCAGCCCACCAGGCTCTCCTGTCCATGGGGCTTCCCAGGCAAGGATACTGGAGTGGGTCGCCATTCCCTTCTCCAGGCGATCTTCCCGACCCAGGGATCGAACCTGGCTCTCCTACACTGCAGGCAGATTCTTTACCAACTGAGCTACCACGGAAGCCCTTCTCAGGCAGGAGGGCGCTGCAAAAATTTATCAGGCCAACTCTTCCCACCAGTAAGCCTAATTTCTTTGATCTTCCATTTCCTCATCTGTTACATGGAGACAGGCAGGCTCCTTCACACGGCACTGGGGGCGTCCACACAAAGTGTGAGCCCTTCTGCCCACCCGTTCCACAGGTTCCCGGGGGCCATCGGTCACGGGACGGGGAGAGGGCGGAAGGCCCCCCGGCCCTGGCAGAGCAGCGTGGTGCTCCCCTGCTAACTGCTCAGAAAACGGGGACAAGCTGAACGGCTGGGTTGGGACACAGGCCGGCCAGCACTGGTAGCTGGCGCAACAGCATCTGACGGGAGTCCCGGTCAGTTATAGGCCCGAGCTGTGAGAAGCATCCACTAATGGAAGGGCGGGGAGAGGAGAGGCCGCCAACAAGCCAAAGTGAAAACAGACAGTAGCAAGAGAGGCCCCCCGAGGGAAAGGGACCCGGAACAGGGCAGCTCCAAGGAGACGACATTCCAGAAGCGGCAAAGCCGTGGAGATGCCGAGAAGACCCCTGGCGGTCAAGGGTTCCGGGAGCGGGAAGGACGAACAGGGGAGGGAAGGGGGTCTTCAGAGCAGTGATCTACTCTGGACGATACCGTAATGGTGGAGGTGTGTCCTGGTGGTGGTGGTTTAGCCACTAAGTCATGTCCAACTCCTTGCGACCCCAGGGGCTGTAGCCCGCCAGGCTCCTCAGTCCATGGGACTGTCCAAACAAGAACGCTGGAGTGGGTTGCCATTTCCTTCTCCAGGGGATCCTCCCGACCCAGCGATTGAACTCAGGTCTCCTGCATTGCAGGCGGTGTCCTGCATTACAGGCGGATTCTTTACGGACTGAGCCAGTAGGGAAGCCCCTTAAGTCCTTATACATTTGGCCAAACCCACAGAATGTACAGCACAAAGAGGGAACCCCAATGTCAACCGTGGACGTTAGTTAATATCAATATACCGATTGCAGCTCATCAGTTATAACAAACGCACCACACTAAAGCAAGACGCGAACAACAGGAGCGATGTGTGTCTGTGTGCAGGTGGCAACAGAGTATATCAAACTCTGCACTTTCCACTCAATACGTCTGTAAACAGTCCTCCCTCAACTTATAAAGCATGCGGTGCATCCAAAAGAAGGTAGGAAAAAGGGAGGAAACAGTGTGAAATGAATAGAAAACAAATAGCAAAATAGCAGCCTAAACTCCAGCCATATAAATCATTCCATGAATGTACATGAGCTAAACACACATTAAAAGGACAAGAAAGCAAAATCCAACTATAAGCTATCCACAAGAAATGCACTTCAAATAAGACAACACAGATTAAAAGCAAAGAGACGGAAAACGATAAACCAAGTAAATACCAATCCTAAGGAAGACGGGATCCCTATTTTAATATCAGATGAACTGGACCCAGGACAGAAGAAATACCAGAAAAAGAGGAATATTCCATAACAATAAACACACAGACTCACCAAGAAAGCATAATCATCCTACATATATATGTATCTAAAAGTGTCTGCTCTCATCACTTCTGTTCAACATTGTACTTGAGGCCCTTGACAGTGCAATAAGGCAAGAAGAGAAAATAAAAGCCACACATATTAATAGAAAGAAGTAAAATTCTGTTTATCTGCAGGTGACACCCTGTGCCCTTAAAAAATCCTAAAGGCATCCACCAAAAAGCTCCTGGAACTAACAAGTAAATTTAGCAAGATCACCAGAAGCAAGGTGCAGTATGTTACATTTTCCGAAAGTGGCCACAACAGTATCTCTCATCCCAAATGCTCTTTTATGATGTGATCAGGCCACTCCTGCATCAAGAGATGAAGTCCAATTTCCCTCTCTTTGAATCTGGGTAGGCTTGTGCAACTTACACCTTGCTTTCTGGAAGTCTTAACTGGGAGCCTTGAACCATCACGTCAGAAGTTTGACTTTCCCAAGGCCACCGTGCCGTGAGGATGTTAAGCCACGCAGGGAGGCCACAGGTGGGCAGCTCAGCTACAGTCGCAGTCCCGGGGTCACCCTGGCCTGGGCACCACACGTGAAAGAGTGAGGCTGCAGCTGATTCCAGGCCCCGGGCAACAGCCTGGGCCAGCCTGCGAGCCACCCCACGGGGCGCCAGGCGGCGAGGTGCGGACAGCAGGTCGGGGTGCACGCTGACCGCAACCTGACCCACAGACTCCGCGAGTGGGACGAAACACACGCTCCAGTCAGCAAGCTTCGGAGGAACTGCTACACAACAGGAACCGGAAACCTGTCAGTTTACAAAACGCAACTGTATTTGTATGAACCGTCAGTAAAAATTTTAAGAAATTTACAAAGAAAGCTATACTATTTAAAGGACTATTAAAAAAGAAAAACTACCTAGAAATAAATTTAAGAAAAACTAGAAAAGGCCATACACTGAAAAGTACAAAATGTTTATGAGGATAAGTTAAAACACATTTAGATAAATTTTAAAATATGCCATGCTTATGGACTAGAATAAATCAACATTGCTAATACTGTTAATTCTGGGAAAACTAACACAGAGATTCAAAATATAATCCCATTCGAAAATCCGAGGCCCTAAGACTTTTTCCAAGGCTTTTTGGGGTAGGAAATGGCTAATGACAAACTTTCCATAAAATTTCAAAGAACTGAAAATACTCAAGATAATTTTTTTTTAAAAAGAACACACTAGGAGGACTTACGCTACCAACTCCAAGAAAAGCCACAGAGGTTAAGTCAGATGCACTGGCATTAACACTCCATTACCAGATCAATGAAACATGATCGAGTGTCCGAAAACGGACCTACACTTAAACAGTCATTTGATGTTCAGAGAAGGTGCCAAAGCAGTGTGTTCTGGGAACAAAACAAAACTGTTCTTAAGAAATGGAGCTGTTATTAACTATGAAATCTATGTTTAAAAAATGAGCCATGATGCCTTCCTCACACCATACAGAAAAATTAAGTCAAGCTCGAAGACAGACCTAAAAGTAAAAGCTAAAATTACAGTGTCCCAAAAAAACTTTTTTTAATTATACTTTCTAGAAGAAAAACACAGGAGAATATCCTGGCATGCTAGGAGTAGGAAAAGGAGTTTTAGTTAGGACACAGAAAATCATTACCACAAAAATAATAAATTAGAAGTCCTCAAAATTCTCTGCTCAGCAGAAGACGTTAAAAAATAAATTGACAAGCCGCAATCTTGGGAAAATATTCCCATCCCCTCTCTCCACATGTAGAGATGGAGATGCTGTGCAGTCAGGCCAGTCAAGGTGGCCACTCTCCTCTCTGTCCGCCCCTACCTGACCGGTGCCTGCTTCAGCCACACCTGGTGCTGTGGGCCGACCTTCCTTCCTACGTACCGCCCCAGGCTCCGGCCAGTGACTGTTCTTATCAAAGGGGCAGTGAGGGGCCTGCCCCTCAGCGGGTTTCCCGGGTAACTAATGAGCCGACCTGACTTTGTTGTTGTTTAGTCGCTCAGCTGTGTCCAACTCTTTGTGACCCCATGGACGGCAGCACACCAGCCTCCCTTGTCCTTCACTGTCTCCCAGACTTTGCTCAAATTCATGGCCATCGAGTCAGTGATGCCATCCAACCATTTCATCCTCTGCTGCCCTCTTCTCCTCCTGCCCTCAGTCTTTCCCAGCATCAGGGTCTATTCCAAAGAGTGGTGTTGAAGAAGGCTCTTGAGAGTCCCTTGGACGGCAAGGAGATCCGACCAGTCCATTCTAAAGGAAATCAGTCCTGAACATTCATTGGAAGGACTGATGCTGGAGCTGAAGCTCCAGTACTTTGGCCACGTGATGGGAAGAACTGACTCACTGGAAAAGCCCCTGACACTGTGGAAGGCAGGAGGAGAGGGGACGACAGAGGATGAGACGGCTGGATGGCATCGCTGACTCGATGGACATGAGTTTGAGCAAGCTCCGGGAGATGGTGAAGGACAGGGGAGCCTGGCGTGCTGCAGCCCATGGGGTCGCAAAGAGTTGGACACAGCTGAGCGACTGAACAACAACAGCTCTTGGCATCAGGTGGCCAAAGCTGACCACAGCCTTATCTTGGCGAAGGGCTTGCCTGACTCAGTGAAGCTGTGAGCGATGCCGTGCAGGGCCACCCGGATGGATGGGTCATAGCTGGCAGTTCTGACAGAACACGGTCCCCTGGAGGAAGCCACGGCGAACCACTACAGTATTCTTGTCACAAGAGCTCCGTGAACAGCATGAAAAGGCAATCTAATTCCCTCTTTAGTGGCAAACTCCCTTTCCTCTGGGAACAAAGATTGCCTCCACGTCCTGCCCACCATCCATGGAGGTCACTCCAGGACCCTGTTTCAGACATGTAAGGCCCCCCATCCATTAAACCATTGATGTCTCTGTCACCGACTGGGCTTTTCTTTGGTCTTGAAGCTGGGGAAACACGGGGCCTCGCAGGCCTGCGGGGTGCAGCCCAACAGTATAGATAAATACACACACACACACAGAGGACTGCTCTCCAGCGTAAGTAAAAGCAGGGACACGCAAAGCTGGTAGGCGCGTGGAGCAGCCAGACCTTACTTCTGATGAGTGTGTGAAGTAGCATAACCAAGCCGGGGGAAAGGTCTGGATGTTTTTCATAAAACTAAGTACACCTCTACGCCATGACCCAGCGAGTTCACTCCTAGGAACTGACCAAGGGAAACAAAGTGCGCACCCACCAGAGGATGTGTGCACGCGCGTTTGAGGAAATTCCTTTCCTAAGAGACAAAGAGAAGAAACAGCCTCGGCTTCCACCAACTGCAGGACGTTTAGACAAACGGATACATTCACATGGTGGAGCGCTGCTTTGTGATTAAAAGCAACGAACCATCCAGCCGGCAACAACATGCATTTCACTGTTTTCGATGCTACTGTAGATGAATTTGTTTTTTAATCTTCATTTTTAAATTGGCACGCAATAATTCATTCTTAATGAATCTCCCGCTGCAGCTCAGTAGCCCACACATTCTTGTCTATTCAATAAGCCTTTCTAAAACACTGCCAGGAGTCCTCACTCTTCTCGACTACAGCTCTCAGATCACGTCTCCGAGCCTGATGCATCCGGATAGGAGAGAGCAGAGCCTCACGTGGACCAGACTCTGGGGCCATTCGCCGTCCACTCACAGGCGGGGTGCAGGCCCGGCTCTCCACCCCCCTCCTGCCGCTCTGCTGCCCTTTCCAGGCGGAGACGCCTGATGCGAACATCAGAAGCCAAGTGGGGGCCACGTGGGTGTCCTCTCCACCACTTTCCCAAGCAGCGGGCCGGCCCTTTGTTCTCTGTCCTTGGAGCCTGGTGGGGAGTGAAAACGAATCAAGGTCCTGGCTCCGTCTGAGGGTCCTCGGGCCTCTCTCCCTCTTGGAACAGAACCTCTTGATGGGCTGGCAGGCTCTGGGTCCTGGGGTGGGCGGTGCCTGTTCTCTCCCTGGCTAACTCACCACGGCGAGCTCACCCCCGCCCTCCCCGTCCCTCCAGTCCCCGGACACAGGCCTGGTCATCCCTTTGCCAGTCACTACCGCAGCGCGCTGCCGGCCTTTCCTCTGACAAGTTAGCTCCCAGATAAAACAGTTACTTTCACCAACATTCCCATCACTTCCATGCCAGCAACCAGGTCTTAGAATTGAGTGATTCTTCCCCAAGGAAAGAAAATGTAAATGACTAATTATAAAAGGCAACGGTTCCTTTCTACTCCAAGAGGCCGTCCTGCTAAGTAATGAACCTGAGAGTAATGGTCTGGCTGCAGGGCGGGCAGGTATGGAAGCCGTAATTCAGGAAGGAGAGCTCCCGGCAGCCCTGGTGCGCGGCGTTAGTGAAATGAGGAGTCTGGCGAAGGCCCAAGAACACTCCCCGAGCAGGCCAGGACGGGCGCGGCCGGCCGGGGCTGGGGACCCGACCCGCTACCCAGGGCCGGCAGGCGGGGCTGCCGCAAGGGCCCTCCGGCAGCTTCCCCCCGGGAAGTGCAGGGGAACACCCCGTGTTCACCCCAAAGCTCATGGACTGCGTCCTGTCATCCTGTCCTAAGGCGCTCCTTCACAGAGACACAGCCGTCAGCAGGACCGGCGCAGACCGCTGTCGGTGAGCTAACCAAAAGCCATCCCCAAAGGCAGCGTCACAAGGACACAGCCCCTGAAACCACTGGAAGAAATAATGGCCCTTTTTCCTGCCTCAAGGCTCATGGGATCTTAACTCCCCAACAGAGGGCCCTCGGCAGTGAGAGCCTGGAGTCCTAACTGCTGGACCGCCAGAGAATTCCCCTACCAAGTTATTTTTAGAAGTTAGGTCTCAGAAGGCTTCCCTGATGGCTGAGCGGTGAGGAATCCGCCTGCAAGGCAAGAGGGACGGGTTTAGTCCCTGACGCAGGAAGACCCCAGTGCTGGGGGTTAGGAGCGGCCGAGCCTGCACCACGACTGCAGAACCATGCGCTCTGGAGTCACGGAGCGGCCGCTGCTGGGCCCACGGGTCCCGACGACCGAGGCCCTCGCACCCGGGGGCCCGTGCGCCACAACACGGGGAGGCCACCGCCACGAGAAGCCGCAGCTAGAGAGTGGCCCCACTCACTGCGACTACAGAAAAGAAAGTCCGGGCAGCAACAGAGAGACCCGGCAGAGTCAAAAATAAATACGTTTAAAAATAAAATAAAGTTGCAAATTCAGTTTTACAAAAGGTACATCTCTGGCTGCAAACGTGACCCGGGGCCTGAGGAACACTGATCTCGGGTGAGACCCGACGGGACGGGAAATCCCAGGCCAGGGCCACTCAGCCCGCGCTCCCGACGTTCCAGACTGGCAACAGCAACTCACGGTGCCAAGGAACGATGGGCAGGACCCAGGCAGAGAGACCCACTGCTCCGGGACCCCGGGCACGGCTCCCTGGGGCCCAGCCCGGCCGACGTCCACCCGTGAGGCACTGGCTCCGTCCTGCACTTCTCCTGTGTGAGCTCACCCGGGGGTGTCTCCGAGAGAGCACCCTCCCCGCAGGCGGTGGCCCCCACGGTGCTCAGCCAACCGCCGGGCTCCCTGGGGCCCTTTCCAGCGACCGGTGAGGCCCAGACTGCATCCATGGTGACACCGGGGGACCGTCTGCCTGGGCCGCCCTGCTGGCGTGGGCTGTGAGGCTCTGCCCCCAGGGGTGGCAGGTAGAAGCGCTGGCACGCAGCATGGACAGGGCGGCCCCACCAACTATACCCTTAATGCCACGCGTTCATGAGAAAGGCATTTCCTTAGAGGATGTCTCGGGCGACACAGGAACAGGTTCTAATCTCACGACCAGTACTGTGTCAAATCTCGACCCCTAATAAACAGCTTTTCAATATTATGTGGGGAAGAATGGGAAGAACACGTAAAACTATGAAATGCGTGCGGGCTTAGTCACTCAGTCGTGTCCGACTCTCTGCGACTCCATGGGCTGTAGCCCACCAGGCTCCTCTGTCCATGGGATTCTCCAGGCAAGAATACTGGAGCGGGCTGCCATTTCCTCCTCCAGGGGATCTTCCCAACCCAGGGATCAAACCCGCATCTCTTGTCCGTCTGCTGCATCGGCAAGCAGGTTCTTTACCACTAGCGACACCTGGGAAATAAGGCTCTCGAGACATGCATCCAAAATGCTAAACTTCTCCCAGAAAAGCAGCTGGTGCAACTCTTTGAGCTGAGAGCAGTAATGGATACGTTTTTTCAAGAAACATCATTGATATTTGACAGAATGACCGACAGGCAAACTCATTATTCAGACTCAGGTATCGGGCAGACATTTCCTCAAAAGTGAACAAAGTCAGCCTCTCACTTCAAGGGAAGCAATTCACAGCATTTGTTGCCAATAATAATATTTGAGCTTTGAAGCCAAAATCCAAATTTTGGAGAACTTTGACCCACCACTCTGAGCGTGACAGTTCTTTATGAGGTGATGGTAAAAAGGTGATTTAAAAAAAAAAAAACTTTTTTTTTTTTTTTTTTTTTGCTGTGGACCATTTTTAAAGTCTTTATTGAACTTGCTACAATATTGCTTCTGTTTTATGTTTCAGTGTTTTGGCTTGAGGCATGTGAGATCTTACCTCCCAGACCAGGGATTGAACCGGCGCCCTCTGCTCTGGGAGGCAGAAATCTTTCGCTTTGGGAGGTGAAATCTTAACTGCTGGACCACCAGGGAAGTCTCAAAGGTGAGTCTCTGACACGACTCAATGAAACGTGATGTTCAGAATATCAGCATACCTCAGGCATCCCGTGTGCGCCAACGACCAATGTCTGACGTTACAGAACCACACGTGTAAAAGGTCCGTTCCAAGCACAAGACGGGCCAGTGGCTTTCACTCTGACACAAAGGTTCACTAACGCGGCTTCACAGTCACACTGCAAGCGACCTTTAATAGTCCTTTTTATTATTTCTCAACTGAAAACTTCAAAACACAATGTTTACTATAACCAGAAGCTACCATCTCTTAGGTCGTGGTCCAGCATTACAGGGAAAGCATCCGGTCATCCCGAGGCTGTTACGGCACTTCTCCCTTCTCCAACCACACACCTACGAGAGTCTGGGTTTTCATCATGTACTCCAACAACAACAAAAACAACAGGCGGACTGTAGAAACACAGATGAGAATTCAGCTGTCTTCCATCAAGGCAAGTAAAAGTAAAACCGTGACTGTCTTCTCATTAAACATTTTCGTTTTGGTAAATACTCATTTATCTTAAAAGTGTTTTACTTACAATAGCATAGAACGGACTTCTTGTTGCTAAAGTAAATCACTAAACGGTTTTGCATTATCTGGTGGCGCTCTAACTGGCAAGTACTGGTAGAATCAGCCCCACTAGTGAGAGCTCCCTGACCCTCACTATTAGGAACGGCAGGCGACCCTGAGACGCGGAGCGGAGACCTCGCTGCAGAACCGCCGTGCTGGTTCTGGACGGCACCTGGATTCCCAGGGGCGGCTCTTCACCTGACCTTTACACCTCGCCAGGCACTGACGCCTGGCCTCCTGGCACCAGCACGTCTGATGACCCCTCTGCGGTTCCCTGTCGGCTCCCCTCCCGTCCCCAGACTCCCCTCGGCAGCCCTGCTCACTTTAGGGAGCCACACCCAGCACCGGGCGTTTGTGGAGGAGGGGCGGAGGCTTGCCCTTTCCTGGTCTGCACCGGTGCTGGGCCCAGGGCCTCCCCTCCCGGCTCCCCGCCACCGTGAACCAGCGGGGGAGGGACGCACGGCACCCAGCGCCGGGCCTCCAGGTGCCAGGTACCCCCACGCTCTGGCCCCGTGCGGCAGCATCTCACATCTAGGCCCCTGGGGGAGCCGGAAACACAGCTTCTCCATCCAGGTTGTTGGAGGGCAAGAGTATGAACAGATGTGCGCTGTTCTGCAGAACTTCCCCCAGCAAAACGGAACTCACCGCCACTTATTTCAGCTGGGGAAGGCCATCCAGCAGGCTTCAGTGCGGGGGTGCGGGTCCAACACGCGCCGTCTGCTCGAGGGCGAGCAGCTCTGCCCCGTGTGCTGCTTGCGAAGCTGAATCGCCACCAGGAGCACCGACGGGCTGGAGTCGCTGCGTACTCGCTGGGGTTCCCTCTTCCCCGTCACCCCTCCAGCCACACGACGCCCTGGCCTTCCCCGCAAGGAGACTCTGACGCCCTCACTGAAGACTCCGGCAACGGGGTGGACCGCCATCCCATGATATAAACCTGAACTTCATGAAGTACAGGAACAACGCATGAAGACCAGGCTGAGGGTTGTACTCAACAAAACCAAAAATGAGTTTTCTCAATGGTCCTCAACCAGGGACTGATGTGATGAAAAGGGTGCTTGAGGAAGGCGCCGGAGAAGTTCCGAGAGGCATGGAGAGGACAGAGTGCGACCAGGAGAAGGCACATGAGCTAAGATGCAAGAGCAGCCAGGCCCTGGGGCGCTGCCTTCCTAGTCCATGCTTCCTCTTAATCATAGGAGGATAGCCTCTTAAGCACCACAGCCTCATGATGTGTGGTCAGAGGCTAAGTGGCGTCCAGCTCTTTGCGACTTCACGAACTATAGCCTGCCAGGTTCCTCTGTCCATGGGATTTTCCAGGCAAGACTACTGCAGCAGGTTGCCACTTCCTTCTCGAGGGGATCTTCCAGATCCAGGGATCGAACCTGTGTCTCCTGCATTGGCAGGCAGATTCTTTCCCACTGTTCCACCTGGGAAACCCTCACAGCCGCACACTCGACCAGTGATAGATGGTGGCAGCCCTTGTGCACAATGAGAAGCACCCCGGGGAGCTCGCACGGGGTCGCCAGGGATGGCCTCATCTAAGGGAATTACAGAAGAGCCCCCCAGAACCCCCAGGTGCCCGCAGCGGGCCCCCCTGAATCCTTGTGCACCGGAGGATCACGTGGAATCAATCACAACCACGTGTCAGAAAGACGGATGGCTGCTGCCGGCCTGGCGTCTGTTGTACAAACACACACACACGCGCGCACGCGCGTGCCAGAGAAACATTATGCCTTCCACGCAGCACCCTTGTCAAGAAACCCTTCCATCAGACAAGAAATCTCGGGTGAAAAATGAAAAGCCAGCATCGATTTCACTGTACAGCTGATTTTATTTACAAATAGAAGCCAGATAATCTTGTATTTAAATGGCAGAAGTTCCATCACTCATGATCAGAGAGGTGACATTTGAAATTTATAAAGTTTCACACTATGATTCAATCTCTTTTCCAAGGAGGAAAAGAGTCTGAAGTTTGGGAAGAAAGACTAAAAAATAGGAGAACAGTATCAGAGTGGGGAAATGATGGATCGATGCTGGGCTGAAATACATCTCCAGCAGGCACATTTCTCTTTACAAGACACAAAATGCGTCACCAGGCGGCCTGATGGGCTCTCAGATACAAGGTTCCCGTTGTTCAACTCCAGGAAGGGCTTCTGCTTTCTCTGTCAATTCCTAAGTTAACAAGGGGAAAGGGGATCCACACAGTTTTCTTCAAGAGAATTGTCGTAGCTGATTTATGCGAATTAAACCCAAGGGCCTCAATCTTTTGTTGCCTGTTGTTCCGTTGCTGAGTTGTGTTCGACTCTTTGCAAACCCATGGACCGCAGCACGCCAGGCCTCCCCGTCCTTCACTGTCTCCCGGAGCTTGCTCACATTCGTGTCCATCGAGTCGGTGATGCCATCCAACCATCTCATCCTCTGTTGCCCCCTTCTCCTCTTACCCTCAATCTTTCCCAGCATCGGGTCTTTTCCAATGAGTCAGCTCTTGGCCTCAGTCTTTGAACGACATCTTAGAAAAGCCTCACTTGGACCACTTCAAATCAAGCAGCTGAGCTGAGGCCTCTCCAGCCAGTGGCGTCAGGAACACTTGCTGCGACAACAGCTCCGGAAAAGCCGAGGCTTGTGGGGGACACTGGTGACAAGCGCATCGCCACGCCCTGTCCTCTCACTCCCGGCAGAAGGACCCCACTCTACCTGGGACAAAGGGTCCCGGCGGAACCCAAGCCCCCTGCACAGCCTCCGGCCTGGGGCGGCTATCTGTGCAACAGACCGTCCTGGAGTGAGTGACCAAAACGAGCCTCAGATCAAAGCCCTGCCCCAGGCTTTCCCCTCCAGGTCTCACTCTCCCCCGTGCGTGTCCCCGGAGCGGTGTTACGCTGGGTGACGCGGTGCTCACACAATCCCACTCCATCCCAGAGTGGGCGCAGCCCCGGGCACCAGGCAGGCATCTGAGAAAGCCGTGTGGGCACTGGCTGAGCCAAACGGGGCCTGAGTTGGCTCAGGGGCCGGCCAGCTTCCTCGGCCACCTCCTGCCGCACACAAGGCCCCAGCCCATCTTCTGCCCCTGACCTGCCAACTGCGTCCTCCCCAGGCACCTGTGGAAGAGCCTTCCTGCTGACACATGGGGGTGGAGGATTCCATCCAACCGCCAGGCCCTGGGGGACTGGCTCCTCCGGGAAAATCCCCGTCAGTGGCCCAGCTGACCGCGGGTCTAGCAGAACCCCACCCACAGGGGTCCCACGCATGGGAGCAGGACGCCCTCCGGCTCTCAGCTCCCTCTGGGGCCCGGTGCCACATCCTGGAATGCCAAGGTCCCTGAGCTGAGGATGGCAGGGCAGTGGGGCCAGCCACCAACACACCCCATGTCACTCTAAATCCAATGCCCTTTAAGTGGCAGGTTCCTCTGAACTCAGTTCCGTGGACAGTGAAACGGCTTGCCACGACGGCCTGCGCTAGGGGCAGAACCACACAGTCACGGCTGCAGCAGAGGGGGAGGTGGGCCTAGTGGGGATCAGGCTCTGCAGGGGAGGGGTCCCTCCAAGCCTGTACTGTGCCCCCCATGGACTCTGCAGGGGGGGCCTGGTCCCCCTGAGCCTGCACTGAGCCCCCACAGGCTCCAGGGGCCCGTGTGCCCCCAGACAGACACACGTGTGCCCAGCAGCAGAGCCGGAGCTTCAGAAGGCTGGAGAGGCCTAGGCGGTGGTGGGGGCGGGACCCGGGCGGGGCTCACCTGGATGCCGTCCAGCAGCCGGCTCATGCACCAGTACGTGTCGGCCTCCACGTTGCGCAGCGCGTCCTCGGGCACCCGGGAGATGTCGGCGGAGTCCGCGTCCTCGTCGTCTGCGGGGCAGGGGGGAGGAGACAGGGAGCCGTCAGGTCTCAGAGGATGTGCGATCCGCTCGCAGGAATGCCACCCCCCCAGGACCCCCCTCCCTCCCACTTCTCTTGCTCTAACTGGACGACTTGTCTTCCACCTCATCACTTAACGGGCTGCAATTTTAATACCTAATTAGTTGCAGGTAACTAATATTCTGAATCCTCTCCAATTAGTTAACACAATTAATATATTGTAAATTGTTGCTTCTTGGGCATTTTACATCCTAAGAGGGGACTTAATCAAGGGGACCTAACCAAGATCGGAGTTTTTCCAGAAGATTTTTTAAAAATTCTGCTTCTAATGTATTCACAAATTCACTCAGTAATAAGCCCTCCAAAAACCTGCTTCCAAGGTGAGAGTTCCCAAAACCACACTGGATGAATGCCGCTACGCTGTGAGCAAACACCAAGACAGCAAAAACACAGATGTGCTTGAAAGGAAGACCAGGCGATGGCACTCTGAGTGATTTCTTCCTTCAAGCACAAAAATCTAATGAGAAAACACAACTTAAAAGTTTCGAAATGCAAAACAGATGCCTCATTGGAACGGCTTATCAGACATTTGAAGAAACTGATTTTAGATCCTTAGAAAAATTGCTATCATCCAGCATAACACTCATAAATGTTTAAAAAATTGTGTCTCCTATTTCTCAAATTTTATTTACTTTTGTTGTATTTTGCAAATGTGCATGGCATCCTTGCAATGAAAATGTTAAGAAAAGAAACATTTCAGCCTGGAATATATTTAGAAAGTTTTAAGTGGGTAAAAATTACAATGATTACAATAATGATAACTGCTAACATGTATCAAGTGATTATCATATATGCCAGGCACTCTGTCATGTTTTAAACGCACTGACTCTGTTACGGCCACCACTGCACCCCTGGGAAAATGGGGGGCAGAGAGGCAACAAGCAGCCTGGGAATGGCGGGGTCACAGCGTGGACCCGTGTCTGTCCCCAAGCCTGGGCCAGGCCTCTGCACTCAGGCACGCCTCACACCTGCTGGCTGGACTCCTATCCCGTGCGAGGCTGGGGGAGCCGTCGTGGACACCCTCCAGCTCTGTTCTCTGTTCACAGCAGAAGAAAGTAAGAAGAGGGCGGGCGTTTCCAGGCCGGCATCCCTCAGGCGAGCCAGCTGGCTGGGGCCTCAGGAGCCCAGACAGGCTGCCACGGCCCCGACACACGCACACCCCTCGGGGCACAGCCTCACGGCCGCATACACCGCACACCAGCTCTGGCTCCAAGTCCCTGCAGCCCCCTGGGAGCGCGTGTGTCCTTCAGCACTCTCACCCGCTGCTTCATCTGCTCCCTCACTCACTCAACAAGCCTTTGTCGGTTTGGTTTGGAGGGTTCTTTTACTGAGATATAATTCAACCCGAGTGTACAATTCAGTGGGTCTTAGGATCTTCAGGGGGTGAGGTAGCCACTGCCACTATCTAACTCCAGAACATTTTCATCACCCCCTAAACACACCCTGAGCCCGGCAGCAGCCCCTCCCAGCCCCGGGGCCCCGGGCAGCGTCCCGCCTGCCCCATGGACGTGCCTGTGTGGCCCTCTCAGGTCAGGGGACGTAGGCCACACAGCCTGTCCTGTCTGGTTGTCCTCACTGCACACGAGGCTTCCAGGAGGGACTGAGTCTTCCCTCCTCTCTGCGGCAGCATGACCTCCCACCGCATGGACCTCCCACCGCATGGCCATGCCGTGTGCATCACCCCTCCTCCGTGGGCACTCCCCACGCCCTACACGCCAGACCCCTGGACACAGAGCTGACGAAGAACCAACGCCCCCGAGGAGCTGGCGGATCAAAGTGGGAAACGACTTAGAAAATGGGAAACGACCGACGGGAGGGCGGTCTGTTCACAGTCAGGCCCAGGCGGGCAGACCCACGCGGCCTGCCCTCCCCTCCAACGCGGGACTGGGGTGAAGTGTGCTTCGAGGCCGGCTCTGGGATCCCCCCAGCCCAAGGTGCCCATGAACCTGCTCCCCGGGGGCTGCGGGCCTCCCTCTGCCCCCGGCCGGCCCAGCCAAGCACCTGGCCTCGGAAATCTGTCCGACCCCCCGGGGATGGAGCCCGCCTGACTCCAGCGCAGTGTCGGACAGGCGGGAAGCCAGCCCCCAGGGCTCCCTGCTGCGCGGCCCCGCCCAGCATGACCTCCCTGCTGCAAGACCGCGTTCACAGCCGTGAGTGGAAGTGGCCTCCTCGGGCCGAGGCTTCCTTGCTGGGAAAACTCCCCCTGAACCAGAGCAGAGCTGACCGCTTTCCAGTCTCAGGGCGCTGCGTCCACAACAACCCGAGGGCTCCGTGGGGGGTCCTTCCTCCACGTCCTCGCCTTTGAGGGTCTTCAGGGCGTTGACCTACAGGACCTCACCCCTCTCCGGGTCACAGAGGACGCAGGGCCGCCCAAGGCCACGACGGCGGGGAGAGGGCGGCTGCGGGGGGCAGGCGCGAGCCTCTGCGATTTTTCTTGGTCTGTTTAGCGGGCTTAGTATGTGATCCCAGGAAATGTCGGAGGCCTTTTCCAGGTGTCACTCCCCGAAACAGGCCATTTGTTCCGACGTAACGAAGTACTGGCATTTAACTCAGGCAGCCCCCACGCCGATCTGTCTTCTGCAGGTCGAGAGAATCGGAGTGACCCCTGCTGTCAGAATGAGATAAATACCCCCCTGCCAAAGAAGAGCGCTGGGAACAGCACAGAACCGTCCAGAGGCCCCCGGCTGGGACTGCAGTCAGAGTCAAGGGACAGAGCAGAAAGCCTGGCGGCTGCCCTGGCGGGGGGCACAGGTGACAGGCCGCTGGTGGTACCGGCGGGCGCGGCTGGACCAGACACCAACAGAAAAGCAGGCACTGCAAGGCTCTGTCTCAAAGAGGCCGCGTACTGAGCCCCGGCGAGTTCACACCGCGGGGCGGGCGCCAGCTCTCGGGGTCAAGACCCCTGACCCCCAGGGTGCGCACCTGCCCCCGGAGCTTGCCCGTTGCCCTTACGGTCCGCGGGGCAGGGGGCAGGGGGGCAGGGGTCTGTGCCTCAGGTCAGCGGGACTCGGGGACGGCAGAGGCCGAGGCCAAAGAGGCGGGACACGGAGGTGAGGCATCCCGGCCACCGGCCCAGGTTCGGGGCAGAAACAGGACCCAAAGGGAAAAGCTGATAAACTCACAGGAACAGGAGAGCAGATGGACCCGACCGTCAAGGACGGACGTGCGGCCCTCGTATGCACGGCAGCGGGTGCGTCCAAGCAGCGGCTCTGGGTGCCGCCCCGGGACCTGGGCCGTGTGGACATCCTGACCCAACCTGTGAAGACGCTGCAGGCGAGGGGAGTGAGAGGCTCGGGGCCCCCAGGATGGAGGGGCCCCCACACAGCCTCCCCAACTCCAGGCAGGGCTGAGGCCACCCACCACCCCGGGAGCCAGAACACTCAGGGCCGTGGTGGACTCTGTAAGAGAGCATTTATGACAAACACGCTACTTAAAGTGACAGAATGTAAACCAAACCGGTTCATCAAATCCCGGACCAGAGTCCACGTCTTACTTTTATGTTTTAATCACAAAGGGACATTGACACCGGCGTGAGCAATGCCGTCTCGAAGCTGCACCCAGCCCTCCTCCACAGCTTGTCGGGGCCAGGCCTGTACGCCGGGGACACCAAGCTGCAGAAAGATCTCTAACCCCACGGGGCCCTCAGAGTGCCGGGGGGCAGGCGCACAGCTGACCCCAGGGAGGCGGCAAAGGCGCTGACTGCCGCAGTCCCGGGCAGAAGACCCACAGGCCCAAGTGGGCCACGGGTGAACGCGAAGGCGCAGAACGGTACAGACAGACACTTAATTAAAAACAATCTCACTTGTCTCCTTAGATCACAGAAAAGCTTCCGGGGATGGTTTGCATAAATTCTTTGAAAATGCTGTCTTGCCGTATGATTGTTTAAAAAGCAATTTGAAAAACAACCCCACTCTTATCAACAGCTCCATTTATACGGAAAACTCCAGAACTGCAGGTCAGACAGGACACAGGAACACGGCTCAAATGGTGCCGCAGAGACCCCGGGAGGCCCCGCGTGTGACTGGCGGGGCAGGAAACCACGGCCCTGTTTTCCAGGGAAAGGTACCGAGTGAGAAGACAGCACCCACTTCCACAGTGCAGTGATTTAGCAATGGGGGTTGGCGATGCTGTTTAAGCCACTAGGAGTGTTTAACTAAAAGCCTATCTTCTCCACAGACAAACAGCCCTGGAGTGAGAAGTTCCCCATGGTGGTGGTACTGCCCTTGCAAATCGTGAGAGGCTTCCGGGGTGTTTGGGGGTCAGAAGGATTAGGGTGAGGGGATCCGCTGGCTTTCGGGGGTGGGGTGCCAGTCGTCCCCCGCCAGACACAGGAAACGGTTAGAAAAATGGAAGAGATGGAGCCTGTAAGGAGAAACCGCACAGGGGTGTAAGGGCTGTTTTGAAACATCCAACACTCCTCCTCAGGAAACAAAGGGCAGGACTCTGCTGTGCACGTTTCCGTGTCCAGAAGAGAAGGCGGGTGGGAAAAAACAGGCAGGTTGATGAGCTCAAAGTCCTCGGACACCGTGACGAGGAGGCTGTCATGACAGCCGCCACCACCTGCAGACAGAAGGATGGACAGGCGGATGGAGGGTTTCTCCAGGTTTCCACAGCGTGTCCTCTGGGCCGGGGTCCGTTTCACGGGAAGACGCTCACCGGGGAGAACAGTCCCAGCTGCCAGACGCGGGGCCTGCGGGCAGGGAAGGTGCCGGGCGGGGCAGAGCCAGAGCCGGGGCTCACCCCCGGGCGGCCGCGCTGGGCCAGGCGAGGGCGCCGGGGTCTCCAACTCCACGCGGACAGCCCTGGTCACTAACCTCCTGGCACTGCGACAACGCGGGAGAGGCAGGGCTTCCTGCAGAACAGCAGCCCCCGCCCTCTCCTCCATCGGACGGCAAGAGAGTCCTGGGCGGGGCCCCACGGCCTCCCTGTGCCCCCAGGAGACCCCGGCATGGGCAGGGCTGGGGACACAGACTGGAGCCCCACTCACGGGGACGCTGACCCGGGAGGTGTCACGGCGGGCTTCCCCACGGAGGGAGACTCAAGAGGGTGGCTTGCCAGCCAGAGAGGGGACAACAGCTCACATTTAACCACCGAGGATCACAGTGTGGAGACTTCTTAAAAAACTGGAAATAGAACTGCCATATGACCCAGCAATCCCACTCCTGGGCGTACACACTGAGGAAACCAGATCTGGAAGAGACACGTGCACCCCAATGTTCATCACAGCCCTGTTTATAATAGCCAGGACATGGAAGCAACCTAGATGCCCATCAGCAGACGAATGGATAAGGAAGCTGTGGTACATATACACCATGGAATACTACTCAGCCGTTAAAAAGAATTCATTTGAATCAGTTCTAATGAGATGGATGAAAGTGGAGCCCATTATACACAGTGAAGTAAGCCAGAAGGATAAAGAGCATTACAGCATACTAACACATATATATGGAATTTAGAAAGATGGTAACGATACCCGTATATGCAAAACAGAAAAAGAGACACAGAGTACAGAACAGACTTTTGGACTCTGTGGGAGAAGGCGAGGGTGGGATGTTTCGAGTGAACAGCATGTATATTATCTGTGGTGAAACAGATCACCAGCCCAGGCTGGATGCATGAGACGAGTGCTTGGGCCTAGTGGGCTGGGAGGACCCTGAGGAGTCGGGTGGAGAGGGAGGTGGGAGGGGGGATCGGGATGGGGAATACATGTAACTCCATGGCTGATTCATGTCAATGTATGACAAAACCCACTGCAATGCTGTGAAGTAATTAGCCTCCAACTAATAAAAATAAATGGAAAAAAAAAAAAATAAACACCAAGGATGCTCGCAGATCCCAGGACACGGACCACCCACGCAGGCTGGAGGGCGGCCTCCCGAGCCACAAGTTTCAGGAGGTGAGGCAGCCCTGCTGGGGACCAGCGAGGGCAGGGAAGGGGCCAACACAGCCATTATGACCACGTCCATCACCCACTGCGGTCAGGCCCTGCCTGCGATGAGCCTCTGCGTAATCGGGAGTTTAACGGGCAATCAGAAACACCCCTTTCTCTATCAGCAAGCTGGAGCCCCCCTGTGGTCTAATCTTCTGCATCCCTAGAGGTTTAAATTTGAAACACTGACACTCCGGTGATGGAGACGCTGGCACTTCATTACATAGGTTTGGGCTCCAATGTAGGGGAAGAGTCCTGCTTTGGCGAGAGAGGCGTCTCAACTCAACACCATAAATTCAGGAAAACTCCTTGGCCCAGCACAAACGATGAATGTGATGATCAGACTGGCTGAGCGGTAGGAGGGTTTAATTCTAACGTAAGTAATACAAAAGCAGCTCAAGGTTACAGATCACAGGTCGCCAAGAGTTTCTAATTCTGCGACAGGGTTGAAGACCCACAGCCCTCGGCCGTGGGCAGGCACAGACCACGGGTCAAGGACAAAACAAGGATGACGCACTCGCTAGGGGTCAGGCAGGCTGGCACCATTCGGCCACGTCCAACTGTCCACCTCCTGGCCCTGACAGGGATCCTGATGGCAAGGATCCGCCTCTCACCACCAGCGGGCTCTGTTCCCGACCCCTTGCACCCCTGCACAGCCCCGCACACGCCCCGTCACGGGTCTCTGCCCCCGCGCACGCCCCGTCACGGGTCTCCAGCCTCTCCTGCTGCAGCCCCAGGAGAAGGCACAGCTCTGGGGGAGAGGACACGGGGCAGGAGGTGGGGGGGGGTTGTGGGCAGGCAACTTCAGGTCTCTTCCTAGAAAAATGCGGTATCTGACCCGGGGGCAAGGTCTCTGGGAACACTTGGGAAAAGGACAAGGTTGGTGTGGTGAAGGGAAACTTCGGTATCCTTGGTGACTCTTGTTTTTATAATGTCATTTTGATAAAAGGAACAATGTTTAATCTCACAGCATTTTTTTGGCTTGACGGGCTCTTTGATTTTTTTTTTTCCCATAACGCTGTGAGTAGAGGTTTTGGTAATGGAATTGCCATTGGTTGAAATACTGATTGATTCTCTTAACTTGTATTGAGCACTTGTTTGTGCAAGAAAATGTGGGGACAGGCAAAAGGTAAAGAGGAAACAGAACCACCTGCAGAGCCCGGAGGAAGCGGGGACCAGGCACATGCTCAGTCACCGACTCACCGATTGATTCATTCTGTTTATCGATCTCCATCATTGACCTGATTCATCTCGGGGGGGGGGGGGGGGGCTGCACACAACTGTGCCTGCGAACAAAGAAACTGCCGCGTGCAGAGTGAGCGGGGACGGGGCTCAGACACAGCCAGTTCAGGGGAGACGGAGGGCCCTCGGGGGGATGCGGGTGGGGGCGACGTGGCATCTGACCTGGGCCTGGAAGGACGGCGGGCAGGGCACAGGGGGATGGGAGAGAAGGCCATGCGCGGGAGGGCGCGGGGGCAGAGACCAGCAGCTGTGCGGACATCCACGTGGCCAGCCCGGGCCAGAGGACCTGAGATCTAGGGCACCCGGCCCTGAGCTGGACTTCCTCAGCGGGAAGGTAGGCCGTGGGGACGTCGGTGCATTAGGGTCAGCATGCACGGGGCGGGGGGAGCAGGGATCTGGTGGAGGAACAGTGCTGTAGGCGGAAGAGACGCTCCCAACCAGAGCCTATGAGCCGCAGTCGCCACCAAGGCTCACCTGAGCGTCTCAGCCCCACCAACCGCCCCGTCAGTGAAGTGGCCGCCAGGTCCACACCAGCCCCACGCCGTGAAATGCCACGCACTGGCATCCCCTGCAGAGGACGGGGCAGGCTGGGTCGCAGCGCTGCCCGGCTACATGTCTGCGGCACGCATCCCCAGCCGCATCCCTCCCCACTGCCGCACCTGCGCGCGTGTCCCCCCACTGCTGTAAGAGCTCCGAGAGCACGGCCACGCCTGCCTCACTCTCCGTGTCCCCAGCCCCCAATCACCCACAGCAGTCACCCCCAAACCACCTACCAAGCGCCTGATGGCCGCTGCCAGAGACCCGACGGCCCAGGAGGGAGGAGGCACCACATCAACAACAGCCTAGAGCACGGTGCACATTATGCAGCATGCTCTGTGAAGAGCGAGAAAAGACTTTACCCCAAAGTCTCTGGCTAAAGGAAATATCCAACTTATCGCTGAATCTAAGCCTCAACACTTTGGCCACGTGATGCAAAGATTCATTGGAAAAGACCCTGGTGCTGGGAAAGATTGAGGGCAGGAGGAGAAGGGGACAACAGAGGATGAGAGGTTGGATGGCATCACCGACTCAATGGACATGGGTTTGAGCAGGCTCCAGAAGATAGTGAAGGACAAGGAAGCCTGGCGTGCTGCAGTCCATGCGGCTGCAAAGAGTCAGACATGACTTAAGAGACTGAACAACGAACAATAACTTGCTTCCACAAATGGCGATGCAAACAAGTCAACAAAGGAGGACTCATTCCCACTGAAGAAAGTGTTCTTCCAAATGAGGTCCAGTGCAACCTGCTCCAATGGCCTCCTTCCCACAGAAGCCCAGGGCTCCCTGAACAGAGGGCCAAGCTCCTCTGATCCGGAGGCACCCAGAAAAACTGCAGCAGGCACTGACCTTGCCTTTGAGACTCCCCGGCACACCGTTTCAGGAAAACGGCTCCCCAGGTCCACCCCTCCCAGGAGAGCAGGCCCTCTTCGGCCCTGCCCTCTCCCTCGCTCAAGAATCAGAAGCGGGGTGCACACGAATCATGAAACCCACGCCGTTCATCTGAGACACACTGGTGCCTGGATCACTCATCAGGCTCACAGGACGAACCCGCCCACACCTCCTCACTGCATTAAAGGGCTCAAGCCCCTCGTTACGCTAACAAGGAGAGGAGTGGAAGACTGTGGGTTAAGACCTTTCTGACGGTGCGTCTCCAAGCAGAAGTAGGTTCTGTACATAGGCTCGTCCTTCAGGAGGCAGACGGCAGTCATTTAAACAGAGAATGAGCTTTCTGGAGTCAAGATCATCTGATAAAGGCAAAATGATCATAAATCAATCCACTCAATTGATTTAGTCCCTTTATCCAATTAAGTCAAAAATAATTCCTCAAAGGATAAACGGGTCTTTAAATCAATCAGCAAAATGCTCGCTCACTCAAATCATCACTAATGCAGCCAGATGGAAAGAAAAAGTTGACCAACAAGAGACCGTCCTTGTTCCCGAGAGTCTGGGTGAACCACACTCAGAAGCGGGTGGAGGAAAGCTTGGTGTGCAGCACTGGGACAGAAATCACCCCCGGGGGGGAGGGAGAGGCGCTTCCCCAGCATGACATGGAATTCTGACTTCTCAGCTCAGAAAGACCCTCCCAGGGAAAAGCCCAGCACAAAAGGGAAACCTGGCCTAGGTCATCATAGTCAAACATAATATGGTCGTGAGCAAAATACTGAGAAAGTAAAACAAACTGGATAAACACCTGCAACACGGTGCAGGCCAAGGGTTAGATCTTCACGACCTAGATAATCATGATGGTGTGATCACCCACCTAGAGCCAGGCATCCTGGAATGCGAAGCCAAATGGGCCTTAGGAAGCATCACTATGAACAAAGCTAGTCGAGGTGACGGAATTCCAGTTGAGCTGTTTCAAATCCTGAAAGATGATGCTGTGAAAGTGCTGCACTTAATATGTCAGCAAATTTGGAAAACTCAGCAGTGGCCACAGGACTGGAAAAGGTCAGTTTTCATTCCAATCCCAAAGAAAAGCAATCCCAAAGAATGCTCAAACTACTGCACTCATCTCACATGCTAGCCAAGTAATGCTCAAAATTCTCCAAGCCAGGCTTCAGCAACACGTGAACCGTGAACTTCCAGATGTTCAAGCTGGTTTTAGAAAAGGCAGAGGAACCAGAGATCAAATTGCCAACATCCACTGGATCATTGAAAAAGCAAGAGAGCTCCAGAAAAACATCTATTTCTGCTTTATTGACTATGCCAAAGCCTTTGACTGTGTGGATCACAATAAACTGTGGAAAATTCTGAAAGAGATGGGCATAAGAGACCACCTGACCTGCCTCTTGAGAAACCTGTATGCAGGTCAGGAAGCAACAGTTAGAACTGGACATGGGTCAACAGACTGGTTCCAAATAGGAAAAAGAGTATGTCAAGGCTGTATATTGTCACCCTACTTATTTAACTTATATGCAGGGTACATCATGAGAAATGCTGGGCTGGAGGAAGCACAAGCTGGAATCCAGATTGCCAGGAGAAATATCAATAACCTCAGACATGCAGATGACACCACCCTTATGGCAGAAAGTGAAGAAGAACTAAAAAGCCTCTTGATAAAAGTGAAAGAGGAGAGTGAAAAAGTTGGCTTACAGCTCAACATTCAGAAAACAAAGATCATGGCATCCAGTCCCATCACTTCATGGCAAAAGGATGGAGAAACAGTGGAAACAGTGGCTGGCTTTATTTTGGGGGGCTCCAAAATCACCGCAGATGGTGATTACAGCCATGAAATTAAAAGATGCTTCCTCCTTGGAAGGAAAGTTATGACCAACCTAGACAGCATATTAAAAAGCAGAGACATTACTTTGTCAACAAAGGTCATCTAGTCAAGGCTATGGTTTTTCCAGTAGTCATGTATGGGTGTGAGAGTTGGACTATAAAGAAAGCTGAGCGCCAAGGAATTGATGCTTTTGAACTGTGGTGTTGGAGAAGACTCTTGAGAGTCCCTTGGACTGCAAGGAGATCCAACCAGTCCATCCTAAAAGAGATCAGTCCTGGGTATTCATTGGAAGGGCTGATGCTGAAGCTGAAACTCCAATACTTTGGCTACCTCATGCAAAGAGTTGACTCATTGGAAAAGACCCTGATGTTGGGAAAGATTGAAGGCAGGAAGAGAAGGGGACAACAGAGAAAGAAATGGTTATATAGCATCACTGACTCAAAGGACATGAGTCTGGGTAAACTCCAGAAGTTGGTGATGGACAGGGAGGCCTGGCGTGCTGCAGTTCATGGGATCGCAAAGAGTCAGACACAACTGAGTGACTGAACTGAACTGAACTGAACAGGCCAAGAAGTGACATCAAACAAGCTATGAAGAATTGTTTCCCAGCAAGAAAAATACATACGTAAGCCTGGTGAAAATGAGGGAAATACCTGAAAAGGAAACTTAACGAAAAAGTCAAACAAAAACAAACAATCAGTAGCACTAGGTATTGATAAACACAAATAAACATAACCAATTAAATAAACATAAAACTGTAACATTTCAAAGTTTAAAGTACCCACCATGGGTACAGGTAAAGAGAAAGACTTGAGACCCATGCGGAGCACACACAGTCCAGAAGTTCTGCTGAGGGAAGGACGCACAGGTTCGGACAGAGTGGGTCAGAGGCCACAAGCACCCACAGAGCTCTGCAGTGACCAGGCGGGAGGCAGGGCTGAGCGGGGCCTGCGGTCCTGTCCTGCCACGCTGGGGTCTGCCGGAGGAGCTGGGCTTCCCCACCCAGGCCCCGACATCCCAGCTCCCATGAGAACAGGCGGGCCACCCCTGGGCCCAGGGCAGGATGAACCCGGGGCTGTTCCACCCGACTGCCAAAGACACAGTAAAAGCCCAGACACGCTCTCCAGGAAGTCACATCGCAAGAACCTTGGCCGCTGGCTGACGGAGGCTCCTCTTTGCCGGCCCATTAGCAGAGCCAGCAGCCCCACCTGACATACACGAGTCTAAGCAAATTCCAGGAGATGGCGAAGGACAGGGAAGCCTGGAGTGCTGCAGCCCACGGGGTCGCGAAGAGTCGGACACGCCTGAGCGACTGAACAACAACAACAAAGCCGAACAGCCTCCTTCCACTTCTGAAACATACGTCTGTTCAAAACAAGCCAATCCAGCATGGGGCTCGCCACTGTGTCCACAGGAGGAAATTTTCCCTCGACAAGAGCCCCTGGGCCTCCTTTAAAATATGGGCCCCTCTCTTCCCTGCTGGTCAGGAGGCCTCCTGGCTCACAGCCTAGCAAGTGCTTCGGGACCCCGCGGTCTGGGAGGGGAGTTAGCCTCTGCGTGTCGATAAGGTCCTCAAAAGGCGTGACAGCAGGAAAGTCCCACAAGTAAACTTCTAGTGCGTGACAGGCATTTAGTTTGCAAGCAGCACACCCATTCTCCATCCCCGCCTGAAGAAGCATTCAGATGCAGAAGGGTTGTTGCAGGTGGGGGCCCCGCCTTTCTGCATGGCCAGCACAGAACCACAGTGGCCACTGATGGGTGGCAGGGAGCCCCCCACACCACAGGCATCCGCGTCACAGGTGGACGTCCATGCGTGTCCCACACTCGGGTCACAGCTCCCGCGTCACAGGTGGACGTCCACGCGTGTCCCACACTCGGGTCACAGCTCCCACGTCACAGGTGGACGCCCACGCGTGTCCCACACTCGGGTCACGGCTCCCACGTCACAGGTGGATGTCCACGCGTGTCCCACACTCGGGTCACGGCTCCCGCGTCACAGGTGGACCATTCACGCGTGTCCCAAACTTGGGTCACAGCTCCCACATCACAGGTGGATGTCCACGCGTGTCCCACACTCGGGTCACAGCTCCCGTGTCACAGGCGGACCATTCACGCGTGTCCCACACTCGGGTCACGGCTCCCACGTCACAGGTGGACGTTCACGCGTGTCCCACACTCGAGTCACAGCTCCCGCGTCACAGGTGGACGTCCACGCGTGTCCCACACTCGGGTCACAGCACCCACGTCACAGGTGGACCATTCACACGTGTCCCACACTCGGGTCACAGCTCCCACATCACAGGTGGATCGTCCACGCATGTACCACACTCGGGTCACAGCTCCCACATCACAGGTGAACCATTCACGCGTGTCCCACACTTGGGTCACCACCGTCACAGGTGGACCGTCCACGCGTGTCCCACACTCGGGTCACGGCTCCCACGTCACAGGTGGACCATTCACGCGTGTCCCAAACTTGGGTCACAGCTCCCGCATCACAGGTGGATGTCCACGCGTGTCCCACACTCGGGTCACAGCTCCCGTGTCACAGGCGGACCAGTCACGCGTGTCCCACACTCGGGTCACGGCTCCCACGTCACAGGTGGATGTCCACGCGTGTCCCACACTCGGGTCACGGCTCCCGTGTCACAGGCGGACCAGTCACACGTGTCCCACACTCGGGTCACGGCTCCCACGTCACAGGTGGACGTCCACACGTGTCCCACACTCGGGTCACAGCTCCCGTGTCACAGGCGGACCATTCACGCGTGTCCCACACTCGGGTCACGGCTCCCACGTCACAGGTGGACGTTCACACGTGTCCCACACTCGGGTCACAGCTCCCGCATCATAGGTGGACGTCCACGCGTGTCCCACACTCGGGTCACAGCTCCCACGTCACAGGTGGACCATTCACACGTGTCCCACACTCGGGTCACAGCTCCCACATCACAGGTGGATCGTCCACGCGTGTACCACACTCGGGTCACAGCTCCCACATCACAGGTGAACCATTCACGCGTGTCCCACACTTGGGTCACCACCGTCACAGGTGGACCGTCCACGCATGTCCCACACTCGGGTCACGGCTCCCACGTCACAGGTGGACCATTCACGCTTGTCCCACACTTGGGTCACCACCGTCACAGGTGGACCGTCCACGCGTGTCCCACACTCGGGTCACGGCTCCCGTGTCACAGGTGGACGTCCACGCCCTACAGAAGCACACCAACTCCTCCAGCCCCGAGAGCAGAGCACACGGAGGGCAGGGCAGCTGCAAGCTTCTCCCCAGAGCCCTCGGGTGGACAGAGGGCTGGACGCCCAGCTCCCTGCCTGCCTCTGAGCTCACGCCCAGGCTGAGGACGAGGGCGCAGGGACGGCCTCACTGGGCCCCCAGGCCGGCCCGAGGGCTGCTCGTCTCGGCCCGAGGGCTCACGGCCTGTCCAGGGCAGAGCCTGGGCCGGGGGGATGGTCAATCTCGTCACCAGAGTCACCGAGAACCGCGCGGCCATCGCCCTGCACGCCTGGAGGCCGAGAGGAGAAGCCCGTGCAGACATGGGTCTTCGCGGGGCACGATCCAGACCGCATCACTCACTCCCCAGTCACAGAGAAAAGCTGACGAACTCACACCTTTAAATAAAGGGCGAGTTAGCCACACATTAGCTGTCATCTCAAACGCAACCAGGCCACCGAGTATCCCAGCATTCCAGTTCACCCCAGTTCTTTCTACGCAGAGTTTTCCCTCAGCTTCTTCTGTGGCGATGGTTGCATTATAAATATAAACATGCATCCTGCTGAAAGCTGGCATTAGTGGTGAGGGTTCTCCACTCTATCACACGCCGTTTGAAGCCATCTTTCAGGATGCTGGTTAACAGGCTGGGCCTGGCGCTCTGCTGGCTCAGTCACCACCTCGCTGCCCTGGGCTGTGACGTCATCTGAACACTTCTCCGCTATCAGGAGCGCATCCCTGGACATCTTCCTTACACAAGGGGTCTGATCCACGGTGAGAACCATTTGCTTACGACAAGCATCCCAGATGAAACCGGCAGGTGAAGAGTAAGTGCGTTTTCAAAGCTCCTGGCAAATCTTATGAAAATACTCTGAAGGAGCGTTTGGAACTTACAACATAGCTGGGATGCCCAAGACTGTGGCCCCACCATCTCCTCAGCAGTTCCTTCTTTCCACCTGCGGGAAGTCTCCAACAGCTCAGTAAAGTGAGGTTTAATTTGCACTGCCTTACATTCTGGCGAGGTTTCACGTATTCGCAGCCGCTCCTTAAACCCATTTTGAAGTCACTGAGTTATCAGCGCAGCCCTGAGGCATGGGGAGGAGGTGGGCTCTCACCCCAGGAGCGGGATCTCTGGGTTGGGATTTCAGACCCCTGGTCTCCTACTAAGCGCAGCCCTCAGGGGCAGAGGCCAGGCCTCCCAGCAGACTCGGGACGGGAACCAACTGGCCCAGCTCACCGCACCTGCAGGATCCCAGTTGCCCCGAGGAAACACAGAGAAACTAAGGAACCCAAATCACAACAGCCCAGATGAATCTGTCAAAATACACACAGACACACACACACACCAGACACACACACACACACGCAGACATACACACACTCCCCAGACTGGCGGGCTGGCGGCCTGTGCCGCGCACATGGGTCCCTCTGTGATCCCATGGATCCCTCTGTGATCCCATGGGTCCCTCTGTGATCACATGGGTCCCTCTGTGATCCCATGGGTCCCTCTGTGATCCCATGGGTCCCTCTGTGATCCCATGGGTCCCTCTGTGATCCCATGGGTCCCTCTGTGATCACATGGGTCCCTCTGTGATCCCATGGGTCCCTCTGTGATCCCATGGGTCCCTCTGTGATCACATGGGTCCCTCTGTGATCACATGGGTCCCTCTGTAATCACATGGATTCCTCTGTAATCACATGGGTCCCTCTGTGATCCCATGGGTCCCTCTGTGATCACATGGGTCCCTCTGTGATCACATGGGTCCCTCTGTAATCGCTGTAATCACAGCCCCGGGTCTCCTCTCCGTCTAGTACCTGGCTTCATGAGGATTCAGTCTGTCCACAGGCTACGGGGGGAGGCCCCTGACAAAGGCCTGGGCCCCCATGTCCAGGGGAGGCGGGTGAGAGGTCACTGACTGAGGGGCCGTGTTAACCTTTTCCCCAGCCTCTATCAGCCCAGCTGCCTGAAGAAACGATGGAGTCGCTTCTCTGTCATGTTTGTGATGGGATTACAAAATGCAAAATTAGGGGTGCGGGCCTGGGACGCTGTGAGCCGCGCAGAAAACGGGAGCTACGCGGTCACTGTGACGACACCTGTGACGACACCTCTCGGTTGGTCTCGTGGACACAGAACACGCCACCCCGAGCCAGGCTGCCTCCATAAGTGCCCAGGGTGGGCCTAAAAATGTCCGAGCCGCTTGAAAAGCTCAGTGGTCCTCAGATATAAAATCACACAGAAACGCATCACAGTCTGCAGGCACTGGCGACCTTGTGCTCTGGCTGTGGTGGAACCCAAGTGTGAATCCACATCCATCACTCAACTTGAAATAAACTAACACTCGGTCGTGTCTGACTCTCTGTGACCCCATGGACTGTAACCCACCAGGCTCCTCTGTCTGTGAGATTCTCCAGGCAAGAACACTGGAGTGGGTTGCCATTTCCTTCTCCAGGGGATCTTCCCAACCCAGGGATTGAACCCGGGTCTCCTGCATTGCAGGCTGATTCTTTATCAGCTGAGCATGGGAGCAAAACTTCAGAAACACTTAGATGATGTTTGATCTCCATTTCCTACGTTTATCTGAAATTCTTCACTTGTGTTTAAAAAGTCAGACTATTTAATGTATTGGTATCATGAATGTCTGTTTACTCAAAGGCAATTAATATTCTCAAAGCAATGCCAAAGCTGCCTGGAACAGAGAAGACCCATCACCAACCCCCAGTATTTGCAGAGAAGATGAAAGGAGGAGGGTTTGTCAGAGCAAAGCCTCAGCGGCCTGATCGTCCAGCGGTCGATCTCCATGAGCGCCACTGAGCTCTCCACGCCCGGAGTCCCAGGCGAGGGTTTCTGTTTTGTGCTTTGAGGAAATCTGCTCTCTTAGCTGGAGCCCGGCCGTTCTCTTGTCTTCAGCTGTGTGTGCCTGTACTGACCACGGGGCCTGCTCACTGTAGGCTGGCTTGAGGGTCCTCGAACCCAGTATCAAAAAGATGCCAAGAAAACAGATTTCTAAACAGGGGCTCCCCTGCGCCTCGCACACGAGGCCGGTCAGGGTGTAGTTAACATACCACCGCCCACAAGCTCAGGGGAGGAAGAGCGTGGTTAAGGGGAGGCACGCGGTCAAGGAGCTCGGACGCCCGGGGAGCTGTAGCCCAGCCTCGCGAGAAACACAGGCTGCAGCCAGGAGTGAGGGCCTTGCTTCCAGAAACTCCCCCAAGGTCAGTACATCCTCGGACAAAGCAAAGATGGGACATCACTCTTGAGGAGTGGCCAAGCCCGCTGCCATCCCTGGAACCCAGAGAGAGAAGTGCCGGGCAGACTGGGGGGCCCAGCTGCCCATGCGGAGCTGGTCCTCACCCCCGCCGGGGGCCCTGCGGACGGGGCTGGCGGGCCGGTGGAGAAGGGATTCTGAAAGGACATGTCTGAATGGCTCAAAGTGTCCGTAAGGCACGGCTCTCCGACAAGAATGTCACACAAGGTGGAGGGGGTCCTCCGCCTGCCCACAGACAGCCCCCGGCCCCGCCCCCACGGAAAGACAGAGGGCCCAGCAGCCAGGGATGAAGGGGATTACAGTGCTGGCTGCAGGGGACCTGGGAACCAGGGGAGTGCTGAGAAGGCACGCAGGGGACAGGGCTGGCACAGCCCTGGACACAGGACGGCTCGCTGCCAGGTGCCAGCCACAGGAGAGCCAGAAGGACCTGGGCCAGGTATCGATGCCTCTGGGCCGACACCCCGCCCCCAGGAGGCCGCGAGCACCCCTGGAGAGTAGGCACAAGAAGGGGCGCCCGGGCTGGGAGCCCCACCATCACGAAGCCGCCACTCCCGGCTCTGCCCCCGCCACCACCCGCCTTCAGGGGCAGCCACTGCCGCTGAGAACACTGCCCCCAGCCTGGACAAAGGCAGGAGACGTGGGGGTACGGGGGGGCCGCCACAATCAGGGGGGCCCTGGCTCTGCCTGCCATCCACCCTCCTCCAGGGCCCCTTCTACAAACGGCCCACCCAGGGCACTGGGCAGGGCTCACCGGCCGGGGGCTGCCCCTCCCTGGTGGGGGCAGGGGAGCAGGCTAGTCTCGGGGCGACAGCAGGCCCAGCAAAGCTCCTCTCCCTCACCCTCTCCAAGGTGCATCCCCCTGCCGGACAGTCCCTCGGGGGCCGGATCCCTGCAGAGCTCAGCCCCAGCCCCGGCAGACCGTGTTCATGCAGCTGCTCAGCCCCACCTGCTGACCCTTGCCAGTCTGCCCTGTCGGGGCCCACCGGCCCCCAGGCCCAGCCCTCAGCGTGCAGACTGGGCGATGGCTCGATGAAGACAGAGGCCCCAGCCTGACTCCAGCCCCCTGCGGACTCCAGAGCAGGGCCTCCACCAAGCACCTGGCCGAACCTCCCCGCCCGCCCGCGGCCTGCCTCCCCACCTCCCTCCACCGCCCGCCTGATTCGCCCACATCCTTCAGGACCTAATCCGGGCCGCTCCTGCTCCCAGCCTCGCCAGCGGCAGAGAGGACCTAAATCTGAGATCCCGGAGAACGGTAACACCTTCCCACGGGAGCCCTCACATGTGACTGAGAGGAGACACTCTGCCAGAGCCTGCAGGCCTCCAGTCTCCCCGCCCCAGGGGCACACACAGGCTCGCCAACACAACACTCGCCTAGACGCGGAGGGCAGCTCCCACCTGCCTGCCCAGCCTCACCACCTTAGGGCTGGACCAGACATCAGACACACCCAGGGCAACCCCGCTAACTAAAGGGTGGCAGGCTGACCCAAGAGAGGGTCTTCTGTCGGGCTATTCCAGGGAAGCGGTCTTACTAACAGCACATTTATTATGACACACGATTCCTGAAAATAATGGTGTGCATTCTGAGGGATACAGAATGTATACAAACAAAAGTGCCCGAAAACGCACGATGCAGGTTCAGCTGACATCGTGGTATAGTTCACTGCATCACAATTTGGTCCATAACGCTCCTACATATGCATGTTTTTTAATAAACCAGAATTGAAACTGAATGTGAAGTTTGAGGTCCCACTACATTTGCGAATACTTTGGTCATTTTCACGTATTGAAAATGCATGGAAATCACGTACCACCGCTGGCCTACGCGTCCTCCATGGCTGGACGTGTGGGTTTGTCTGGAGCCTCTCCGAGGACAAAGGCCTTGACAAGGGGCCCCCAGCCCCGTCTTCGTGCGTTCTCGCGCCTCCTCCAGACAAGGAGGCTCCCGAGCCTGTCGGGACTCAGAGATTACGGGGTGTCAATCTCATCACACCTCAAAAGCACTGAGCATTATCTTCCTTAATCGTGGCTAATTTGATAGACAAAAATAGAACTGCATTATTGGTTTGATTTGCATTTTCATTACAGTGATGCTAGACTTCGTTGTTTTTTTTTTTTTAGTGTATTATTCATTTGTGGTAGCATTTTGCAACATTCCTCATTTCCAGAAAGAATCTTTTTAACTGTATGTTTGCTCTTCACAGACATAAGAAATGGTTCACAAAGATACACACTGTCACAAAAAAACCCCACAAGCAAGAAGAGGCGCGGAGAGGCAGAGAAGAGGTTGTTGTGGGAACATAAACACCACTACTGCGGGCGTGGAACGCTCACGGCTCCCCGAACACAGCAAACATTTCTGGTCAACTTGAGGCCACCTTTCCACATAAGGATAAAAGATAACTAAAATCAGGATACTGTTCTGGGGTGGCTGGAAAATAATTTATTTTGTTTGGCCTTTCTTATCCAATTCAACATTAGTGTATTTTTAATCAAATATATCAATATGTACTAATTAACCCTGCGTGGGGTGAGTCAAAATTAACCAACTGCTTCAGTAATAAATCAAAAAAACTGTAATTGGTATTTTAATTTTTTATAAGTAACATACCATGTAACACCAGAGTGAATACTCAATCACCACCATATAATTACACCACAACACACTCTGAGGCCCATCCTTCAGGCTGTTATTAGACTCATAAAATATGCTTCCAAAATGAGAAAAAATAGCTGTCAAGAACTGCATCTTATTATTCAACTATTAAACTTTCTTAATCATCAATCAGTTTAATTGCTCCTGACACAGGCTATAAATAACATTTAGTGATTCAATAGAACACCACATGGGTAACCCCTTCGTCCCCGGGGCTGAAGAGAAAAACCCCTCCCCGGGATATTCTAGCAGCGTCTGCTTATCCTTCACTGTCGTTTCCATCTCAATTGGATACAGCATTCTGAAGTGTTCTGCTGATCTAGGCCGAAGATGCTAAGAAATCACTGTATGTATTGCCGGGCATTATTTCCAGTTAGATCCCTAACGGGCAGATGACCCGTATCACCTGGTCCAAACCAGCAGCTGAATGCAGACATGACTGCCTGGCGGCGTCTGGCTGCTGTGCGCCCTGGCCCCTCCTCCGACCACCGGCTCGGGGTCCCGAGCTCCGGCCCTGGGTGCCCAGCCTGGCTGCAGTGGATGCAGGGAGGGGACGCAGCTGTGCCTCAGGGGACGGGACACCGGGGGGGGGGGGGGGGGGGGGGGGGCGAGAGGAGAAGGCGGGACTCTGGGGGCTTCCCGTCAGCGACACCGCGGCAGGCTGCACACAGGACCCCGCCCTCACGGGGTCCGCGCCACGGGTGCGGGGACGGGGCTCAGCAAGGCCGGGAACGCGCTGCAGGCCCGGGGGCCTGCTGTCTGCAGAACGCACTCACGCGGGCCTGCTCTCCCCGGAATGCCTGTGACCACGGTCGTCAGCCAGCTGTGTGGAGATCTGCGTCAGCGCTGTCTTTCCTGATAAGGCGTAGCTGGAAAGCCCTGGAGTGATGCCCCACACGAAGGCACCCGAAGAGGTGCCCGAGACACCGGCTGACGCCGCGTGGCCAGCCAACCCCCAGGCCTGAACGGACGAGGGAGGCGGGCGGCGAGCGTCCCGCTGGAGAAGGGGGAGTCAGGGAGGCTTCACAGAGGAGGAAGCCCACGGACTTCACACGAGGACGATGGGTCGGGTTAGCTTCCAGGGGATTCCACAAAAGCCTAAGAAGTAGACTTCCTGCAGAAGCAAGGCAGGACAAAAGGCAGCACGACGATGCTGCGGAAGTGCCGGGAGAAAGCTGCCAACCTGGACTTCCAGACTCAGCAAGGTGAAACCAACGCCTCCTGAGGCCAAAACAAGAAAGGGTTACACGACAAAAGAATGCTGAAGGAAGTTCTTCCAGCAGAAAGAATACGATACAAGGGGAAAGACAGAGATCTACCCAGAGAACGAGGGTGACAGGTCACGGTACGTGAAGGCAAACGTGAAAGGTATTTTCCCTCATTTATAATTTCTTTAAAAGATAACTGACCAGAGCACACCAGTCATGATCTTGACTTCTATTCATAATACCATTCTCCAGTCACAGGGACTGGGCTCCCTGGAGAAATGGACACACACACACACACACACACACACAGATCGGGGTATGTCAGAAGGGCCCAGGTGCCAACTAAAACAGCGCCCAATGGCCAGAGCTGGAACATTTAGAACAAAAGATGATGTAGTGCTACTGGACTATAACCCAAAATGTAACGTAAATATCCCCACAGCCATACCAAAGTAAACGAATGAATAAACTAACAAGTGGGAAAAGCAGACAATCTCTCATGCAGAAGAATCCTAATTAACTTAAGTAGAGATCTGCCTTCAAGAAGGGTGGGCGTAATTGCCACCCCTTAAGTTCTGGGCACATTGTGACCTCCTTCCAAAGAAGACCTCCTTCCCTGTGGTTCCGTGGTTGAGAATCTGCCTGCCAGTGCAGGGAACACGGGTCCAATCCCTGGTCCGGGAAGATTCCACACATCACGGGGCGGCTGAGCCCGTGGGTCACAACGACTGAGCCCGCGTGCCCTGGAGCCTGTGCTCCGCACACGAGACGCAGCACAGAGAGAAGTCCACGCGCCACGACCAGAGGCTCATGCCCAGCAACGAAACCACAGGGCAGCCAAAACAGTAAAATTTAAAAAAAGAAAATCTCTTAAAGCAAAACAAAAACAAACAAAGAGGACTGTACGGAAAGGAACTCTGCAGAGGAGATGGACACACCTGGGCCAGGCGGCTGCCACGTGCACCGGAAGTGATGACAAGGCATCGTGCTCCCCTGCTCTTCCTCCCAAACCCACAGCCCCAGTCTGATGACAGAACATCGGGCAAACCCAAATCTACAGAACAACCTGGCAAGCACTCAAGCTGCTGAGGTCATTAAAACCAGGGAGACCTGAGAAAATGTCACAGCCACGAGGAGCTCAAGGGGACGACTGAAGGCCATGTGCCCTGGACGCGTCCTGGACCAGAAAGTGGTCACCAGGAAAAGTTAAACATAGGTCACAACCATCTGTCAATACTGATTCCCTAGCTGGGACAAGTGGCCCAGTGTAAGATAGGGTGGGGGGACCCGGGGCGGCAAGGGGGGCCCTGGCCGAGGAGAGGGGTCCAGAGGCAGGAGTGGCTGCAGAAGGACAAAGACACGCTCTGGCCGTCTCTGCCGCTGGACGCCACCACCCCGGACCGTGCGGCTCAGAAGAACACCTTTTTATTTTAGATTTTTTTTTTTTAACATGGACCATTTTTAAAGTCTTTATTGAATTTGGTACAACATTGCTTCCATTTTCTGTTTTGTGTTTTTTGGCCACCAGGCATGTGGGATTGTCGGGAGCCGCTGGGATGCACCTAGTCCGTGACAAGGTCTTGGGATGAGAGAGGAACCTGCAAGGCAGCTCTTTCCCTCGAGGTTGTCCCGGGGACAAGATCACAGGAAAAGAAAGGAACCTGCAAGGCAGCTCTTCCCCTCGAGGTTGTCCCGGGGACCCAGTATGTCCCAGGTATGTGGGATCTCAGCTCCCTGACCAGGGATCACACCCTCGCCCCCTGCCTTGGAAGGACAAGTCTTAACCACTGGACGGCCAGGTAGTCCCAACAGAACACATCTTAATTCCGAAACTGGCCCTAAACGGCAGCCTCTCGCTGACTTCGCTCTTAATGCAGTAATTGGTCCAGCTCCAGTGAACTAAGCGTACTTTCCGGCGAGAGGGAAAGCTGACCCCCGTGCCCTGGACAATACAGCCCCAGCCTGACCGCCTGTGCACCCACCGGGACTGGAGTGCCCGGGGGCCTGAAACACAGCCACCACCCGCCAACAAGGCTCCGCCTTCGAGCCTTCTGCTTGGGGAGCACAGATTCCACCAGTTATAAATCAGACCTATGAATTTTGTAGGTATCTGAAGAAAGAAAAAAAAAACCCTCAGTTGCCACTGAGCCCACTGTACACCTCTGCGGCACCTGGACGGCTGACAGAGGGCCGACAGAGGGCCCTGATGACGCATCATCGCAGAGTCAAGCTTCACGGGCTCAAAACCAGCTGCGAGGTTGGTGACAGCCCCCACCCCGCAAGAAACAAAACTGTGTGGATCCAGGCAGCGCGCTCTTCCAGGACAGCTGCTCTGGCTGTACATTTCCCATACTCACTGCCCGGGGCAATCCTGCACACCCTGATTATTCTTTGCAAATACATAACACATGAGTCACAAAACCAATTGCAGAGGCCCCAAATTAGACACTGCTGACCAGCCCCAAAACGCTATCATTTTAGAATGTTCTTCTCAAGTGGTTTTTGTGTTTTATTGGCGAAATGGTGTATTATTACTGCAATCATAATGATTTAAATATAAATACCACTAGAGTTGTAATAACAGCGCACATGTACTTGGTGATTTTATTTCAAAGACTTCACGCTACCATACGTACCCTCCACCATTAGCCTCCCAGCGAGACGGGAGGCTGCAAGAACAGCCTCTGTTCTGCGGAGGGCAAGCTGAAGGCAGAGAAGCACGGGCGGGCAGGCCCAAGGCTGTGGACGGAGAGCTGGACACTGCAGGCTGCTTTTACCCACGGACACCCACAAACGCTCACGTCTGCCTGCACGGATGCAGCCGCACACACTTCTCACAACAGAAGCGTGTCCTGGCCATTTACAAGCAGTGCGAGCCCGCGGAAACGTCTCCTGAGAGGAGCAGCGCCGAACGGCCGTTTGTAACCCAGGGAGACACACGGCAGGCTCCGGGGGCGGCGGGCGCAGGGGAGCCGAGTGCTGCCCGCCTTTCCACACGCACGAGCAGCTATTTGCTGGGCGTGTGTGCACGGCTGCGTGCACATGTGTATGGGTGTGTGCACACGTGTGCATGGGTGTGGGGGGTGTGTACACAGGTGTGTGTGCATGATGCTATCCAACCGTCTCATCCTCTGTCGTCCCCTTCTCCTCCGGCCTTCAATCTTTCCCAGCATCAGGGTCTTTTCCAATGAGTCAGCTCTTCGCATCAGGTGGCCAAAGTATTGGAGTTTCAGCTTCAGCATCAGTCCTTCCAATGAATATTCAGGACTGATTTCCTTTAGGATGGACTGGTTGGATCTCCTGGCAGTCTAAGGGGCTTTCAGGAGTCTTATCCAACACCACAGTTTAAAAGCATCAATTCTTTAGTGCTCACCTTTCTTCATAGTCCAACTCTCACATCCATACATGACTACTGGAAAAACCATAGCCTTGACTAGATGGGCCTTTGTTGGCAAAGAGATGTCTCTGCTTTTTAATATGCTGTCTAGGTTGGTCATAACTTTTCTTCCAAGGAGTGTCTTTTAATTTCATGGCTGCAGTCACCATCTGCAGTGATTTTGGAGCCCCAAAAAATAAAGTCTGTCACTGTTTCCACTGTTTCCCCATCTATTTGCCATGAAGTGATGGGACTGGATGCCATGATTCTTAGTTTTCTGAATGTTGAGCTTTAAGCCAACTTTTTCGCACTTCTCTTTCACTTTCATCAAGAGGCTCTTTAGTTCTTTTTCGCTTTCTGCCATGTGCATTGCTGGGGAGAGGGGCGTGCGGCTGAGCATTGGCCCAGCACGTGGGGCTGCCTCCATCAGCCAGCATGGCTGTGCCTCCTGGACGCTCTGTGCGGTGTCCACGGCCTTCATGTGGGAGGATCCGGAGACGCCCCTGCCTCCAGGTGGAGAGGCACAGCCTCCCCGGGTCTCCCAGGGAGCAGTAGGATGGGTCCGAGTCAACAACCACTCTTGTTCCCTCTTGAGAGTTCCTTCCTGCAGTTTCTGCCCCTCGGGGACAAAGCCCACAGACAGGAGGCACCTCTGCGCCCACACCACACGGGGCAGAAACCACAGCCACACAGCAGACTCAGACAAGCAGTCATTAGCTAACACGCCCAGGAGTTAGGAGCTCAGAGTGAGGGGGAAGTGAGCAGAGCCAGGCTGTGGCTGTGAGCACGGCCGGGGGAGGAGGCCCCGCCGCAGGGCATGCAGCACGCGGGGAGCCGCAACGGACAGAAGCAAGAACGGGGAACCACAGAGTCGTGACCGCATGCAGAACAGACCCCCTGGCCAGTTCCTAAGAGTCGCTCAGATCCAACTGCCCCGTGTGTCCAAGTCGAACTGACCCAGAGAGGGGGAAAGCATGGATGTCATCTTGGTAGCCAATGTAGGAGCTAAGTCATACATGAAAATCTCTCCTGCTGAAAGAGCTCTGATTTCTCGCTTCCTCTCTCCCCTAAGCGCTCTGTCTGAGGGTACGCGCTGTGTTGTTTTCATTTGCGTGGCTGTGCTGATCTTTCCCGTCGTCTCCGACGCCCCAGCCCTCCGACCCTGCAGCCCCCAAAGGCGTGTTTCCTAGACAACACGGAGGCTCTGAACAGTGCATTTTTGCAAAGGTACAAAGAGCAGCCTTCTTCATTCACGGCTGGCACTGAAAGGCAAGTTTATCAGGTGGGAGCAGGACTCTAAAAGCCCGGGTAATTTTTCCGCATCCCTGCTGAGAAGAAAAAGCTCAGCAACCAGGTCCCCTAAATTAGCAACAGAATGGAAGGTAGGAGCCAATTCACCAGGAGAGCCACGTGCCGTGATGGGGAGACAGGGGCCCGGCTGGAGTCAGGACCTCCAGCGCCCCTCCCTGGTCTGAGACAGAGAATCTACACGTCTCCGATGGAGACAGAGAGAAACAGAGGCTTGGGAGGGGGCGGGGGAGGGCGGGGGGAGAGGTCATACCCAACAGAGCGGACACAGCAAGAGACCCCCATCCTGCAACGCAACAGTCCAACAGGCAAACGGTGAACAGCGCGTGTGCCTTCCACAGGCCGGGATGTGCGCTAAAACTTAAATGACCGCCACTAGGATGGCCGTGACCTGCAGGAGGCACCGGTGAGCCTGTCTCTGCCCTTAACCCTCTCTCAGACCCAGCGGGGCCCTGTCCTGCCAGCCTAAGAGCATAAGGGGCAAAGGCCCTGCAGGAACACCCAGCCCCGAGCTCAGAAGGCACCTCCCGACCCGGCCGGCAGCCGAGCTGAGGGGGCTGAGGGAGGCCCCGGCTCGTCCTTGGAGACGCGGCCGCGCTGACAGCGTGGCGCAGGGTGCTGACTGCACGCACGTAGCACCTGCGTCCCCGAGTCAGACTGCCTGTGAGATCGCTAACGCGCCGCAGGGGCCACGTGCCTGTCACCCCAAGGCCCTGTCCTTGCGCCTCCCGAGGGTTCTTCCGGACAACGCAGTGAGGGGGCACCTGCACTCCAGCATTCAGCACTCCCCCTGCTCCCACCCGACGCGCTGCTCGCAGGCCCCAAGGCTGTCCCAACAGTCCGATCCCGACAGTCGTCCGAGGCCCGGGGGCCTGAGCGGCAGACGCGGACGATCGCAGGAGCCTGCATGTCGGGGACATGGCCTCCCCTGCTCCTCGCAGCCCCCTGGCCACCCTCAGCCTCGAGGGGGAAGCACGTGCGTCCTGGTTGCTTTCCCTCCAGACAGAACACACCCCGCCAGCAAGGGCAGGAGCGTCACTGGTGCCAAGGGCACCCAGAACACAGCGGCCCAGGCAGGCCCCCATCACACAGGCCGGACCAGGGCTGGACCAGCGAGCTGATGTTGATCTGTCTGGCAGGGAAAATGAGCCTCAGTGGGGCCAGCTGGTGGATTCAACAAAAGCGCCCCGGCGCCTAATTTTCAGAAGCCGTGTTCACGTCTCTGAGGGGCAAGATAAGAAAGGAGGGTTCGTACCAACACAGAGCCGCTAATGAGACAGCGCTTCAATCCAGAGAGTCAGAATCACACAGGACGGCAGTGCTGCCTCTACGGCTGATAAAAATCACTCTAAAGTGCTTTAGGTCACACATCTACTGTACTGAGAAGAAAAGCAACTTCTGATGGCAAAGGTACACAACATCAGTCAGAAAAATGCCACTCACTGCAACCAAGTCCCAGCTGTAGGCGCGCAGACCAGCCGTCCCCTCCTCTGGGCTCCTGTCCTCTGGGGAAGGACGGAGCCCTGAGCCCCCGAGAAGGCACTGCCCCCCAACATGCGGGAGCAGCAGACAACACTTCATGGTGAAGAGTCTGCGTGGATGAAGCTGAAGTGAAAGTCGCTCACTCATATCCAACTCTTTGCAACCCCATACAGTCTGTGAATTCTCCAGGCCAGAGTACTGGAGTGGGAAGCCTATTCCTTCTCCAGGGGATCTCCCCAACCCAGGGATCAAACTGGGGTCTCCTAGATTGCAGAGGATTCTTTACTAGCTGAGTCACAGGGAAAGCCCAAGAACACTGGAGTGGGTGGCCTATCCCTTCTCCAGCAGATCTTCCTGACCCAGGAATTGGACCGCGGTCTCCTGCACAGAAGGCGGATTCTTACCAGCTGAGCCACCAGGGACGCCCATGGATGGAGAGGAGCCCCTGAACCCGACCCCTACACAGTCCACAGGGGAGGGACAGAGGCAGGAGGACGTGGCCCAGACAGCTTGCAGTCACTGATACCAGCCTCCGGCTGCCCCTTTCCCATAAGAGGAAAGCCGTCCACACACAGGAGGCTGCCAGGGTCAGTCCTGGCACTGACAGTCAGTAGTTTGAAGACCTTGATCAACTCGTTTAACCTCTGTGCTTCAGTTTGCTGATCTGCAAAATGGGATGATAAGATCATCAACCTCAGGAAGGAAAGTTCTCTGAAAGCTCCTGGAACAAAGGAGGTTGGCTGCAGCCACTGCCACCATCCTCAACACTGTCACCAACAACACTATCACCATCATCATCACCACTGTCATCGCCAGGATCACCGCCACCATCACCACCAGCCTCATCACCACCATCACCGCCATCACCATCATCACCACCGCCACCATCACCATCATCATCACCATCACCAGCACCAGCACCCTCATCACCACCCTCATCACCACCGCCACCATCACCAGGATCACCGCCACCATCACCAACACCACCAGCCTCATCACCACCACCACCGCCATCACCATCATCACCATCACCACCACCATCATCATCACCACCACTGTCACCACCACCACTGTCACCACCACCATCATCATCACCATCACCACCACCACCGCCATCACCATCATCACCATCATCACCACCACCACCACCATCACCACCATCATCACCATCACCACCATCACCACCATCACCACCATCATCACCACCACCACCACCACCATCATCACCATCTTCACCACCACCACCACTGTCACCACCACCATCATCATCACCACCACCATCACCACCATCATCACCATCACCACCACCATCACCACCATCATCACCATCACCACCATCATCATCACCACCACCACCATCATCACCATCACCACTGTCACCACCACTGTCACCACCACCATCATCATCACCATCACCACCACCATCACCATCATTATCACCATCACCACCATCATCACCACCATCACCATCACCACCATCATCACCATCACCACCACCACCACCACCATCATCACCATCTTCACCACCACCACCACTGTCACCACCACCATCATCATCACCATCACCACCACCATCACCACCATCATCACCATCACCACCATCATCATCACCACCACCACCATCATCACCATCTTCACCACCACCACCACTGTCACCACCACCACTGCCACCACCATCCATCATCATCACTACCACTTACCATCCGTACCACAACCACCACTATCATTACCACGATCCCCACCATCACCATCAACACCACCCTCATCACCACTATCACCATCACCACCATCATCACAACCAGCATCACCTCTGTCTCTCAGCAGTAACTGCTGACTGAGTGAATATAATAAATCATTTATTCCTTCTGAAATTGGCACTAATGGCAAATACCATGTCTTAGACATTTTGGTATATCAGAAATCTACACTATGACTGATTTTATAAAAGTCTGTGGAACTGAAAGAAACTGCAAAGAGACCAGAAGATGGGGGTTCCATTTCGACTTTTAATAAGCAAAGTCATGACCAACCCACAGATTCTGAAGAGGCTCAGTTGCTGAAAGCATAAAGTTGCAAAGTTAGAAGAGGTGGTTTCTCATTTCAAATTTTTCTTTAATCTCTCTCGAGCACAAAATGACAGAAATTGAAACAACCTACTCTCTACAAACTTACATCTCTACCTTAAAAGAAAAATCAACCTACACTTTCAGCTTTTGTGAATAAGAAAATAAATCAAATTTTTGCATCCAACTTTCTCTGAGGATACTTTATCCTCTAACAAGAAGAGAAAGTAATAATAATGAAAAAAGAAAGGCTTTTCATTTTACAAAATTTGAGACCAATTTCAGTCAAGTTACTACAGACAAAAAGCATCAAGTTAAAAAGGCTTTTCTTTTATTAAAGCATGATGTATACAGACTTTAATGCTAGCAAAAGGTATTTTTCTTTGGCCACGTGGCATGTGGGATCTTAGTTCCCCCAACAGGGTTCGAACCTGTGCCCCAGGCACTGGAAGCTTGGAATCTTAACCACGGGACCAGCAGGAAGTCCCAGTAAAAGGAATTTAAAGTTTAAAAGATTTTAATTGACTCCAATCTCACATCATGTATTAATGTAATCCCACTGTGTTAAAAAATAATAATAAGCACACAAAAAGGCACATAAGATTATCGGTCATCAGGGAAATGCAACCCAAGGCCACGAGACACCACGCCGCATCCACTAGGGCTGCTGAGACAAAGCAGTCAGAGGCTAGCGAGTGTGGGCAAACGTGGAGAAGGCAGAATCCTTCAGACGGCAGGAACGTGAAACTCTGGAGCCCCTTTGGCGAAGAGTCTGGCCGTTCCCCCACATGTTGAACATGGAGTCACCGTTTGACCCAGCAATTCTAACCCTAAGTATATAGTCAAGAGGACTGAAACATGGCCACACAAAAAGACCTGCAAACAAATGATTACAGCAGCCTTCTACACAACAGCCAAAAAGGGAGGAGAAACCCACATGTCCGTCAACTGATGAACAGACAGACACGACGCGGTCTGTGCACATGGTGAGATGTCACCAAGCCTCAGAAGGGAACGTGGTGCTGACAGACACTGCAGCTCCAGGGACCCTCAAAGGCATGATGCCAAGTGGAAGAAGCCAGTCACCCAGTGTGTGCATCCGTTTCCATGGGAGGCCCCACACAGACACCTCTGGAGACACAAGCGGCGCACTGGTTGCCCGGGGCTGGAGGAGCCAGTGATGCGGCGTGAAAGGCACTGAAATGAGCCCTGCTGAAAGAGGGGCAGGTACCTGCAGGGAGGCGGGACACAGGGCGGCGGGCAGGTGGCTGGAGGACGACCACTCGGCAGGTCAGACAGAGAACACAGGCAGCGGGGAGGGAGCGGACTTCTTCCCCCTTTCCGTCACAGCCTTGCTCTGGTCCTGCCAGCCAGCAGCACCTTCCATTACTCTGGACCTACGCTGGGGTGTTGGAGAAGACTCTCGAGAGTCCCTTGGACTGCAAGGAGATCAAACCAGTCCTTTCTAAAGACCAGTCGTGGATGTTCACTGGAAGGACTGATGTTGAAGTTCCGATACTTCGGCCACCTGATGCAAAGAGCTGACTCATTTCAAAAGACCCTGATGCTGGGAAAGATTGAAGGCAGGAGGAGAAGGGGACGACAGAGGATGAGACGGTTGGATGGCATCACTGACTCAATGGATGTGAGTTTGGGTGAACCCTGGGAATCGATGATGGACAGGGAGGCCTGACGTGCTGCAGTCCATGGGGTCGCAAAGAGTCAGACACGACTGAGCGACTGAACTGAATTGAAGTCCTTGACGGTTGAGCGTTTCAACCCACAGCTGCAGACCACATCACCTCCTGAGTTGGCTTCTGCTTAAGCAGATGGGGGGAAACACAGCCGCCTTCTATCCTTGGTGAAGAAGACCTCTGGGGCGGGCTCTGCAAGGTGGGCACGGGGGCCCATGACCTGCATGTGACGGACGTGGCAGGGAGGCTGGGGGTGGTGCCAGCCAAGTGAGGAGCGGCAGCCCCCTTCTGAGCCCCCCTCCCCGTCACCACATGAATGGCAGTAGCTCTCTCGCCCAGGTCCTCTGGGTCCTGCTCAACGCTCTGTCCCCGCTGCCCCCACCACTCGAGCTCATGTCCACCCAGTTCCAGGAGCATGATGCTCGTCCATCCACCAGGCCGGGTGGATCCCTCTCCCCTTTCACCAACCAGACCACAGCAACCTTACCGATGACACGCATGTCTCCTGGAGGCAGCCCTGAAACAAGGTGACTGATGACCGAGACTTCATTTCTTCCCTGTAACTCGCTCCCCCTTAAGGCAAAGTTTCACAAGTAATTGCACTTATTTTCCTTTCTATTCAGGACACAGATCTGTTTAGGACAGTAAGGTGACAGAAAGCATTATTTCCAGGCGAGGACGCCTTAGGGAGGTGGCAGGCTCGGCGCTGGGAGCCAGGCACGCTCCCCCAGAATAAAGCTCTGCAGATGGGGAGCCAAGCGCGCGGCCGCCCCGCCAATGGACGTGAGTTGTATACATTAGACCCGCAAGGCCTTTACGGGCACTTCCTGGATTCACAGAGGCTCTTAAATATTAATGTAGTCTGAAGCCTTCTTGAATATTATTCAATTCTTGCTACTGAAGCAAAAAACTCAGACGTCTGCCACTAACGGCTGAGCTAAGCGGCTGGAAGAGAGCAGCCACGGCGGCCGCTGCTCATCGCCCTTGGAGGAGCCCCGACACTCGCCCAAAGAAACAGCTGTGGTGACACCGGGCCTTCACATATCAGGGGGACATCTTTACCAAGAAGGGGTTCTGCTGTTGTGTTTATTCGCTAAGTCTCATCTGATTCTTACGCGACCCCAGGGACTGTAGCCCACCAGGCTCCTCTGTCCATCGGATTTCCCAGGCAGGCATACCGGAGTGGGTTGCCATTTCCTCCTCCAGGGGACCTCCCTGACCCAAGGATTAAACCCATCCCACGTCTCTGCATTGGCAGGAGGATTCTCTACCACTGAGCCACCTGGGAAGCCCACAGAGAATGGGGAAAACACCCAAAACAAAGTCAAAAGGAGTAAAAAAAAACACAACAGCAGAGATGGCCCCTTCACTGATGTTCAGAGTGAACAGCATGCAGAGCAGCCTGCGTTCCAGTCACCTCTTGCAGACGCACCTGCTTCCAGCGTGTATCTGTTCATACCCAGGTCGGGTCCACAAACATCCTCCCTTTCCGGCAAATGGGGGATGGGCCACACGCTTGTCACAAAGTCGGTGTGCTGCAGTCCTTCCTGTCAGACGACCAGCTGGACGAGGAGCCACGTCTCCTTCATGTCCTTAGAAGGACACGGTGCATGCGCCGATGCCTGAGTTTGGGAAAATCCGCCCGAGACCCCTGCAGCAGCAGACTCGCCATCTGAGGATCCGCTTAGACGATCAATTTCCCCGTCATCATTAGCACTGAAAGAGCTGCCCTCCGCCTCTGTGTGCTCATCTCCTGCTCGTCTAATAATGGGGACACGTCTCCTCTGCCGGCTTGCCTCTTCTTGTCATTAAGGGTGAAAAATAAAAAATTCTAAATTCTCTACTATGTTCAAAAAAATGTCTCCAGACTCCTTATCTTTGATAAGCAATCATTTGGAAAACCCAGTAAGAAAACTGAAGGATCTCACAGAAGGGGCTGCTTACTTCTCTGTTACATTCTTCCCGATGACTCCATCTCCCATTCTTTCACTCTCTTATCAGCTAAGCCCCTTTTCTAACCACATTTAGGAATGACTGATGAGTAACGATATAATAATACCTGGGATGACACAAGAGCAAAATATTTTAAGATACAGAAAGAAATTAAGATCATTATGATCTGACAATGTATCTCAGATTTATAAAAAGATTCAAGGGACCTACATAGTAGCTGCAAGATAGAACGCATCATCAAATTTCAATCCTTACACGGAGTTCAAAATATTCAAACAGGAAACTCAGAAACTAAAGTTGGTTCACTTGATCCCTGAGGGTTCGTGGAGGTTCAGAGTTGTCCTCAAAACTGCGAACAACACCAGAGACGCCTGGAGCCTGAATAAAGCCCCACCTCCTTCTGTATGTCCCCCAAAGAGCCCTGCTGGCCCTCGACCAGGAAAGCCCAACGCAGGGCTCGTGCGGGTAGAACATCGATCTCGAGAACGCCTGCTCACTCCCTGCACTTGGCAAAACATCAGACCGCCACCAAGTCTAGTCAATCTGTGAGGAGTGTGTGTTAGTCTAGCTTTTGGTCAGTAACTGCTCTCTCTTGGAGTTGAAAGCTGACGGTTCTTTAGGCCCAGTTGGAGGAAAAGTACAGTCTTGGTCGGTCAGTAAATGCTCAAGGCTAATTTTCTGCCCCGCTGGCCGGGGTTCACGCCCGCAAGAGGGTCAGGACCCAGGCCCGCTTCGCACCCCATTCTTTATCCAGCAACTCTCCGCCGATCCCGGGAGGCTGACCGACGTGTGTCCCGACCCGACGGGAAGGTCTGTACTCACCACAAGCCTGTTTCCTGTTCTGCCTGCCTGGCCTCTGCACCCCCGACTTCGAGCCCCCCGTGAGTCCCGAGTAGCCTGTGGACGACTGCAGAAAGCCCCGGGCAAGGGGGCCGCGCCCATCCGACTGCCCGCCACAGCCACCTGCCTCTGCCCACCTCACAGGGGCGCCCAGCTGGACTCGGGCCTGGCCTATGCTGCTCTGTGGAGAAAACGGTCCCGAAAAACAAATGTCACTCGCTAGACCTGGTGGTGGACACGAATGGTTCAGAGAGAGGAGTGGAGGGCTGACACGTCTTAGGCAGAAAACAAAGATTTCTGGAGAAAGGGTGTGCATGTAGCTAAAAACAATGGCTACCCACCCCCAAACTGCCCGTCTCCCAATATCACCTCTCAAAACAACACAGGACAAGAAGGGGATAATAAAAGTACATGGGACCTTCTCTGGAGGTCCAGGGGCTAAGACTCCACACTCCCAACACAGGGGGCCTGGGTTCAATCCCTGGTCAAGGATGAGATCCAACACTCCACAACTTAAAGAGTTCACACGCCCCTGTGTGCCACAACGAAGGCCCAGCGCAGCCAGATAGATAAATAGTTAAGAACCTGCCTTCCAACGTGGGGGACATGGGTTCAACCCTTGGCCGAGGAACTAAGACCCCACCTGTCTCAGGGCAAAATACTGCCGACACACTCTGCGGCCTGCGAGCCATGAGGAGGATCCCGCAGCCACAACCAAGGCCTCAGGCGACCAAGTAAATACGCAAATATTTTTAAAAAACCACTACGGTGACACCGTGGCCTCACGACTTGCAAAAAAAGCCGCCAAGCCTGCTCACCCCATCCCGGCTCGCAGCCTGCACTCCTTCCACCTCCAGGGGGCTTCAGGATGTGGGGGGCGCGGAGGGGGCCACAGAAAGGAACAGGAAACCTCCCCTCCCCTTCAGGAAGCGATGGTAACACTTACACCTAAACCCCAGGGAGACAGAACCATAACCCCCGCAGACCAGCATCGCCCACGGAAAGCCCTGCAAGGATACAGAGCCCGACACCACGGCTGAATTCCCAGCTGGTCTGTCTCTTGCTCTTTTCTGATCAGCGGCAAAGTTCTGGGTCAGCAGGCCTGGACACGCCAATCACTCGACAGAGGGCCTCGCACCCCCGTGCTGATCGGAAAAGCAGGTTTTCCAGGGTTAGCTGTGACGATGGGCTGACTGACGCAGTGAACTCATGAACAGTGTCCTCACTAATAGAGTTTCACTTTGACTAGCAGAGCACGAGCGCTTTCTGAAAACTCACGAACAGTTGCATGCGTGAGTCAGCAAAGAAACCTCCTAACTTCAAATGAGGCATTCCTTAACAATGAATCTGCCTGAAAGCAGGGTTTGTCTCCCAAGGTGTAACACTGAACTGGAAATACAAAGGAAACAACAGATCACAGAATAATACATCACAACGCTCTTAAAACCAAATGCTGGCGATTGTTTAAAATTCTAACGAAATGTCTATGGGTAAAATAAAAGTAACATAGAACATGCAACCGCCAGGAAAATGTCGGAGTGTGCCTTGAAATCGAGCTCCTCAGGGTGCTCATGACCACACTCCCGGTCACTGAAAACCTTCACCTGTCGGGCTCTGGGCCCCCACATGAAGGGCCTGAGCTCGGGTCTTGGCCACAGACGTCCCCACAGCAGAGATGGGTCCCCCAGCTTCCCAAGGCCGCCCCTCAGCCAGCACACTGTGCACAGTGGGGTCTCACCAACGCCCCCACCTTCCGGCCTGCACGGGACAGAAGCAGCACAGAGAAGGGACCCCCACCCACCCCACTTTAGGAAGCTCTGACGCTCCACCAACAGCTCCTGTACTTCCAGGGGGAATAAGCATATGGCCTGCGCACAAAGACATATGTGTGTCTGGATTTGTTAAAATGATGTTAACAAAACAAAAGATGATTTGAAAACAGTTTTGGTAATTTAACAGTAACCTTCGGTAAAAGGGAAACATTTAAAGATGACCAAAAAAAAAAAAAAACAACAATGAAGATGGGTAACGGTATGTGCTATATAAGAAATATCTGCAAATTTCTGATTCTCACACAATGAAAGATAAAAATTTGAAAAGAAAGTGAGAGCTTGTGGGGGAAAAGGATGAAGTTCTTCAAGGGTAGATGGCAAAGCCCTCAATCAGCCCACCCTCTTCTGTAGGACTCTAATTATCACACACGGACTCTGAACCGGGGCCCGGGAAACAGGGTTCGTGAAATTCTGGAGCACTGCAAAGTGTGG